>NC_142877.1:4022500-4322500 GCF_051225735.1 Oryctolagus cuniculus
TTCTCCAATTACCTTTGTGGTTTCCAGGGTCAGATAATCTCTTAACCAATGCAGCAGTATATTTTTAAAACCCACTTTTTTCAAAAGCAAACACTCCCTGCCCTAGGTGTCCTGATGGACGACAGCACGCTGCGCTTCCATGATGTCGTCCCT
Organism: Oryctolagus cuniculus; assembly: GCF_051225735.1. Lineage (NCBI taxonomy): Eukaryota > Metazoa > Chordata > Mammalia > Lagomorpha > Leporidae > Oryctolagus > Oryctolagus cuniculus. The sequence continues at coordinate 4,022,654 of NC_142877.1, forward strand.
GGGGGCGTGGTCTCGCTGTGTGTCTGGCACTATGACGGGTGGACGGAGCTGGTTTTGGCGGCCGTGGAAGGGGACCCCAGTAAGGTACCTTCATGGTTCTTTAAGCAGATTTTATGTTTCACAGAGCGACTGTGTGTGTGCATGTGTTGGGGGGCGGGTGGGAGGCTCAGGACAGGCCAAAAAGACAGGGGGGAGCCACGTTCTAGGTGTCAAAGTGGGGTTCGGGCGCTTCCATCTCCTGCTAGTGACCTATAACCCCTCCACAGCCCCCCCCCCCCCCCCCGAGTCAGGGCAGTGTCGTCTCTGTCCACGTGACTGTTTTGTAAACTTGAAAACTTGATTAAACCCTGAAGAAAGACAGGGACCTTGGACACGCATGGCCCTGAGCTCAGGCCTGCGTGCCATGTGGGACCTGGTGGGGACGCACGGCGGGTTCCCCACGGTTCCCCAGCCGGGCAGCGGGCACCTGCTGCCAGCCGGGCCTCGTGCTCAGCGTGGGGCTCGCTTTGGGGGGGGCAGTGAGGGGGAGGAGGTGGAGACCAGGGTGCTCACCCTCCAGGAGGCCGGCGCACGTTCTGCCTGGGGAGAAACCAGATGCAAAGCCTGCTGGCGGGGCACGGTTGCGGGAGAGGCCCGGGAGGAGGCAGGTGAGGACGGGCGGCAGCTGCCCCTCGGGCTGCACGCACCGTGCCGTGCCCGTGGGGTGGTGCCCGGCCCAGGCCCTTCCCTTGTCACCCTCCCGGCCGCCCTCACTTCCCCTCCGCCGCCAGCCACTTGCTCTGCTGGCTCGCTCGCTCTCTGGCTGTGGGGTTGTTTCCTGTCAGAGCTGCCACCCCCTCGTCCTGTGGCCTTGTCCCTCCTGCCCCTCCTGCCGGCCCCGGGGACCCAGTTCCTCTCCGTGGGAACCTGCAGGACAGGGCAGCAGGGGGATTACTGCTGTGCAGGCAGGATCACAGCAGCCCCCGGGCGGCTGAGACAGTGGGCGCGGAAGGGGGCGGGAGGCGGCTTCCCCTCGGCCGGCTCCCCGGGGGTCGCCCGCTGCACGCCCGCTGGTGTCTTCCTCAATGGTCACCACCACCTTCCTCTGGCCACGGCAAAGCTATTTTTCTCCGTGTGAACACTGGCAGGAAGACCTTCCTGCCTCGCGCCCGGGCTGACTCATGGTAAAGCCGCGTTTCCTGAGCACGTATGGGGCGCGAGACAGTGTCCCCGGGGGCCGTGCTCCCCCGCCCGCCTGGCCTCTCCCCTGACCGCTTCCCCTCCCCCGGCCCAGCTCTCCTGCCTCGGGATCACCGAAGACTCCTTCTACCGCACCACCTACTCGGAGCACTTTGAAGGCGAGACGTGGAAGCAGTGGGTAGCTCGGCGGGCGTGCGTGGCGCTGTACATCACCTCCCACAGAGGCCATGCCGAGGCCGTACAGTACCTTCTAGAACACGGTAACTTGGGAGAAAGCCTGGCAGGCCCCAGGCGTGTGCCTTTGGCAGCCAGCAGCCCTGTCCCCAGTGGGACAGGCCGCTCAGGGGCAGGGCCCCTCGGTCAGCCGCAGCGACAGGGACTCCACACAGACAGCAGCCGAAAGAGTGTCCCGGCTGGTACCCAACCAGACCCCCTGCTGGGGATGCCCCGAGCAGCAGAAGCTGGGGTGCGATGGCTGAGGGCAGGCTGGCCAGTGTCCACACCCCCAGCTCCCCTCTGCTGGTCCCACCTGCACTTAAGGCCAAGAATGACCCCCCCCCCCCCCCGCCACACACACACACACTCTGTCGTCTCCCAGCGGGACACAGGGCTTTCTGTGAGATTCTGCAGTTTGCTTGCTGAGACACGGACAATTAGAGAACATCACACGCAAGGTGCACACAGCCCAGGCCACGGCCTCTTTGCAAAGAGGAAGGGCTGGTCCCCTGGGTGTGCAGTCCGCTGGTTCCGTGGCATCCAGTCGGTGGTCAGGGGCTCAGCAGGGGCTTTGCTGCGGGTCTCCTGCCGGGAGCCAGGCTCGGCCTCTCTCAGCCCTGTCTCTGCAGCTCCGCCTCCTCGGGCGGGGCCGGGCGGGACGGAGCTGTGGGCCAAAGGCTGCCGGGCCCCGTGGCTCTTCCCCGTGGCTCTTCCCCGTGGCTCTTCCCCGTGGCTCTGCCCCTCCACACCCCGTGTGCACCTTGCGTAGCCCAGCCATCCTCTAAGCTGACAGCCGTTTGCACTTCGCTGCGACTGTGAGGCACCTAAGGCACCAGTGGGAAAGCTACGGTCGGCGCTGTGAGTTGTGTGTCCTCTGCAAACAGCGGCTGGGAGCAGGCGCCACGGTGGGCGCTGCCTGTCCCACACGTCACCTCCTCCACCCAGCCATCGCTGGTGGAGAAACCGCGACGCCGGATTTAATTGAATTGCCTTGTTTTCTGTGTCATGGTATTTGTTACCCAGAATCCGAGTCACTTCAACAAGTCGGCATGGACACCTGTTGTTAGCCCCTCCGTCTGCGGGGGGCAGTGCGGGATGGGCGCGGAATGGTGTGAGTCTTGTCCCCGGTGCCGGTCTTCTCGGGGCACTGGGCTGCGTGACGGGGTGACAGCAGCCGTGATGAGAACCAGCAGGTTTCTGCTCCTATAGGAGTCTCGGAGGCCAACTCAGCAGACGACTACAAACACCACCCCCGCCCCCCGCGGGTCACATTTGGGATGTCCTGAAGACCCAGAGCTGCTCTGCAGCTTCTACGGGGGTTTCATGGGGAGGGTGAGGGTGGACGGGAACTAAACCCACAGAAGGGTCAGAGTTGGCCCAGAGATAAAAGGCTGAGAGTGTTGTTAGCAACAGGGACGGCGTGTGCAAAGGGCCTGGGGCAGGGTGTGGAACAGGGCAGGTGTGAGGGACAAAGACAGATGGCAGGTGTAACGAGTCTTGGTAGGGGTGTGGGAGAGGACAGCGTGGGAGGGGTAAGGGGCAGGTGGGGTGAGAGAGCAGCGGAGGCCCAGAAGGCTCCCCCGTGGGCAGGGGCTGCATTTGAGAAGCGCCGTGGTCTCTGGCTGCTGCCAGGGGAGCAGACTGGGAGCGAGGCGGTGCCGAAGGGCAGCCCTTGCCTGCTCTCCGTGCACTCCCGCCCAGCCCCGGGCCCGGCCGTGCCCACTGTCTTATTTTCCAGGAGCCGACTGCTCCGGCAAGTCCCCGCTGGGCCGCACGCCGCTGCACGTGGCCGCGGCCATGGGCCGCGTGGACTGCATCAACCTCCTCTTCCAGTACGGGGCGTCCATCCGGGACAAGGACGCCAAGGGCGAGACCCCCATCGCCGTGGCCCGCCGCCTGAACCGCAAGCAGAGCGAGCGCCGCATGTTCCTGCTGCACTGGATGGCCAAGTCGGCGGCCAAGGAGCGCGACCCCTCCCTGTGGAGGGCGCTGCCGAGAGCCCAGGGGCAGAGGAGCCCCGAGGAGCCCCGCTGAGCCCGCCGAGCCGCCCGGGGCGGGGGGGGGGGGCGCTGGGAAACACTGTTCTTGTGAATCAATCGGCGCGCTGCCCTGTGCCGGTGGTGCGGCGATTGTCAGCTCGCGCCCGCTTAGCCGTGCGCCGCCGTGAACTGCGGGCCATGGGTGCGGGGTGGCGGGCGGAGACCACGGTGTGCCCTGAGAGAGCAGGACCAGGAGCACCGGCGGTCACAGCGCTACTGCTAGGGGGCAGAGCCAGCGGCGGCCCTGTGGGAGGGTGGCCGTGGGCTCCCACGGCGGGTAATGGATGTTCCAGAAACTTCTCGAGGAGGAGCCAGGGAGACCATGGTTCTCAGAACAGCGCGCTGCTTGGCTGTGCAGGGGCGGCCCGTTGCCCTGAGACGCCGGGAAGCGGCGGCAGAGACCACACCGCCACGTCTCTCCCGGCTGCAGGCGGCCTTGCCTTGCCCCGCTGGGACCTGCACCACACAGCTCACCTCCAGGTGTCCACGCTCGACCCAGGCCCCATCATTACGCACTGGCTGCCTGTGCGGGGAGAGAGCTGGGTGCGGGGAAGGAGACGTGAGCGGCAGGTGGGGGGAGAACATTCCAGAGCTTTTCAGAGCGGTTTGACAGGGCGACTTCTGATTTGAAAATGCCGCTCTGGGAACCGAGTGTGGCGTGTCCCTGAGTGGGGACAGCCGCGGCGCTGCCCCCCCGCCCCCGGCTACCCCTGTGCCCCTCGCAGCCCAGGAACCGGATTCTGCTTTTAAGCTGATTGGCTGTGTTCCCTGCTGCCCCAGCAAGAGAGGTCTGAGCGGATGGCGCGGCGGTGCCAGCCCGGCCATCTACTTGACAGATCAGTCGGGGCAGAAAAACCGCTCAGCACAGCCGTGTCGAAAGCCAGATCTTGTTTTTGGCCGGCGCGCCGAGGTCCATAGGCAGATATTAAATGCCCCGGTCCAGGGGGTCGGCTCATTTAGCTAACGAGGTGCACGGAGGGGGCTGCGCGGGGCCCCTTTGAGCTTACCGAGTGGCGCGGCTCCAGGCACGCCGCAGAGCTCTCTTTGTTCTTGGGGGGGGGGGGCGACTGCCTGGCCCCGGTGCCAAGACTGCGGGGGGCCGAGCCCCCCTCTTCACGTGCCCCCACTGGATTTAAGACTCGGCCAGACATGGGGCAAGTGCCCAGCTCCCCCTGGTGACGTTTGCTCAGGGTGTCACAGAAGCCCGGGGAACGAACTCGGGAGGAGCCCACTGGTGAAAACAAGCTTGGGGAACCGAGGCGGGGGGCCACGGGGGGGCCACACAGGGAGGGAGCCACGGAGGGAGCCACAGAGCAGCCAAGCTGCTGTCGGCACCGTCTGTTCATATTTGACAAAATTTTTTTGAGGACCAGTGCTGTGGCATAGCCTGGTAAAGCCACCCCCCGCAGTGCCAGCATCCCATATGGGCACCAGTTTGAGCCCTGGCTGCTCCACTTCCCATCCAGCTCTCTGCTGTGGCCTGGGAAAGCAGCAGAAGATGGCCCAAGTCCCTGGGCCCCTGCACTCGTGTGGGAGACCCGGAGGAAGCTCCTGGCTCCTGGCTTCAGATCGGTGAAGCTCCGGCCATTGCAGCCAACTGGGGAGTGGACCAGAAGATGGAAGACCTCTCTCTCTCTCTGCCTCTCCTTTTCTCTCTGTGTAACTCTTCCAAATAAATAAATGAATCTTAAAAAAAAAATTTTTTTTTGAAAAGTGTGTCTCTGTTGAGAGAGAGACAGAGGGAGGCACAGTCACCACGCCAGCGTCCCCAGTGTGGCCCCAGCCTGCACGAGTGACGCCGAGACCCCGATGCGAGCCACCCCTGCCCACTGCTCCCACGCACACTTCCGGTGTGGCCCGATTCCACTGTCACGCTGCCTTGTTTGCCACGTGCTGGGGGCCGGGATCGGAAGCCTCTCCCCCTCCTTCCAGTTGGGTGGCCTGGGGACAAACTGTCACTTCCCAGAAGTCTCGGCTCCCTCGGCCACCACCACCGCGACCGGCCATGTGGGAGACACAGGGCCTGTTTTTCTCCTCCACCCGCCGTGCGGTTTTTTGCCAAGCCAGGGCCCCTCGCAGGCCCAGCCTCAGCACTGTCCTGTGTACCCAAGCCTGCCGCCCGGGGCCCCAAGGGTACAGAAGCAGCCCTTGACAAATGGCCGTGCCTGGTAGCCTGATTACTGGCGGCATTTCATTTGCTTAAAACGTCTGCTCACCGGGAGTCAATACAGCCGGGTCCCAGGGACCTCGGGAATCCTCAGCACACCGGGCTGCGCCACTTGGAGCCTGCGCCCCGAGCCCACGGCTGAGGCTGGCCACACGCAGTCGGCTCTCTCTGCAACTCGCCCGAAGCACGTCTCGAACTCCAAGCTCTGGGAAGGTGGCAGGAGCGCCAGGGCGGGGGCAACTCCCAGTGGCCCGGCTCTGCCTTGGTGGTGCCGCTCCGGCTGCCGACGCCCCCCGCAGAGGACACAGGCACCCATTAACATTTAGAACACTCCGGGGACTGGGCGCGAAAATGTCACAGCTGCTGCCGTCTGCGCAGCTCGCGAACCCTGGGGCTCCCTGGCTGCCAGAGCCCCCTGAAAAGTGCCTGCCAGACGGGTGCACCTGCTCAGCGCCTCCTGGGCACGACTCACGGCGCCCATCAATCCAGAGGGGACCCCAGAGGTCCCAGCCCTGGTCGCTGAGAGAGCGGCTCGACCACTCCCATGGTCTAAGAAACCCAACCGGTGCGCCAAGGCCCGGTCTCCCTCCACCCTCTGCGCTGGTGAGCGTTCCTGGCGCACTGCCGGTGTTTGGGGCTGGGGGCAGGGGTGGCTGCTGGTATGTGAGCCAGGTGGCGGGAAGCAGGGGGAGCCCCCTGGCCCTGCAGGATCAGGAGCCGGCAACACATGTTCTACCTGCCCCAGGCCTGGCCCTGGTTAACGAGCCACGTGCGCCCCTGACAGCTGTTTGCAGCATGAGCACCTGGACGCCCTCCAGATGCCCACAGGGCAGTCGGGTGCAGCGTGCAGCCATTGGAACGACTGTGCCTGCACGGCTGCGGCTGCGGCGTGAGCGGCCTGGGGAGCCCCGGCCCTGCTCCGTGGGCTGCAGTTTTGAAAGGAGGCAAACCCGGGGGGGAGGCATTGCTCCGTGCTCCTCCTGACGGTCACAACCGCCGGGTTTTGTTTAGGTGGTGGCAAAAGCACATAGGATTGACCACTGACCACAGTGCCACCCGGGCATCGTGACCATGTGGTTCCAGAACGTTCCATTGCCCCCAAAATTACCTTGTACAGATTCAGAGCAGGCCCCAGCTGCCCCTCCTTAGATGATCAACCACGCGCCTTCTGTGTCTGCGGCCTGGTGTCTCGTGGCAACAGCTGCACACGGCCTCGCTCTGCGCTTTCCCGGGCCTCATCCGGGCCTCTCACACCCGCGGCTGGACCGGCAGGTGTCGGGGCTGTCGTCCTCTCGCTGTGTGACGGCCGTGGGCACTTGTACCTCCAGGGAGTCACCGGCACCTCAGTTCCGTGGGCTTGGGGCGCAGCCCGGGACTCTGCCTTTCTCTGTCACTGCCGGGGGTGCAGGCGCTGAGTGGGAGGGAGCGAGTTCCTGCCACAGCCCACGGGGGGCTAGCAGGCCTCAGCAGCTTGCCCAGTGACCCTTTGCCGGTTTTAACAAGCACCTGCTGGTATGTAAGTTGCCTGCTCTCAGACCGCGCCCCTTCCTCCCGGGGCGGGGTTTGAACTCAGCTCCCACCTCGCCTTGGGAGGGTTCAGGCTCTGCACTGAGTCTGTCTGGGGGCCTTCCCGGAGGTGGTGACCTCAGTCACTCCTCTGCATTTGCTTTGAAAGCCTTGGGTCTGGCCAGGATGGACACACCAGACGGGGCCCTGCCGTGCAGAGTGGACAAGCAGGTGCTCAAGGCCCAGGGGTCCTCCTCCTGGGCTCCCCTGAGAGCCCCAGCGACAGTCAGACACAGCCCGGCAGGGGTCAGCTCCCGCCAGGTGGTGCTGGCGCTCCCTGCAGCCGCCGTTGAGCGGGCACGGTGGCCACCAGGTGGCGCAGCGAGACCACGGATGAGCTCACGGGCCAGACACCTGCTCAGGTCGGGGTCCGGGAGCCTCGCAGCCCCAAGTCGGCCCTCGGCTGTCTTGAAGCCTCCCTTCACAGCGCTGAACCCCGCGACTCCCTTACTGATTCACGCTTCTCGATCGTCACGTGGCGTAGGATATTTGTTTAAGGATACCCGACATGATGTGGATAATATCGTCACACGGCGCTCCAGGAAAGTGTGGGCCTTTAACGAAGGTGGCGGCGAGCGCCCGGTCCCCAGGAGGGGATTTTGCTCCGTGAGGTCCTGGGACGCACAGGCCGAGGCCTGGAGAGAGGCTGAGGCTGGAGGGGCGCTCCAGGCAAGCAGGGCACCCCCAGATTGCACCTGCAGAGAGTCTCAACTGCCAGCCGACCACAGCGCACTTCAGCCCAGCGCCAACCAACGCCTAGTTCAGGAGTTAAATAAAAAATTCACAGGTCTGGTTCTGCCCAAGCTATATGGTTTCTCATTTGATTCTTTTTTAAAGATTTATTTTTTATTTATTTGAAGGAGTTACAAAGAGAGAGAGGGAGAGGGAGACAGAGAGAGGGAGAGATCTCCCATCTGCTGGTTCACTCCCCAGGTGGCCTGGATGGCTGGGGCGGGGTCTCCCACGTGGGTGCAGGGGCCCGAGCACTTGGGCCGTCTTCTGCTGCTTTCCCAGGTGCATTAGCGGGGAGCTGGATGGGAAGTAGAGCAGCCGGGACTAGAACCAGCACCCATATGGGATGCTGGCCTCGCACGTGGCGGCTTCACCTGCTACACCCTGGCGCCGGCTCCTCTCATTTGATTCCTGAAAGGACACCATCGGATGTTGATTCCACCCCACACGTGGAGACGCAGGCTGCAGGGCGGGTGTCGCTGGCTGGAAGGAATGAGGCCCTTCCTCCCCGTGCCCAGCCCTGCCCGCCCTCCCACGGGTCCCTGTGCCTCTTCCCAGCGTGGCCAAGGCTGCTGGGGCTTGCAGCGTGGGCCGTGGCCGTCTCCATGGGGCAGCAGCGCTGTTCCGTGTGGATCCCTTGCACTCGAGTCCGTTCGCTGAGCCCGGCCGTGCCTCTCCCGCCTGTGCTGGCTGTGTGTCTGGCTGGTGCCAAGGTGGACATGCGGTGCTGGCGGGACAGACGGTGTGTATCCTCGTGGGTGTCCACCTCGGGGTGGGGTTGCTGGTCCCGTGGCTGCTCTCCCTGAGTCTCCTGGGGGCCACTGCTCTGTTCTCCCACTTTCCGGTCTTTGCTGGGGTGAGCACCGGACGAGGTCTCCCTCCTGCTCCATCGTCCCTGCTCCTCTGTGTCTCGTCTGTGTCCCATCCGGCCTGCAGCTGTGCTCCGTGCCTCTGCCCCGCCCTGCAGGGACACGTGGTTTCCCTGGAAGCAGCTGCAGCCCAGGTAGTGGGAATGTGCCCGGCTCCTGCCCGTTTCAGGGCCCAGATATGTATGCGGCAGGCGTCGGCATTCTTCAAAGCCCAGGAAATCCTGAGTGTGGCCCGTGGGGTGGACACGAGTCCCGATGCGGCGACTTTGGGCACCTGCAGAGGCCAGCAGCCGCCTTGCTGTCCAGTGTGGGGCCAGGGCTCACACTGGACAGCAAGGTGGCATTTGGCGCTTTTCCAGGGCAGAGAATGTTCCAGAAGCCCCCGGCGTTTGCTCCCAGCCCAGCACTCTCCACCCGTCTCCACCCAGGTGTCCTGGGGTCTGCTTCAGTTGTTGGCACCTGGCTGGGCCTGGCCGGCTCTGCAGGCCTTTTCCTCTCTGCCCAGCCCTGGGTTCCCTGCCCTCACACCCCCTCTCCCGGACCTTGAGAGCCAAGGGCAGAGTCGGCTTCCATCTGCTTCCTAGAGAGCTGTCTTCCCACTGCCGTGAGACCCCTCACGGGGGGGGCGGGGGGAGAAGGCGGAGGAACTCGCCTTGGACGCCAACGGCACCTGGACGCAGAGCCACAGACCCCTGCTGGCCCGTGGCGCCCTGGTCAGCCCTGGACTGCGTGCCCCTGCGGGTGGCACCTCCATCGTGGCCAGACCTCCAGCCCGGGGCTTGTGTGGTCCTGGTAGTCAGAGCCGAGGACCCTCGTGACTGGAGTCCCCTCCCAGGCTTGCCCGGACAGAGCGGCCGCTGCCCTGTCTCCTGCCTGCCCCAGTCCCTACCTCTCCCTCTCGCCTCTCCCACCGGCCCTGCCACCGCTGTCCATGCCTGCCTGGTTCCTGGAGGCAGTCAGTCCCGCAGGGGTGGCCTGGGCTTTTAGGATTTCGGCTTTTCTTCTTCCCCCTCCCTCTTTTTTTTGGGTCTTGTTTTTAAAATATGGTTGTTTATTTTCCTATTTCTTGCCTAACCCTAGCTAAACCAAATAAAACTGCAGGACAGAAATTAACAACCGCTCACACCGCACGCTCAAGACGTCTCGGAGCCTGCTCTCAGGAGAGGAGGAAGTGGAGAGAGACCCCAGATAACTTAGTGCTTCGGTGGCTCCTGCTGCCACCAAGGGCCGGTGATTTATTTCGGGAAAGGCTATAGATTGGGGGGAAGTTTAGAACTAGAACGAGAGGATGTGAGCACGCTGAGCTCTTGTCAGAGCGAGGTCAGCAGGGGAGACCCGGACCTCCGGGACCCCGGGGAGCAAGGGCCTCACTCTGCATCTCTTGCTGCTTTTTTTCTTCCTTAGCACACGTTTTTGCTAACTCCTTGGGAACAAGCAACCTTAGCATCCTGTTTTTACGTCCAGGGCGAGAGATAAGGATCTGGTGTTGACCCTGACCCTGGCCGGGGGGACATTCATCCAGGGGCGCCGTTTCCCTCTTCCCAGAGCCCGCGCCCCATGGAGACAGCGCCTTCGTGGTCGTCTGCGAAACACTTCTCCAGGGAAGCCGGGGTCAGGGCCAGCTCAGAGCAGACGGGGAGCGGGGGCTGCAGGCGCTGGGGGCAGGGCGGGGCCGCTGCAGCCGCAGACCCAGGGGCTCGGGGTGGGGGCTCTGCGGTGCCGCTGCTGACTCCCAACTTCCCGCCACCCCGGGCCTCCGCCGGCGGACACCAGCTCCCCCTGTGGCTGAGTCCCAGCCGGGATTGACTGGACGGAGCCCTGGTAATAAATTGGGGCCAAAAATTGGTGGAAAATGAGAGCAGGCACTGGGCACGCTGGTTATGGAGGATGTTTTTTAAATTTACTTATTTATTTGGAAGTCAGAGCTAGAGAGAGAGAGAGAGAGAGAGAGAGAGAGAGAGAGAGAGGTCTTCCATCTGCTGGTTCACTCCCCAGAGGGCTGCAGTGGCCAAGGCTGGGCCAGGCTGAAACCAGGAGCCAGGAGCTTTCTCCAGGTCTCCCACGTGGGTGCAGGGGCCCAGGCACTTGGGCCGTCCTCTGTTGCTTTCCTAGGCCATTAGCAGGGAGCTTGATCGGACATGGAGCAGCCAGGACTGGAACCAGTGCCTGTATAGGACGCTGGTGTCACTGGTGTCACAGGTGGGGGGGCCACCCACTACACCACAGCACCAGCCCCTGGGGGGAACATGCAGGTTGCAGACAGAGTCTGGCAGCGTGTCGCAGCGAGACAGCTCGTGGTGGCCACTGCTGCGAGGAGCCGGCCAGGTGCATTGTAGGCTGTCCGGCACTGAGGCAGGGGTGACCACGGTTGGCAGGAGGTCCTGTCCTGCCCCGACTCAGAATGGTGCCCACCCTGCTTCTTGTCTCCACCCAGCAGCTTCATTGTGGCCCCCGGTCCTTTCCTACACACTCAGCAAACACAGAGGGCCGGGGATTAGCCCTGGACAGAGGCCTGGGCTAGGGGTGTGGCTGTGGCCGGCTCTGAGCCTCCCCTCTGAGCCCCGGGGCCAGCTCCAGCCCCGCGGCTCTGCAGTCGCTTCCCACGAGGGGTGCCAGGTGTTGTCCAGCCTCTCGGCCTTGGGTTTGGCCGTGGGAGCTGCCTTGGTCCCCTGAACAAGGCAGAGGCTGGCACGCCTGTCCTGAGCGGAGGCTGCGGGAGGCACCCACATTTCCAACCAGCGCCCCTGGGTTTTTGCTGTTGCCAAGAGAGGAACATGCCCTGGCCCTTTCTTTTTGTTCCCTTTAAAATTTTTAACCCTAACCCTAACCCTGAAAGGCAGAGAAAGAGAGCGAGACAGAGAGAGAGAGAGAGAGAGAGAGAGAGAGAGCTCCCACTTACTGGTTCAGTCTCTAAATGCCCACGATGGCCAGGGCTGTGCCAGGCCAAAGTCAGGAAGTGGGAACTCCATCCCGGGCTCCCATGTGGGTGTCAGGGGCCCGGGCGCCTGAGCCGTCACCGCCGCTTCCAAGGTGCCCACCAACAGGAAGCTGGATGGGAAATGCAGCCGGGGGCTTCAGGTGTTGGAGGTGTGGGGGAGCAGCAGCTTACCCAGGGTCCGCCCTGCCCGGCTCTCCCACTGCTCCAAGGAGGAGGAAAGGAGGTGTGTGGGCAGCCGCCATCACCAGACCCCAATGCATGACCCCGGCTGTCTCCCGCCGGCCACCCTGGCGCTCCGCGGGTGCTCGTGCTGTGGCCCCAGGCGGCAGTGCTGGCTACGGCTGTAAGGCGAGGAGTGGGGACAGCGAGGAGAGAAGCAGGCCTGGGAGGGAGGCCAGAGGGACTGACTGCTGGAGTCACAGCCTCACCGAGGCGGCACAGGTGCCCAGGGCCGTTGGGAACCGGCGTCTCCGAGTGCGGCACATGAAGCCGGCCGGTAGCAGGGGAAGGGGCGCACTCAGGAAGCCTCTCTAGAGGCAGGGGTCCTTGGGGATCGGCAGAATCTGGCCAGTAAGAGGAGGGGGCGTGTGTGCGGTGCGCGTGGGGCAGGGAGGGGTTCAGTGCGGGGAGGGGGCTGTCCCCAGGGCGGGGTCTCAGAGGACATCTTTGCAGGCTCTGTCCCCATCCCACACAGCTGTGCCTCGTCCCGGGGAGTGGACGCAGGACACAGTGTTGGCGATCAGCCCAGACGTCCCGGGCCTTGCCCCCTCCCGGTTCTCCTGGGTGCCCTCTCCACCCTGAGTGTTTCTAGGGGGCGTCCTGGTGCCGCACAGGGGCTCACGCCTGCCGCATCTGTGGGCCACCACTCCCCTCTGCTGGTGGGCCTGGGCGCAGCGGCTGCAGCCTCCAGCCCCGGGCTGCGGGCTTGGGGAGGGACTGTGCTGTGTGTGCCCAGAATCTGCCCTCCCCCGTGGGACTTGTTCCCTCTCTCTGACTGACATACGAACTTTCATCCTTGTCCGTGTCTGAGAAGAGACACATCTCCCACGCACTGGCTCACTCCTCCGATGCCTGCAATGGGGGGGGCCGGGCCGGGCCGGGCTGGGAGCCGGGATCTGGGCACTCAGCCTGGGTCTCCCACGGGGCTGAGACTCGCTGCCGCCCGCCAGGGTCGGCATTGGCAGGAGGCTGCAGCGGGAGCCGGAGCCGGGAACTGAACGCGTCACGGGGGGCGAGCAGCTTAACCTGGCCTGAAACACGTTCCCTTTCGCCCCCTGCACCTGTCACCAGGGCCACCTGCGTCTCTCGCGGGTGGCCGCAGTTCCCTCCCGTTCCAGGGAGGGCACCACCTCCTCTCTTGATAGGAAGAGCCCCCCGAGCCGCAGGGGGTGCGGGGAGGAGCGGGATTTGAACCCCATTTTGTCCAGATACCACTGGACCAAGCCGGGTCCCAGTGCCGTCGCCCAGGGATGACATTCACGTGTCACCTCTGCCTTCCTCTCCATGACCCCTCTGCGTGTGTGCCCGTGTGCAGGGTGTGCATGGCGCACGCCTGGGTGCATGGATGCATGTCAGTGCACCCGTGTGTCTGCGTGTTTGGGCATGCGTATGTACACGTGTGTCTGAGTGCCCACCTGCACGTGAGCACATGTATGTGCCTGAGTATGCGTGTATGAGTCCACATGTCTGCATGTGCGTGTGTGCCAGGAAGTGCCTCCTTGAGGAGGTGACCTGGAGTGGTGGAAGTGACCTCAGGTGACCTGCGTGGGGTCATGCATGTGCAGTGTTCATCTGGTGGAGAGTGCCCAGGCCTGCAGTGTGGCAGAGCAGGTGAGGCAGTAGGCAGGGGGGGCTGGGGGTGCCGGGCCCGCTGTGCCCTGGCTAGGCTTGGGGTTAATCCTGGAGAAGGGGGAGGCTCACGGGGCTCTGAGCACAGGTGTGCCACCACCTGTCACTCTGCTTCAGCGCTGGCTCTTGCTGCTGCATTCGGAACAGACGAGAGGCCTGGCCCCTGCCTGGTTGGCAGGTGGCGGTGGGGAGACTCACTGTTGCTGGGGCAGGGGGGCCAAGAGTGCAGGACGGAGTCGGGAGACCTCCTGGCTCCCTTAGCCTTGAGGGGGGCGTCCTCCCCATGGTTAACCAAGCCAGGTTCAAGCCCAGATGATGGGGCCAGCCCCGTGTCCTCATCTGAGTGTGCGAATGCAGGGCAGAAATTCTGTGTCACCCAGGCACACACAGGTCTAGGTGACAGAAGGGAAATCAGCTCTGGGCGCCGGCGTCGTGGCTCAGTGGGTTGAGCTGCTGCCTAGAGCACCAGCATCCCATCTGGGCGTCGGTTCCAGTCCTGGCTGCTCCATTTCTGATGCAGCTCCCTGCTCATGCAGCTGGGGAAGCAGCGAAGGCGGCCCAAGTGCTTGGGCCCCTGCTGTCCACGTGGGAGACCCGGAGCAACTCCTGGCTCCTGGCTTTTGGCCTGGCCCAGCTCTGGCTGCTGCAGCCATTTGGGGAGGGAACCAGTGGCTTGAAGATCTCTCTCTCTCTCTCTCTCTCTCTCTCTCTCTCTGTCTCTCCCTCTGTCTGTAACTCTGCCTTTCAAATAAATTTTAAAAATCTAAAAAAAAAAGAAAAAAGGAAATGAGCTCAAACCAGCTTAGACCCCAAGAAGACACAGTTGGCTCAGGAAGCAGAAAGTCCGAGCGCAGCTCTGGGTTTAGGGGCTCGCGGAAGAGAGACGATGCCCTTGGTTTTCTCTCTTCGCCTTCCTTCTCCGCTAGCGTCTGTTTCCTTCTACGTGTGCGTCGTTCTGCTTTCGGGAGATGTGTCCATGCACCTGGCAGGAAGCTCTAGTTTCTGGACTCCAAGGGCTCGTGACCCGGAGAGAGGCCACTTTCTCTCTGTCACTCACACACATGTGTGTGCTGGGTGACACGGAGAATGTCTGTCCTGCATCACTCGCTCAGACGAGGACACAGGGCTGGCCTCCCTGGTTAGCCGGTTTGGGTCGCACGCCCATCTTGGGACCGGTCGGTCCCTATGGCCCAGGGAGACGGCAGGCTCTGAGGGGCCAGCCCGGTTCATGGTCTGGGGGTACCTGATTGACACCTGATTGACACGTGATTGCAGGCGTGGGAGTACGGGGTGGGGGAGGGGGTTGAGCGGAAGGAACACACATCTCTGCTTTCCGCGCTCTTGTAAGGAAGGGCAGCGTCTCTGTCTCAGAGCCGCCTGGTTTGGGAGCCACAGGCGAGGCCCTTGCAGCTTTTACCTAACCTTGGGAACTTTTGTCACCCGGGTGACCTGTGGCCCTGAAGCCAAAGCAAAATGAAACCAGAGGCAGAACGGGAGAGCGGTTTCTGAGCTGCTGGGTTTCGCTTGCAGCCCTCTAACCTGAGCACTTGTCCTGAGCTCAGAGCGTGCTCCCCAAGGAGGCCTTCCAGGCGGAACGGTGTGAAGATCGGTTCCCGGGAGGCCTGCCCCAGACGCGGAGGGCCGCCTCCTCATGGCCTGGAGAGTGGGAAATGGAGACCTGCTCGTTAGCAGCCAAGTCCAAGGTGCTGATGTTTCCCGTTAACGTGATAGAAAGCCAAGTTACATGCCGGGGGTGAGGACTTCCAGGTAGGCGTCGGGGGGTGGGGCGGGTTTTTCCTCTAAAGTGGGAAGTTCGTGTGGGTCGGGGCTGGCCCTGCTGCCCGCAGCCCCCATGATGCTGAGGGGCATCCGTGGCCACCTCCAGGCCCCCGAGGCACCCAGGGCCACCAGAGCAACCCTGGCCGCCAGCTCCCTGCTACGCACCTGGGAAGGCAGCAGAGGACAGTCACAGGGCTGGGGCCCTGCACCCCCGTGGGAGACCCGGACGGAGCTCCAGGCTCCGGGCTTCAGCCTGGCCCAGCCCCAGCTGTTGTGGCCAAGTGGGGGAGAGAAACAGTGGATGTCTCTCCCCCACCCCCATCACTGTAGCTTTCAAATAATATAAAAAAAAAAAAAAAAAAAAAAAAAAGGACTAACCCTGTCACTGGCCACTTCCTGGGAGCCCTGGGAACTTTGTCGTATCCGTGTTTGTCTCACACAGTCTTCAAAGGATGGCATCTGGGTGGTGCGTGGTCCCCATGTGCCCCCGGCTCCCCGACTTTCACGCTCTGTGACCCCGCCCCCAACTGGGAGCCAGCGATCCGTGAGCCCACTCACAACCAGCACCTCTGTGTTTGAGTTGCGGGGGCCAGCCCAGGAGGAGTCGCTCCACTTCGCCAGTGCGGTCAGCGCCCCAGACATGTAGCGGAGTCCAAGGCCCGTTTGGCACTGGTTTTGCCACCAGAGGCACATGCTAGAGGCCACCTAGCGCCTGGCTGTGGCCTGGATGGGGGGCGGCTCCAGGTCGGGTCTGCCCGCGAGGGTCTGAGTGGTTTCCCTGGCTGCACTGTTCGTGGGACACATAGGCTTCCAAACCCTCTGCTACGTGTCAGTGTGGCTTCTCTCCTCGTCCTCTAGCTGTAGGTCCGTGTGACCACTTACGTTATTGCATTTTTCAAGAGATTTAATGGGATCATTACAGTTTTCTCTTTTTTAAAAATATTTATTTATTTATTTGAAAGAGTTACACAAAGAGAGGAGAGGCAGAGAGAGAGAGAGAGAGAGAGAGAGGTCGTCCATCCGATGGTTCACTCCCCAATTGGCCACAATGGCTGGGGCTGTACCGATCCGAAGCCAGGAGCCAGGAGCTTCTTCCAGGTCTCCCACATGGGTGCAGGGGCCCAAGGACCTGGGCCATCTCCCACTGCTTTCTCAGGCCACAGCAGAGAGCTGGATCAGAAGTGGAGCAGCCGGGACTTGAACCGGCGGTCACACGGGATGCCGGCGCTTCAGGCCAGGGCGTAACCCACTGCACCACAGCGCCAGCCCCTCATTACGTAGTTTTCTCCTGCAGTGTAACGAGTTGGCACACATTTGGTCGCTTAAAGCATCCCGTTTGTTATCGGGCCCTATCCGGAGCGCAGCTGCAGAGGGGCCGCTGCCCTGCGCCCTCAGTCCTGTCCATGGGTCTGCAGGACAGGGACTCGCACAGGCGGGAGTGGGCTCCCTTCTCCGCCCCCTTGCTCAGCTCGCGGGATTAGATCAGCCCCCAGGGTGAGCTCCGCTTTGAGCGCCGTGAAGAACACTGATGGGAGTGTTGCAGCTGCAAACCCCCGGGCCTCCCTTGCTCCCGAGACTTCCTCACGATGGGGAAATAGGAAATGTCTATCGCACAATTTTATAGTAGGTGGTTACATAAGAAGAGAAAGTGACTGAAATAAACCAGGACTGAGAAAATGCTACCACAGGAAACAGCAAGCGAAGCTGATGGCGCAGCATTTATAATCCAAGCAACAGTCTTATTCTGATGGATGGACCTAGGCTGGGCTGAGCACACTCAGGGACTGGCAGTGACCTGAGCTCTGATAGACATGGCCGTCCACAATGACCTCGCACGTGGCAGACAGCTAGAGCAGGTAACAGCTGGCTGAAACAACACCCTGCAAACCCCTAAATTACAAGAGTCTCCTCTCATACCCGGAGATACATTCCAAAACTCGTAGTCCAAAGGCACAGGTGAAACCAGGAATAGTGCAGATATATTTTCCTGCACCTAGGGGGGTACTTTAAGAAGTACATGGAAAATGGAATTAAAAGATAAGGTGGGGCTGGCACCGCGGCTCACTAGGCTAATCTTCGCCTGTGGCGCCAGTACCTCAGGTTCTGGTCCCGGTCAGGGCGCCAGATTCTGTCCCGGTCACTCCTCTTCCAGTCCAGCTCTCTGCTGTGGCCCAGGAGTGCAGTGGAGGATGGCCCGAGTGCTTGGGCCCTGCACCCCATGGGAGACCAGGAGGAAGCACCTGGCTCCTGCCATTGGATCAGCGCGGTGCGGCGGCCACAGCGCGCCGTCTGCGGCAGCCATTGGAGGGTGAACCAACGGAAAAGGAAGACCTTTCTCTCTGTCTCTCTCTCTCACTGTCCACTCTGCCTGTCAAAAAAAAAAAAAAAAAGAATATGAAATCTTGCTTTCTTGATTTCTCTGGTGTTGGTAATGACCATTTTTCTGGTTTGTTTAGTTTTTAAAAAAAGTATTTCTAATTCAACTTCAATGTTTTTTATCACTTATTTAGATCTCCACTCTATCCAAATATATCAGTGATTCCATAGATTTTTTTTTAAAAAGGATTTATTTATTTATTGGGAAGTCAGAGTTACACAGAGATAGAAGGAGAGGCAGAGAGAGAGGTGTCTTCCATCCACTGGTTCACTCCCCAACTGGCCACAACAACTAGTTACATGGATCTGAAGCCAGGAGCCAGAAGCCTCCTCCAGGTCTCCCACATGGGTGCAGGGGCCCTAGGACTTGGGCCATCTTCTGCTTTCCCAGGCCTCGGCAGAGAGCTGGATCGGAAGTAGAGCAGCCGGGACTCGAACCAGTGCCCATATGGGATGCTTTACCCACTACGCCAGAGCGCTGACCCTGATTCCATAGGTTTTTATCTTCATGGAGAAGTTCTAGAAGCTTCTGAGCTGGCGGCCAGCCATGGTCCTGAAGTGCCCCTTCCCACCCTCCTGGGTGTGCCTTGTCTGCAGGGAGAGGCCCGGTGGTTCCTTAGCCAGCCACACTGCCCCTCTGCCCATTCGCAGCTATGGCTGGCACTGGGTACCAGGCTTTTCTCCTGACACCCTGGGGGCCACCGTGCCTGCAGGGGCAGCTCCCCACCCCCTGGCCAGCTGGGTGCCGGCTGTGCGCCAACTTCCAGCTCTCAGCCCGACACAAGCTCCTCTCCGCTGCTGCCCCCTCCTGCCCGCTCCGCAGGGAAGCCCTGGGGGCCTTTGCCGGGCACTGGGGGCCGAGCTGCTGGTTGCAAAGGCAGCTGTGTGGGTGCTGTGATGGATTCCCGCCTGCCCGGGGAACAGCACGTGCTGGGCTCCCGAGCCCAGTGCACAGGTAGGCAAGACCACTGACCCCGAAGCTGGGCACAGCCCCGAGAGCTCTGCCGGCGGCCAGTCCCCCGAGGCCAGCTCTTTGCTGGATTTCCGATCAGCTCGGTGAGCAAACGCGCTTTGATTGAGGAGCGTCTCCAGGGGCACCGAGGCCAGCACACCGGCCAGCAGGGGACGCTGGTCATGCCCGGGATGACCCCAGGGCCAGCAGGGGGCCGGCCGGGGCGCCTGCAGAGACCTGCGTGGGTGTGGTCTCCAGCTGCAGGGGCGGGAACAGGGCCCTGCTTTGGAGCAGTTCCGGGGTGCATCTGTTGGTTCCGAGCCGTCCCACGCGAGGACAGCAGCCTTTCTGAGCCGCGGTTTCCCGCTGACGCGTGACAGGCCGGGATCTGAAGGCGCCCGGGCGTGCTGCTGGCTTTGGGATCTGTGATGGCCGGGGAGCCCCAAGGGCTCCCAGACCCCCTCTGAGGCAGGCCTCGGGGGCACCTGCTGACTCACGTGGGCCGTCCACAGCCCACGTCAGAGAGCCTGGGTGCAGTGCGGGCCCCTCTGCTTCCAATCCCAGCTTCCTGCTCCGTGCACCCTGGGAGGCAGCAGGCGATGCACCCAGTCCTGGGTCCCTGCCACCCACGTGAGAGACTTGAACTGAATTCTGGGCTCCTGGCTTCAGCCTGCCCAGTCCTGGTCATTATGGGCACTTAGGGAGTGAGCCAGCAGGTGGAAGATCTCTCATTCTCTCTCTCCTTTCCAAATAAAATGAAACTAAATAAAATTTTTAAAAATTAAAAAAATAGCAAAATGCTTTGCACTTGCTGCTGTGTGCCAGGCTTTGTGAGGGGTAGCGCCCAGCTCTTCTATCTCAGGGGCCAGCAGAGAACAGGGGTTAGAAGGCCCGTGTTCAGGGGAGCTGGCGCTGGTGACTGTGGGGCCAGTGGGGCGGGCCATGAGGACGGCCCTGCCCTCCGGGGGTAGCCAAGGCCATGTCCACAGGCAGAGTTTCTCCTCCTGTGGGGAGCTCAGCCCAGCTCCTTGTGAGGTCTGAGTGAGTCACCCAGACTGATCTCTCCTACTTAACATCAGTGGACGGTGGGCTTGCGTCACCTCCTCCAAACGCCTCCATCGCAACACTGGAATGATTGCTTGGCTGGACACCGAGGACCGTGGCTTCACCACGCCAATATTCAAACCATCTTTCCTCAGCCTGTGTGTGAAAACAGACTCCCAGGGCCTGGGAGCCCGGAGGCAGCGGGGGAAACCCCAGAGCCACGGTGTGTGTGTGTGTAAACACACGTAGAAGTAAGCGTGTGCACGCGGGCACCTGTGTGTGTCTGTTCGTGCGGAAGGCAGATGCAGATCGCCCGAGCCACTGGGCTGCTGGCTCTGCAAACCTGCTCTGCCCAGATGACACGGAGCAATCCTGGGGGTGACGAGGGTTTGTCTACACGGTTAGTAATACCAGTGAAAACAAGGACTGTACGTGGAGACGGCCAGTTGTCCACTGTGACGCTGTGTGCCGACTGCAGGAGTCACACACCACCCACAGAGGCCTGGGAGGGGAGCACCTGTCGCCAGCCGCCCGCTGACCACGGGACACCGCGAGGCACCAATGTTCTGATGGTGCCTGGGGCTGCGCCCACTGGCGAGGGGAGGGGCCTGGACACCCACCGTGCCCCACGGGGGCGCTACCGTGCAAACACGAGCTCCCTGCGTGCCTTGTCTCAGTGACCTGCCAGTGAATCCCACCCACCCCAGGAGCCGGGTGCCGGAGCGGCCCCATGTCACAGACCAGGCGGCTGTGGCTCAGCTGGAGGTCCCGGAGCCAGCGAGGGGCAGCACTAAGTTCAGCCAGGGCAGCCTGTCTGTCACCATGTGGCCAGCACAGGTGACATTGCCCACAGGGACCTCGACAGAGTGCCTTCCTGGTGCCAGGGACACATCAAAGTTTCTGGTCCTGGGACCTCCCGGGGCATGGCCAGCGGCCCCCTGGCAGAAGCTGAGGCCCACAGCTATTTGCCTGTGGGCCCCAGGGTAAGGGGTGGCCTGCAGGTCCGTCCAGCAGCTGGGCACTCACCACTGGGTTAGGTGGCGTCCGTGCCCTGCCCTGAGAGCAGCTGTCCTATCACAGGCCGTGGACGATAAGAACAGGGCCCCAAAGACACCAGGTCCTCCCGGCCCCAGGAACCTGTCACCATGGCCACTGCTGGGCAAAGGGTCTTTGCAAATGTGATGACCTCAGGGGTCTGAGGTGAGGTGTGGCGTCCCCCTGAGTCCTCCTGGAGGGGCCTTGAATGGCCATGCGCGGCCACCTGGAGGAGGTGAGCAAGCCACACCCGGCAGGAAGAGTAGGAGCCCCCGGGAGCTGGAAGCGGCCAGCGCTGCCCACACCTTGGCCTCAGAGCCTGGCCGGCAGGATGGGCCGAGCGTGCGCCAAGCCTGTTACTGCCCTGCCCTCCTCCTGTGTCCTGGCTCCCAGGGTGTGACCGGGTCCGGGCCCCCCGCTGCCTTAACAGCACCACAGGCCCGAAGTCCAGGGGCTGCTCCCGCAGGGCTCCGAGGCCAGCAGCCTGCGTGTGGCCGCCAGGCCCTTAGAGGGCTCCAAGGGAGAGGCCGCGCCTCGCCGGCGGTGGTTTCTAGAGGCTCCCTGAAGTAGGGGAAGTGGGGCCCAGGTGGGGAGCTGGGGGGGCAGGTGCCGAGCCGGGGTGGCCGCAGGGCAGTGGGAGAAGGCACGGCACCCCGCAATTTGTGTCATCAAGATTAGAGGCGCGGGAACGCGATTACCAGTCAAGACGAGAGCAGAATAAAATCCACGGCAAACAAAACACGGGCGCTTTAAACACGCCTGCATCCGAACCTTACATCCTGTTTAATTCCGTTCCAGTTTCTCCCTGCGCCCACCTAGGAGTCCCGCCCCCAGTCTGGCCCGCGGCCGGAGGCGGGGTGGTTACCATGGGGACGACGGACGCTGCGTTTCCGGCAGCCGCCGCGGGTGGCGCTGTCCAGCGTCCCGAGCCCTGGCTCTGCGGGTCTGCGCGGGGCGGTGCAGTGCGGGGCTCCGCGGCCCCCAGCGGGGCGGCGGGAGACCCAGGCCCAGCCCGGCACGCGCCTCGGCTCCGGCGCCCTCGGGGCCTGCTCCCTGCACCTGCCACCCGGCGTGTGCCCGGCAGGGGGCAGCGTGGGCCCGCGCATGTCCGCGGCCCTTGTGCCGCCCGGTCTCTGCGGCCGGTGCTGGCTGGGCTGTGCGCGAACGGGTGCGGTCCGCGGGCGTCTCCCTGCGTGGCGTCTGCACGTGTGTCCTCTGTGCGTGCGCCACGGTAGGGGTGCCCTGGACTCCGCGGGTCACAGAGCGGGGGGGCAGGTGCCTGGCTCGCGGCTGCGGCGAGGCCTGGGGAAGGACACGCGTGTGCGAGGGAGCATGTCGGCCATTCCCGCGCCATCCGTGCCTTCTTTCCGCGCTGCGCACCAAGGCCTGGAGCGGGGATCACGGGGCCGCCTGCAGGCACAGGCAGCTCTGGCAGCACCTGGGAGGGGTGGTGCGCCCAGAGCAGCCCGCAGCCGGAGACCCCGCGTGCGGGACAGAACCCGCAGCCCTTGCGCCTCCCCTGGGGGCCCTGGGGGGCCTCTTCCGGCCTCCCTGACTGCTCCCTTCCCGGTTTGTCCCCGGACCCCCTGCCACGGAGGCCGAGGGCTTCACAGCCCCCTTTGGTAATGGTGGTGGCGTTAGCATTTCTTGGGGCTGTTTTTGGGCGCCTGCTGTATACCAGGACCTGGGTGGAGGACACAGCGGGGTCGGCTCACTGGAGCTTTGCAGCGTTGCTGCTGGGAGGCTGACAGCTGTCACGGGGCCGCTGGGGCTGGAATCCAGGCAGCCTGGTTAGTGGGGTGCAGGGGACGGTGGGGCCAGAGAGGTTAAGCAAACTGCCGACGGTCACACAGCACAAGAGGGTCTTGTCTCGGGCTTTGGCCCACAGCTGGCTCTAGACCCCTCCCGCCTCCCTGCGTCCTACCCTCCT
Source organism: Oryctolagus cuniculus (assembly GCF_051225735.1). NCBI lineage: Eukaryota > Metazoa > Chordata > Mammalia > Lagomorpha > Leporidae > Oryctolagus > Oryctolagus cuniculus. The sequence continues at coordinate 4,045,324 of NC_142877.1, forward strand.
CCGGGGGACTCCGGCGCGGTTGTGTAAAACGCAGACGTTGCCGGGACTCGTGCACCCCCCACTTCTGGCAGACAGAACGCTGAGTCACAGCGAGGGTGTGGCGTCGCCCAGGCAGGGGCCCGGGGCTGCAGTCCCGGGGGAGATCCTGCTTTGCCTGCTGTCTCTGATGGGGACCTGGGGCTGTGAGAGGCTGAGCCCCTGCCGTGGTCAGCCACTGAGGGTGTGTGGGCTGTGGCTGCTGTGGCTGCCTCCGGTGCCCACAAAGGGGTGTGTGTGCCAGGAGCTGGCAGTGCAGCGGGAGTCAGGGGGCTGGGGGCCGGGGTGCGCAGGGAGCCCCTGCCTCTCTGCTCCTCCTGTGGGCCCCTCACCTCCCCCAACTCCTGCTCATGCTATTGCTTCTGCCTCGCTTGCTTGCGCACTCTCCTGGCCAAACTCTCAGCCCAGCAGTGGCCTTGCAGGCTAGAGCAAGGGCTCTGACCCCTCTCCCGGCACGCTCTGCCCCAGAGCGCGATGCAGCCGAGGTCCGTGGCTGTGGGACGGATGTCTGCAGTGGCAGCATCCGCTCCCCGGGGCCGGGACCCCCGGCCTCGCTCTGCACAGCCCCAGCCACCCTGTAGGAGCTCGGGCGAGTGAAGGGACAGGAAGGGGTGCGTGGGTGCAGGCGCGCACTCGGCCCGGGAGGAGGGACGCGAGCGCTCAGCGTGGACGCACAAGCCTGCTTTTCTCCCCCAAGGAAAGCCCGAGGAGACCACGAAGGAGCCCTCGGCTTTCACGGTGAACAGGAAGGGCCGTGTGTGTTTTGTTTGATGTTTGTCCTAGCCCGTGCCTGGGGGGCTCTCTTCCTGCTGTGGGTCTGGGGCCCTCCTTCTTAAGTCCGGGGTGGGGGATCCACACGTCCCAGGCTGGGCCCTGCACCTGGAGCTGGAGGTGGAGGGGAGCAGTACGGACCCAGGGGGTGGCTGGAGCCCGGGACTGGGGGGGGGCGGGGCTCACTGTGCGGTCGCTAAGCATTGCCTTTCCTGGGGCTTTGGTTTCAGGTGCAGGTCCAGTGGGTGACCCCCGCCAGCAGAGGAGGGTCCGGGGCCCAGGGCAGGGTGTGCCCCACCCAGTGAGAAAGGAAGGGGGGCTGTTGGGAGCTGGGAGGGAGACAGGCCCTGGCGGTGGGGGCCCTGGCGGTGGGGGCCCTGGTGGTGGGGGCCCTGGCGGTGGGGGTCCTGGCGGTGGGGGTCCTGGCGGTGGGGGCCCTGGCGGTGGGGGTCCTGCCTGTGTGGCGCTTCAAAGGCAGGCAGGGCGGGAGGAGAAGCGTGGAGAGAGACGGACAGCGGGGGGCCGCCACCCAGGAGACAGCGATGCTGGGTTTTCGGCAGGTGCCTGGCTGGTGACCTTTCTGAGGAACGGATTCTGAAGTGAGCGCTGTCTGCCGGGGCCCAGGTCAGGGACACGGAGGGCGTCGCTTCCTGCCCGTTAAATGTCAGTCCCCACAGTCAGGCGGCAGTGGGGGTGTGTGCTGGCAATGTGTGTGTGCATGTGTGTGCATGTGTGTGTGTGCTGACAGTGTGCGTGTGTGTGCTGGCAGTGTGTGTGTATGTGTGTTCATGTGTGCGTGCTGACAGTGTGTGTATGTGTGTGTATGTGTGTGCATGTGTGTGCGTGCTGACAGTGTGTGTGTGCATGTGTGTGCGTGCTGACAGTGTGTGTATGTGTGTGCATGTGTGCGTGCTGACAGTGTGCGTGTGTGTGTGCTGGCACATGTGTGCATGTGTGTGGGTGTGTGTCTTCCTCCTTCCTCCCCAGCAGGTAGGCAGGCTTCTTCCTTGGGGTTTGTGTAGCCAGTAGAAGAGTGAATTTGCTTAAGGGCAGCCTGTTCTTGTTTTTTTTTTTTTTTTTTTTTTTTTTAATTATTCATGTATTTTGATTTGAGAGGCAGACAGGTCTCCCACCTGCTGGTTCACTCCCCAGACTCCTGCAGTATGGACGCCTGGCTGGGCTGGAGGCTGGAGCCTGCGTGGGTGGGGGGGACCCCGACACTCGAGTCCTCACCCGCTGCCTCCCAGGTGCCCATTAGCAGGAAGCTGGGATTGAGGCAGAGCTGGGACTCGAACCCAGGCACTTTGATATGGGATGTCGGCGTCCCAAGTGCATCTGTAGCTTAGCCACTGCACCAGAAGCCTGTCCCTGGTGTTTGTTTTCAAGGTGGGGGGACTTGGGGCCAGCGTTGTGGTGTAGCAGGCAAAGCCACTGCCTGCTCCCCTTCCAATCCAGCTCCCCGTTAATGGCCTGGGAGAGCAGCAGAGGATGTGGCCTGAATGCTGGGCCCCTGCTCCCGCGGGGGAGACCTGGATGAGGCTCAGGGCTCCTGGCTTCAGCCTGGCCCAGTGCCAGTCATTGGGGCTATTTGGGGAGTGAACCAAGAGATGGAAGACCTCTCTCTCTGTCTCTCCCTCTCTCTCTCTTGCTAACTCTGATTTTCAACATAAATAAATAAATCTTTTTTAAGAAAAAAAAAGAGGGAGAGAGCTGTCCTTGGGGGGGGGTATGGAGAGCTGGCCTTGGAGGGGGTGTGGTTGAGAGGGTGAGAGGAAGATCTGCCTCGCTGGAGAAGGCTGCCGGGGCGGGGGGGGGGGGACCAGGAGGGTCGAGCCCTGCGCGGGCTCTGCACGGGTGCAGGTCCACTGGGTGACCCCGGGCTGCCCTGTGGAGCTGGCACCCTCCCCTCTCCACCACTCATCTCCTTCATTCTGTCTCTTGTTCTTCCCCTGTCTTTGTTTTAAAAATATTGTTGGAGAGGCAGAGAGAGAGAGAGAGACAGACAGACAGACAGACAGAACTCCCGCTCTGTTCACTCCCTAAACGATGTCTGCAGAGGCCTGGGCTGAAGCTGGAGCTGGGAGCTCCATCTGTGTCTTCCACGTCCCGAGCCCTCACCGCTGCCTTCTGGATCTGTTGCTAGCGGGAAGCTGGAGCCGGGACGGAACCCAGGTGCTCGGACGTGGGACGTTGGTGGCCTCTTCACCTCTGACTCAGAGGCTCCCCCCACCTTCCCACTCCTCTCCCCTTCCCCCCACACCCTGGGGCTGATGCTGGGGAGGAGGTGAAAGAAGGTGACTGGTGGATGTAGCCCCACCTGTCTGCTGTGTGCCCACTCCAGGAGAACAGGGCCTTCCGCGCCACGTGGGTGCTCAGACCACAGGGTGGGAGGCGTGGCTGCGGGGCCTCTGTGTTCTGGGGTCTTTCACTCCGTCCTGAGCCCTCTCCTCAGTGTCTCTGAGCCCACGGAGGAGAGGTGGGTGAGCGGGTGTGGGCAGCAGTTTCCCCAGGCACACGCCAGTGCATGGCAGTCCCTTCTCCCACCCAGAGAAGGGTTTGCCCCCTGCGATGGCATCTCTAGGCCTGCTTCTGATTCTGAGCGCAGTTTTGGTCTGTGGGGTCCCCATCTCCTCGGAGGGTCTCAGCATCCATCGGAGGGGCCCGTGCGGTTCGGGAGTCTCCGCTCCCTGCACTGGTGGCCGAGGTGGTGGGGACAGCTGGGCTCGGGTCTTTAGGGGCTTGGTCCCCAGAGGGGCCCTGTTCTAAAACTTTTCTAGAGTGGAAGTAACACACCAAGTGCACGGGGCATAAACAGACAGCCCGTGTGTCACCAGTGGCGGCCGGGAGGAGTGGAAGGTGGCCAGCAGCCCCTGAGCCCCGTCCTCCCGGGCCTTGTGTCAGCATCGAGCACCCCGCCTGGTTTTGCACTGTGTGTACATGGAACCACACCACGTGTGCCCTTCTGTGTCTGCGGCTTTGGCCACGCCTCCTGCAGGCTGGGTTTCTCTCTGATTTTCCTGAGGCTGGGAGAACTCCCCACGAGCAGGTGCACTGGGTGGTGTGGCCACTTGGCCAGATGCTACAAGGTCCCAACCGTGCCCCGAGGGCCCGCCCTGGCCGCCATGTGTTTGACTTGACGGCAGCAGGCAGTGGTCCATGACAAAGACAGGCCGGCGTCGGCTTTGCCGCATACTCGGTACACCTTGCCGAGGGAATCCCGTGCCACTCTGCAGTCACGCGGCGTGGGATTCGAGCCCTGGCTCCAGGGCCCTGTGCGACCGAGCCTCTGTGTCGCCACCTGTAACGGGGACAGGCGAAGGATGCTGACAGTGAAGCAAGCTTAGCGCCGTGGTAGGCTGCACCCCCACCCACATAAAGAGGGGGGCGGCTCCACCTGCACCAAGAGGGTGGGGGCGGCTGGTTCCTGGCAGAGGAAGCTTTCTGTGGAGGAGCAGAGCAGGCCTCCACGCTGCCTGAAGGTGACGCCGAGGGCGGGCAGAGGAGCCTCCTTTGGGTTTCACAGTGGCTACAGGGCAAACTGGGGGCAGGGTCCCATTCATGAGCTGTGGCTTGGGTAATCGGCGTCTGCGCCCCCCAAAGGCCCATGAACTGGTGTTGGTACCCCAATCCTTGTGTTAATGGTTGACGGATGGAGGCTGCAGACCTCATGGACCACGGCCTCTGGGAGATGGGCCTAGCGGGCCCACCTAGCTCTCCGGAGGGGGCTGGTTATGCAAGCTGGGTGGGCTTCCTGTCTCTCCCCGCTGCCTGGCTCGCCGTGTGACGGTTCTTGCGCACACTCCCCCGTTGTCAGCTTCCAGCAGAAGCCAGAGTAACGGGGCTGCCCGGGCCTGGAGCTGAGCCTCTAAACTGCGAGCCGAAGTCAACTCTTCTCTCCTAAGTGGTTCCTGCAGGCGCTCGAGTTGAAGTGATGAGAACCTGAGCGGTACACAGGGTTTGACTTTCCCACGGTGCCCCAGCACAGAGCAGCGGACTTTCTCATCCACGGTCGTGGGGCAGACTCGGGGCACACAGGAAGGCTGGGACGTACCAAGCAGCAGTGATCAGACCCTGCAAAGTGGGTCGGACGCCATCACACGGGCACGCGGCAGCGACCCAGGGAAGCTTGCCCACGGTTTTACGGCTTTATTCCCTCCTCCCCAGTGGCTGTCTCTTTCCAGGGGCACCGGCCCTGCCTCAGCCCTGCCATGCACTGCTTCTGCAGGGCGCCCCAGGGCAGGCTCTGGCTGCGGCCAGTGCACCTGCCATGCAGCACGCCGGCTCCCCGTGGCTCCCAGCTCAGCATTCCCTGCGCATCCTCGCAGGAACGGCATCCACGGAACAGCAGGGTTCACGTCCTGCACGGCGAGTCAGTCCACCACACCCCGGCACGAACGTACAGGCGCCGGTTGCTCGCGTTCGAGCCTAATTTCTCAGGGGGCACAAGCTGCCCTCTCCGAGTGCCTGGGATTCCAGGCTCGGGCTTGGCCCAGAGTCCTCATCTGACTTTAATCAGAACGCCGTTTATAAACACGCCAGTGTCTCCTGAAACGAAAGCCCGGTGAGGTGGCCTTGCAGCCATGCCACCACAGGCAGCAGGTGCAGGCTGCTCCCAGGTACAGGAGTCAACGCGTCCTCTCACGCTCTGGCCAGCTCGCGTGGAGTCTGCTCCCTACTTAAGTCCGTGAGTTACAGGCAGGTCCCAAAGGACCACTCCTCCCATTTGCTGTGATGGAGACGTTTTATGTACAAAATGCTTTCTCAGGTCCAAATCCCAAGATGCTCCAAAACCCAGAAATATTCTTAGGTTAAAACCAAGGCTCATTCGGCGGCAAAATCCAAACCAAATCAATAGTGTGGTTTCTTGGGGTCTGTCTCCCCTTTAGTGTGAGAATTCGGAAGTCTTGCTACAAAGCAATAATGGGTTCATCGCGTGGGGCTTCCCAGACCTTGCTGGGGGTGATGTAATGTGCAGGACCTGTGCCTCCCACAGGCACCTGGGCCTCCATTCCTGAGCAGGCTGGTGCACGTGGCCTGGCACGGCCACTGTGTCCAGTGTGCAAGAACAGGAGCCACGCTTCCTGTTGGCTCTGTACAGCTGTCCCTCATTCCCTTCTGGTGAGTCTCGTTTGTCGGGGCTCAAACGTGCGTGTGACAGAATCCGTCCTGCGGACGTCGTGCGCTGTCCCTGCGGCCGCTCCCCTGGCCAGGGCCCTTCCGGTGGCTCATTTTGCTGCTGTGATGTGGTTCGCCACCGTGGGGCAGGTTCACAGCCTCGTCTTGACCTTGGGAATGTTGTGGTATTTTACACCGTGTGGTGGCATTTCTGGGCCTGTTTGGACGCCCACAAAGGGCAGATCTCCATAGATTAAATGTCAACTTTGAAACCAAGCGGGGTCACTGACTGCTCGAGGGGCCACCCACCTGGGCTCTCAGCTGGGCCATGGACCGGACTCTGTGCTCCTTTAGAAGCCCAGAGCGTCCACCCTAGCAGCTCAAGGCAGAGAGCGCGGCCGGGGGCCGGGGGAGGGCGCCGGGTGGGGGGCCGCGGTCGTGCAGTCTGACTCTGGCAGGCACGATGCCTCCTTTTCTCTCTGTGGTTGGTTGGTGAATAAATTACTGGAGACCGGGGAAAAATCCACCCGCAGATGAGGTTTCCTGATGTTGGTCAGCCCGCGCCCTCCACCCGGTTCTGTGCTGACGAGCGCGGAGGGGCCGAGGCGGCTGCGCTGCCGTGTGGTCGGTAGAAGTGGTTCTGGGGGCGCTGGACGCAGGCACGGAAGCTCGGATGAGCTGCGCTTCCACTGAAGGGCAGCAAGAAGTGCCAGATGGTCTCCTGGACGCTTCAGATTTTACTTATTTATTTATTTATTTATTTGAGAGGCAGAGTTACAGGCAGAGAGAGGGAGAGACAGAGAGAGAGGTCTTCCGTCGGCTAACTCACTCCCCACATGGCTGCAATGGCTGGAGCTGAGCTGCTCCAAAGCCAGGAGCCAGGTGCTTCTTCTGCATCTGCCACGCAGGTGCAGGGCCCAAGGACTTGGACCATTGTCCACTGCTTCCTCAGGCCACAGCAGAGAGCTGGATCGGAAGTGGAGCAGCCGGGACACAAACCAGTGCCCATATGGGATGTCGGTGCTGCAGGCGGTGGCTTTACCCGCTACACCACAGCACCGGCCCCTCTCCTAACATTGTAACGGACCCTGCACTGGGCGGCCAAAGGCGCGTACATGTTTGACAGTGATCTCTCACGAAGATCTTGCTCCCTGGGAACAGGCTCCCCACGGGTGCCTCTGGCGTGGGCACCCATGCACCCACTTCCTCTTCTGCTTCACGGAGCTGCAGGACAAGGGCTTCACCACTGGGCTTTCTGGGCTTTCTGAAGGTGCAGCCCGTCCACGCGGTGACCCCAGCCCGGCCCGTCAATGTGGTGACCCCAGCCCGGCCCGTCAATGTGGTGACCCCAGGCCGGCCAGTCCACGAGGTGACCCCAGCCCGGCCCGTCCACGTGGTGACCCCAGCCCGGCCAGTCCACGTGGTGACCCCAGCCCGGCCAGTCCACGCGGCGACCCCAGGCTGGCCAGTCCACATGTTGACCCCAGCCCGGCCAGTCCATGTGGTGACCCCAGCCCGGCCAGTCCATGTGGTGACCCCAGGCTGGCCAGTCCACGTGGTGACCCCAGGCCGGCCAGTCCACATGGTGACCCTAGGCTGACCCGTCCATGCGGTGACCCCAGCCCGGCCAGTTCACGCGGTGACCCCAGCCCGGCCAGTCCATGTGGTGACCCCAGCCCGGCCAGTCCATGTGGTGACCCCAGGCTGGCCAGTCTATGTGGTGACCCCAGGCTGGCCAGTTCACGTGGTGACCCCAGGCTGGCCCGTCCATGAGGTGACCCCAGGCTGGCCCGTCCATGTGGTGACCCCAGGCCGGCCAGTCCACGCGGTGACCCCAGCCTGGCCAGTCCCAGCAGCAGTATCTGTCACTACAAATCTGGGCTGCCGGTTACAGTTACAGAAGCAGAGAACAATCGGAGTGTGAGAAGTGTCCGTCACCCTGCTGATTCCCAATCTGGGCTGGGCCAGGCCGGGGGAGCTCATCCTTTAGCTCTGCTTCTTTGCTGTCCTGCTGTGGTGGGCACACCTGGAAGAGGACCCTCAGAGGCGTCTGTGGTCACGAATCAGAAAGACGCCAGGTGCCGCAGGCAGCTCATCCTCAGGCCTGCGGCGCTGCAGCGATGCCACCCCCCACGTGGGCTGCACACGGGCCCCGGCACTCGCTGTCTCTGGCCACTCTGCACGACCGTGTTGGAGGGTAGGCTGATCACGAGGTGGACATGTGGTTCTTCAAGGGCAGGTGCCTTGCCTGGAGCCAAGCCTGTGAGGTGGAGCACCAGCGTCCACCGGGGCCATGGGAGCACCAGGATCCACCCGGGGCCGTGGGAGCACCAGGGTCCACCCAAGGCCATGGGAGCACCAGCATCCACTGGGGTCGCAGGAGCACCAGGATCCACCGGGGCCGTGGGAGCACCAGCGTCCACCCGGGGCCATGGGAGCACCAGCGTCCACTGGGGTCGTGGGAGCACCAGGATCCATCGGGGCCGTGGGAGCACCAGTGTCCACCGGGGCCGTGGGAGCACCAGGAGCCACCCGGGGCCATGGGAGCACCAGCATCCACGGGGGCCGTGCTCGGCCACGCTTCCACTTGTTGAGTCTGCACTGCAGCAAACAGCTGGGTGACGGGAACATCTTTGCAGGGGGTGGGCTCACGACCTGGGCTCTCATGGACTCGGCCAGAGGCAGGCGGCTAAGGGAGGAGAGGGGGCGGCAGTTGCTCGGTGCGGGGTCCATCCCACCAAGCCCAGGGGTGGATGGCTGAGGCTTGTTCTCCAAGTCAGTGTCCCCTGGGCCACGCTCCCTGTGAGATCCGTGAGTCAGTGTCCACCAGGCCACGCTCCCTGCGAGATCCATGAGTCAGTGTCCCCTGGGCCACGCTCCCTGCGAGATCCGTGAGTCAGTGTCCCCTGGGCCATGCTCCCTGCGAGATCTGTGAGTCAGTGTCCACCAGGCCACGCTCCCTGTGAGATCCATGAGTTAGTGTCCACCAGGCCACACTCCCTGTGAGATCCGTGAGTTAGTGTCCATGGGGCCACGCTCCCTGTGAGATCCGTGAGTCAGTGTCCACCAGGCCACGCTCCCTGCGAGATTCGTGGGGCAGTGTCCACTGGGCCACACTCCCTGTGAGATCCGTGAGTCAGTGTCCACCGGGCCACACTCCCTGAGAGATCTGTGGGGCAGAAGCCTTCCTGGCATCTTGCCAGTCTTGTGGGGTTTGCCGGCAGGTTTTGGCGTTCATGGCTTAGGGACACATGCCTCTGGTTTCTGCTTCTGACATCACAGGGCCTTCTCCCCTGTGGGTCTGAGCCTCCTCTGTGAGTGTCCCACCTTCTTGCATCGGTCACAGTGGCTTAAGAACCCCCCTGCTCCAGTAATGACCTCCTTATAGCCGGTCACCTGCGATGACCTGTGGAACCCTGTTTGGCCCATCCGGCCCTTTCCTGAGGTCCTAGAGGTGACATTTGCTGGTGACGGTGACCCACGTGGCAGGTGCTGCGTGGAGCGCTGTGCTCCTGTGTGCTGGCTCTTCCAGCCAGGGCAGCCCACGAAGGCCCGAGTTTCCTGTTCTGGGACTGGGGAGGCGGGGAGGCTGGACCCGTGCACCTGCTGTGTGGCTCCGAAGGTGTCTGCAGCCAGCCCCGTGCAGGTGGGAGACCGGAAGTTCCAGTTGCCACTGGAGGCTCCTGGGGACGGTCTCTCTGGATGAGGGGGGCCCTTCTGCTGGGGGCAGGCGGCTAAGGGGTGTTCACCCGAGGGACGGGCCGGAGGAGTGAGGCCAGCGTTCAGGGCTGTGACTCGAAGACAGGGGTTCCAGGGTGGAGACGGCACACCCGCCCGCACCTGTGTACTTCCTCTTGAAAAGCAGGCCTGGGGCTGTTTGGACACGGGACCACCTGGCCAGGGGGTCATCCTAGCTGGGGGTGGGGCTGGGGGCAACAGAATCCCCTTGGGAGGGACTCAATGATTATCTGAAAACTTAAACCACTCATTTTCTTTAAAGCCCTAGCTAGAAATCCCCAAGACATCAAAAACAAACCAGAGAAAAAGTATAACAGAGAATCTATTTTTGCTTTATTCATTATGTTAGCCGAGAATAAGTGTGTTCCGAGAACATTCTAGAAGGGAGGCACTGATGAGAATGTGTCAGGCGTCCTCTGTGTGCTTTGCCACATCTCATGAGCACCCAGGCCAGGGCTCCGTCATCCGGGACGCTGGACAGTTCTTCCTCTGCCAGGCCTGGCCTGGGTGCCCAGGGGCCGCAGCCTGGGCGGCTCAGTGGATGCCCTGCTTGGGCCAGCCCAGCTCTCGGGCGTAGGCCCCTTTGCAGCTTCTGATCTCACAGTCGAGTTCCAGGCACTTGTTGAGGCCTGGCACCCCGGACCTCCAGCCGATGAAGCCTTGGGTGGTCTGCGGGACTGGGGGAGACGGGAGGACCTGGGGAGGGGATGCAGAGGTTAGCCCCCCCGGGCCACAGCGGTGGGCGCAGCCACAGCCTTCCTGGGACAGGCACGGGAGTGTGGGCAGCCGGCATCCCCAGGGTGTGCTGGAATAAGCCTGCTCCCATCGGCGGATGCTGAGGCTGGTGCCTTTCTGGGACCTAGTCCCCCCCAAGGGGCTGCTTTCTCTTGTAATGGCCCCCGGCTAATTTGGCATCCAGGAGGACAGGTGCAGAAATGCCAGATACAGTCCCGGGTTGATGATGATTGGAACAAGTCCCGAGGGGCGCGCCCTTGGGCCATTTCCCGTGTGACCGTCGCAGGGGCCGCCCACACAGGCCTGGGTGAGACGCCTGCTCCATGCCTGGTCCTGTGCCGAGTCCTTGGTGGTCGTGACACAGTGGTACCGCGTGTCTGAACACATCTCACCATAGCAAAAATACAGCAGCAGGGTAAAAAGTTACAGACACACACAGGCACGCAGCACGAAGCGGCCTGGCAGCGCTGGAAGTCGCTCTGGGCCGGTCTGCGAGTGGGGAGGGGACGTGAGGCCCAGGATGGGACCGTGCCGGCCGCACCTGTCCACGCCGACGCTCAGGCTGCGCTAAATCTGAGGGATATTGTTTTTTTCATTTTAATAATAAATTAACACTAACTTACTGTAACTTTTTCACTTCCTACACTTCAAACTCTTAAAAACTTTAATCTTTGGGGCCAGTGCTGTGGCATAGTGGGTAAAGCTGCTGCCTGTAGTGCTGGCATCCCATGTGGGTGCAGGTTTGAGTCCCGGCTGCTCCACTTCCAATCCAACTCTCTGCTATGGCCTGGGAAAGCAGCAGAAAATAGCCCATGCATCCGTGTGGGAGACCCAGAAGAAGCTCCTGGCTCCTGGCTCCTGGCTTTGGATTGGCGCAGCTCTGGCCATTGCGGTCAACTGGGGAGTGAACCAGCGGATGGAAGACCTCTCTTTCTCCCTCCCTCTCTCTGCCTCTCCTTCTCTCTCTGTGTAACTCTGATTTCAAATAAATATCTTTTTTAAAAAAATTTCAATCTTAAAAAAGCAACGCTGTGTTTAAAGCGGTCATGTAGGCCATTGGAAGTTTTCAGCTCCATTGCGATCCAAGGTGGCTCGTGGCTGAGGCACTGGGATGAGGCACAAGGCTGTTCAAGGACTTCGCAGCCCTGTATGGACCGGATGACGGGGGATGAACAGTGGCCGTGCGTCCTCTGGTGGGAGGGCGCTAGGATGTGCCATGTGCACTCACACCTCCGCCTCAGGGGACTGCGGGCCGGAGAAGCACCTACGTTTAATTAGAAGCCAAGAGGGCAGGCTTCTGTGTGACATGAGAGTGCACGATGTCATCTGTGAGCTGCTCGGGCACACGGGGACTTTTGGGGAGCGAGGGCAGATGTGTAGCGGGTCCCCCTCCTTTGGCAAAAGCCCTGTTTGACTCCCACAAGGTGGGCCAGAGTGGGGGGCATCAGTTCTTCTTCCTTCCTTCCTTCCTTCCTTCCTTCCTTCCTTCCTTCCTTCCTTCCTTCTTTCTTTGAAAGTCAGAGTTGCACAGAGAGAGAGAGAGAGAGAGAGAGAGGTCTTCCACCCGCTGGTTCACTCCCCAACTGGCCACAATGGCTGGAGCTGTGCCAATCCGAAGCCAGGAGCCAGGAGCTTCTCCTGGTCTCCCATGTGGGTGCAGGGGCCCCAACACTTGGGCCATCTTCTGCTGCTTTCCCCAAATGTCAGCCAGGGGAGAGAACATAGGGTGTTTTAACTACCTTATTACTTAGATTTTTGCTATATTTCTAAAACAGCTTTTAACAGTGACCCTACATGGCTTTATAATCGGGGGCGGGGGGAGCCCCCAACACAGCTCATTGGAGCAGCTCACTCTTGATTCACTCATTCCTTCTGCTCACCAAACGTTCCCCGGATGCCAGCCTCCCCACCTGACCCTGAGGCACGTATGGAGAGCGACGAGCTCCCCCTGCCTCTGGCCACCTTCAACTTGGCTTTCCACCCCCCTCCCCACCAGCACCACACTGCCTGCTCCTTGGCTCGGCACAGAGCGTGGCCCGGGGATGCGGGCAGGCAGGTGTCGGGCAAGGAGCAGCTGAGGTCGTCTGCCCCGCGCTGCAGCCCTGCCCCAGCACCCACCTCCCCCCACCCCTGCAGCAAAAACCCAGCTTCCGTGAAACCACGGCTTCCAACCAGCGCTGGCCCCAAATAACCAATATGGCGGCCGGCTGCAGGCTTGCGGTGACCTTCAGCTAATTATAGTATCATTGTAATAAAATAACCATAGCTTCCATTCCCACTCCTGTCACGCCCTGATACCATGACACTTCTCAGGTTTTGGAAAAGGCTAAGGAAATGGGTGATACTCAAACCCTGCCCTAAACTCCACCTTCCATGAATATTCAATTGAACCCTTCCCAAACTCCACCCCCTATGAATATGCAAGAATATGCAATTAAATCCTGTCCCAGACACCACCTCCCGTGCCTCCAGATCATAGGGGGTGGCTCTGAACCTTTGAGCATGCCCCACCCTCTGAATTGTGTACAGATGTCTTATTCCTTTGCTAACTTTTACTGTTTTCTCATCTTCAAACTCTTTCTTGCATTGGAAACAAGAACCTGAGTTCCCCATCCAATGATGTCTTGGCCCAGCAACCCCACCACGCAAGGACCCGCTGGCATAAAGACTGACAATTTCTGGAGGCACCTGTGCTGTGTGCACAGCTGACCAGGTCTCGCGTGGCAACGCTGTTCAGGTCCTCTCTTCCCTGTGCTGCCCTCTGCCCTCGGCTGGCCTCCCCTCAGCCCGTCTCCCGGGGCGTCCCTGTGAGCCCCACTGAGCTCCTGGCACCTAGCGATGGCTGCAGTCTGTAAAAACACTGGGCTCGGGTGCTGGTGCTGTGGTGTAGCAGGTGAAGCTGCCACCGGCAGTACCAGCATCCCAAACGGGCTCCGGTTCAAGACCCGGCTGGTCCACTTCTCGTCCAGCTCTCTGCTATGGCCTGGGAAAGCAGTGGAAAATGGCCCAGCTGGAACTCAAACCGGCACCCATACGGGATGCCGGCAGTGCTAGGCGGTGGCTTTACCGGCTACACCACAGTGCCAGCTCCAAAATAAATAGATAAATCTTTCAAAAAAATGCTGGGCTCTGTTCTGGTCCCTCATATGCATCATCCCACTGGACCCTGACCCCAGGAGGCACAGAGAGGTCAAGCCACTCAGCCAGGATCACACAGGAGGTGAGAGACAGAGCAGGACCCAGATGCGGTGGTTTCACCCCAGAGCCCGAGCCTGTCCTGCTTACCCATGATGTTTGCTGAGAGGGCGGGGCTGGCCCCTCGTGCCTCGGTGTCCCTCTGCCTCTGCAGGGTGGGAGGCAGGAGCCCACGCAGGTGCAGGTGCACTTCCCACTTCTGCCCTTGGGAGTGCGTGGACAGCGGCTGCAGGCCGGCCAGGCCCACTGTGCGCTTACCTTCCACGGCCCACGCGCTGCTTACTTAGGCAAACAAGTGTCTAGAAAGGGCTTTGCGAACCTTGATGTATTTCTCCACGGGCGTCCCTGGGCGGATGCGGAAGCGCTCGGGAAGCTCGACCTTGGGCTTCGGAGAGGGGGCTTCTGCCTCACCCTGGAGCAACTGCAAAGAACCGGGGCGGGCGCCTCAGGCTGAGCCGTCCGGGGCGTTCTCATCACCCCGCCCCCAGAAAGGCACACGTGACGGTGACGAAAGTGGGCACGGGACATTGGGGGCAGTGGTCCCACTTAACAGCTGGACAAGGGCGCAGGCCGGCTCCCGCCCCTGCCCCCTGCAGCCCGAGGCGCCCTCCCTCATTTCAAATGCCAGCCGGGTTCCGGATCCGACCTTTCAAACCCTAAAGGAGAGCCACATGCCCCCTCCTGAATTTTCCAAGCAATTTTGAACTCTTTGAAAGCCCGATGTAATTACACACAAGGATTATTAATACAGACTCTTTTATGCATATTAATAGGGACTCATTTCATGCATAAAATGTCAGATTGTACAACTCTCTAAGAATTAAAGGAACTCATTAAGAACGGCACAGTTTCTGAGCTGCAGGGGCGGGGTGCCTCACAACGCGGGGGCCCTCCCGCGAGCGGGGTGGACACGGCTCTTCAGGCCCGCGACCCCCACCCCAGCAAGGCGGCGTCCTCGTGCCGGTGCCTACCCGGGCACTCCGTGTGTTTGGGCAGTGTCGTGGACATCGGGGCCACTTAGTGGAGACGTCACGTGAGCGTCCCTGGACTCTGCAGCTCCTATGCACTGCCTGCCCCGCCCCCACCCATACACTCCGCACACTCTGCCAGTCCCCAGCACTCCCAGGGAACGGGGTGGGGCCCCTTCTGCCCCTGTCACTTCTCTGGTTCTCACAGACGTCCAGATGCACAGAGGACCCCACGGGGGCCTCCAGCAATGCCTCCCAGACCCCTTGCCTTGCGGGCCTCCCTAGGGGTCCACACAGCTTCTCGTTCTGTCTGCATCTCAGTAACCCAGGGAGGCAGGAAGGGAAGTCGGCCCTCAGGTGCCCTTGGAAGCAGGGCTTCGCACCTTTGGGTCCCTGATTGGTCACGTGACTTCTGAACTCAGTTTGCTAATCTGTAAAATGGGCTTAAAGTAGCACCTCTTCCCTGCACGGGGTCCTTTGGCAGGTGACGTGACCCAGTTCTGCGGAAGCACCTAGCACGTGCCAGGCACACAGTAGGTGCTCAATATTCGCTTCTGTTTCCAGAGGCGGCCACTTTGCCTACGAGATGCTGGTTCATTTTATTCTAGCCGGTCCCGCACCTCGGCAGCACTCGCTGTTCAGAGTGTGGCTCACACACCCCTGTGCTCACCTCCTCCAGCGGGGTCGTTAAAAACCCCCAGTTCTGGGCCCAGTTCTGCCGCGCCTCGGATTCAGCCTTCAGGCGGTATCTCCTGGAAGACAAAGTCCCAGAGAGCAGGCTCAGGCCAGAGAAAGGCTCAGCGGACCGCAGAAGGCCCCAGAGGCCCCCTGCGGGAATGTCATGGCTCCATGCACGCTGTGCCGGGCACGGTCGGATGCCGGGGAGTGAGGGCGCCGGGCCCCTTGGCGAGGGAGAGTGCTCCATGGACGTGGCCAGGGCAGTCAGCATCGCCGGGACCCGGATGTCCGGTGCCCCCGGAGCAGCAGGGACCTCGCCCCAACCCCGCCCTGTGCTGACCACCCAGGCCCTGGGTTGAGGACTGAGCAGCTGGGGCGTCACAGTCCAAACATCAGCTCGGCGCTTGGACCTGTCAGGTTTCTTCCACCTGGGAATCGGCACCTGCACGTCCCCACCCCCAGCGCTCCAGCCCCACTGCGGCTCTCGGCCCCCTCCCAACACAGACCTGAGGCACACGGTGAACACCACACGGGGGACGGGAATTCTAATTCGCACGTCTGTTTCTGGCTCGTTCATTTGTTTTGAAGTCTGCTGGGGATTCGACATCTGCAGCTTACCCCGGTGTGGACATTTCGAGTGGTCAGAAGCCACACGTGGACGTGGGCTGGCACAGTCCAGGTGCTACCCTGTTCACAAGGAGGGGAGGGACCACCGGGCCTGGGTCTTGACAGACGGACGAGCGGGAGAGGTCGGGGTGGGGGCAGGACACTGCAGAAGGAACGGACCCGGGCCACGCGTCCTGCCTCCTGGAGGCAGAGTCTGTGTGTCTTATGCCGGGTGATCCTGGGTTTCTACCATGACGGTGATGAAAGCAGGTTTGGTAAGTGACAGGGACGGGAAGGGACTAGGACTGGTGTGCACGGAAACAGGCGAGGGGAGGTTTGGAAGGGGGCAACTGTGTTTTGCCGCTGCTAACGCGAAGCTGCCCCTGCGTCTCCACGTCACCTACAGCCTCAGCCCAGGGCTGACCCCAGCACTTAGCAGACTCAGCGACAGACAGACGCCCGCCACACCAGCCCGCACGCACACCTTTTACATCCAAAAGTTCTTAAGGCTTAAACGCCCAGGAAAACCTAGAGACAAAGGTACTGGCAGCTCTCTCAGGCTGAACGCTGAGATTTTCTATCTGAAGCAAATCTGGGACTCTTAGAAGGACGTTAGGAGGCTCCCGGGGAAGGGCCGTCCAGTCCCCAGCCCTGGCGCCCCTGGTGCCCTGGCACGGGCCGTCCTCAGTGCAGGCCCCTCCAGCCCACCGCTCCACCACCTTCTGGGCTCGTGGGGACCAGGAGCCGCCAGGTGAGCACCTCTCAGGGGAGGACCGCCCAGCCCAGCGGGTCCCCGGTGTTACCAGATCTCGTCCTGGGCCACCAGGTTCATGCGCTCAGCCGCCGCGGTGCTCAGAGGTTTCTGTGCCATGGCGCCTGGGATCTCCTGGGCCAGGCACTCAGGGACCCCGGGCTCCGCGTCCCGCGTCGCTTGGCAACCGGTCTCCCGGACGACACGGGACGCGGAGGCGGTGCCGCACCTGCCTGGCCGGGGTGGGGCGGCGGCGCAGAGAGGGCCCAGTCTGCCCAGTCAGCCTGGGCTAGGGTGGAGCCCTGTGCGACCTCGCGGTCCGCCTGCCCCTTTGCAGGAAGCCCTTAGACCTAGCCCCTCGCCTCCTTTCAAAGTATAAACCCGTAATAACGGGGTGCACTCCTGCCGGAGCACAGAGCGTCACGGCAAAGGAGCACATCTCAATAACCAGCGACCTGGGCACGGAGCACGGGCAGCCCCCCCCCAGCGCCCCCGCGGTCCCCCCCACCCCAGCGGCCCCTGCGGTCCCCCCCACCCCAGCGGCTCCCGCGGTCCCTCCCCCCCACCCCAGCGGCCCCCGCGGTCCCCCCCCCCCCCCCCCCCCCCGTGAACGCTGAGGCCTCGTTCCCAGCAGGTGACGGACGTTTGTGGCCTGGAGTCACCCGGCATTGCAGGGCAGGTGCAATGTGGGGCATCCACAGCGCTGCCAGGAGCCCGCGTGTCCAGCGGCTGATGGACACTGCATTCCGCCGCTGCACCAGTGCGGCCAGCGGTGCTACCGTGCCTGTCCCCTGGAGAATCCAGGTGGTGTCTGCTGGCATCCAGCCCCTAAGAGCCCCTACATGAAATTCACAGTAGCATCACCTGCAGACCCCAACACCCCCACCCTCTGCTTCATGCCGTCACCAGGGGGTGCTCAATCTGTGTTTGTTGATTGACTCGCTGACCCCTGGCTTCATCATGTTGTAATGGGCCTGGAATGGAAAGTGGGTCGGATATAAGAGCTAAGGGACCGGCAAGGCAGGGTAGGGGGCATTTTTCTGGCCCAGCAACCGCAGGACACACAGATATCCCCCGTCTCTCGGGCTGAGAGGAAGCACACCTCTTGGCCGACCCACGCCTGTCTCCCAGACCGTGATCAAGGCCCTGCTGTGAGAGGCAGGAGGGTTTTCACCTCCAGCTGGGTATCTGGGGGCCTCCGCCCGCACCCCCAGCAGACCTGGGCGTTGATGCAGCATTAGCAGGGCTGGGGCGGCTTCCTCCTGTGTCGGCATCTCCGTCCTAAAGGCTTGGCTGCCGGAAACGCCTGGCCCAGGCCCAAGGTTGGGGTGGTCCCAACCCCTGCTCAGCCGGGGAAGGAATGAGTGGTCTCGTGGACGAGCAGCGACTGTGCCCGGGGCCGAGCCGACAACACGCCGGGGTCTGCAGGTGGGGCCCAGGTGCAACTCCTGGCCTTTCTCCAGAGCTCACCGTTCCTTCGACAGGAGGGAGGCGCCCTGGGAGGCAGCAAGCGGCTGGCAAGGCTGAGCTCCATCAGGGAGCAAGGGCAGGTTCTGCTGCGCCTCGGGGGATCCTGAGACGTCTCTGGTACAATGATGACTTTGTGTGCTGCCCGTCCCTGCGTGCCACACGCCGTGGGGTCCCTCATTCTACAGGTGTGTGCCGAGCACTGGGACATGGGCGGAGCTGAGCCACCACGGCCCCGCCCTCCTGGAGCCGCCAGTCATGGGAAAGACAGACGGTGAAGCAAGTGAACAAATGCAGGGGTGCTGCACCCCAGGGAGGGGCCCAGGCGGCAAAGGGTGGGCATCGGGGTGTGGGGGTGACAGAGGGCAGGGCAGCTGGGGAGGAAAGAGCGAGTGCCCGCCTTCAGTCCAGGAGAGGCACAGGTGTGAACGCAGCAGGTGACAGTGCCTCGCTGCAGGATGTGGTTCACAGCGATCCTTGGGCGAGACAGAAAAGCCCCGAGGAGGGGATGAGTGGTTTGGGTTTTGAAGGATGGACAGGAGTTTGCCAGTGCTGGAAGACTGCACGGAGCGCCCTGGGGGTGGGTGCAGGGCAGAATGGGCGGAGCCCTGAGCTGAGATGGATAGGTTGCCTAGCCTCTCAGAGCCCCAGTTCGCTCATCTGTGAGCGGAGAGATGGGCTCAGCTCCCACCTGTGGGGCTCTTGTTGGCATGGCTGGCACTCAGCCAGGACCCCAGTTCCTCCCTGACGACTCCCAGTAGCTGGACCTCTGAGAACTGGGAGAAGCGGCCAGGCATGGCCTTTTCCGAGGTGGCCTCTGTGCAAGACCAGATGTCCCCCAGGGGCACTCGCCCCGGCGCTGAACCCCGAGCAGGGGGATGCCTGCGCCTTGGAGGTGGCCCCTGATCCAGGGTGGGCAGAAAACTTTCCATTTTCTTTGAAAAATTATTTGGAGGGGGCTCCGGGTGGAGAGGGGGAGTGCTCTCGATTGCTGGTTTACTCCTCCAGATGCCTGCGTGGTCAGCCCAGGGCCACACCCCAGCGGGGAGCTCAGAACTCGGCTCTCTCACGTGGGTGGCAGGGACCCGGCTACCAGACCCATCTCTGCTGCCTCCGGGGTTTCCCGGGGATTCTGGTGTGGACCGCCCGGGTCTTAACTGGCATCTTAATCACCAAGTCAAGTGCCCACGGCTGGGCCAAGAGCTCCATCCACTGTGGACTCAGCATGGGCAGCACCTGCCCCTCCCCCTCCTCCCGCACTGCTCCCCAGCAGGGCGCCCCGTTACAGCCGGCTTCCCCAGACACACTTCTGCTCTCTGTCAACCAAGAGGTTCTCTTGTTGGTCTGAAGTTCAGGCACCTGCCTGCCACGGCCTGGGTGCGTTCCGCGGGTGCAGGTGCCGGGCCAGCAGGTGACGCCTCTGCACGGCGCAGAGCCGGCTTCGCTGCTCAGCCTCGTGGTCTCCCGGCTCTGTTTGCGCTCTCCTCCCTCTTTTGCTCAGGTCCAGGGATCGGAGCCCCCCTTGAAATTTGAAACGAGAAATCCATGCGCCCTTCTGCACACGCACTTTGCTCCCCTAATACTTTCTCTTGGTGCTTTGGCGTGGGTTCCCGGCAGGAAGCGCGGAGGGAGGGGACGGAGAGCAGCGCCACACCTGCTGAGCAGGCGTGGGAAAGCGGTTCGCCGTGTCCCTGGGTATTAATATTTTTGGCCGTCTCTCAGTTCTCTGGGACGGTTTATTTTTTAATTTTTTTCATTTTGCTGTTGCTTTATAAAACATTCCAACAACGGCGGCCAACTGTTTCTTTTTCAGTGTTTAAGCTTAAGCAGGTTTCTTTTTTATTTTGTGATTTTTTTTTAACCAAAGTTGCTTTGTGCCCTGCGTAGTTTTTACAGGCACCGTGCCGGCGACAGTGACCCCGGCGGCGGCACCAAGGCGGGCTGAGACAGTGCCCGAGGTGGCTTCGGGAAGCCAGCAGTTGTCACGCTCGGGACGCTACCCCCCTTTGTAATCTGTCTACACTCCACACACCTGCAGGACCAATTAACATCCTCTGGGCTCACTGAAGGAGAAAAGCTGTAATCTGCCCACATTCCCCAGGGAAGTGCCGATAAACACACTTCCCATGTGGCCCAGTCACCAAGGCCTGCTCCGTGAGGGCGCCCTGACCGGTTTCTTCCCCTGTCCTTCCAGCCTGCATTGGGGGGACAGGCCGGGCCTCGACGCCAGCCCTGTCCCTATGGCCTGGGTGCCCAGACGGGCGCCAGAGTGAACGGGGCAGGCAGAGCCGGCACGGGAGCGGCCACAGTGTGGGGTCCCCGTGCTTGAGAAGGGGCTGGGTGGGCAGGGGGACGTTCTCAGGACCCAGTGTGGCCTCTGCAAGGCTCCGAGGGGCTGCAGGTCCCCCTTCCTGCTGGGCCTGCCATGGGGGCTGGACGGCCAGGGAGGGCTGGGGGTGTGGAGGCAGCTGGATCGCGGAGAGGAAGGGGAGGCGGATGGTTTCTGTCCGTGGAGCTGCTCCGCCCTGCGTCTCTACGGCCCACTTGCTGGGCCGCGGCTTTGCTTCCCTACCCTTTCGTCCGTTCACAGAATGCTTAACGGGGCTGCTGGGCCGTGTGCAGGTCCCAGGCGCCTGGCGGAGGCCAGAGAGGCCTGCTTCCTGCCCTCAGGGAGCTTCCATTCCATAGATCCACCAGGAGGCTCTCGGAGGGGCCAGGTGCCCGGCGGGGTCCTGTGGGGTTGGGAGTTCTCTGAGCAGGCGGCCCCGGGGATGCAGCCGAGGGGAACAGGGCTGGGGGCCCGGCAGGCCTCGCTGGATGGGGCGGGGAGCCCTCCTTGCACCTGCTTGGCTCTGTCCAGTCCCACACGCAGGTTTCCTTTCAGACCTGGGTGCGGCACGGGCACCCCATGTCTCCCCCGTGACTGAGCCGGGGAGATCCTCCTCGCCAGGCGGGCTTGCTCTGCCTTTGCTCCACCCGGAGGCTTCGGCTGCCACTGGGGGCTGGGTCTCACCTGCGAACACGTGCTCCCTCGTGCCAGGGCCAGGATGCCACGTGCACGAGGCGTGGCTGCAGGGTCACAGGCGTGGCACAGCGGCCTCACAGGCGGCTTGGGCGCCGAGCTCTGGGGGCCTGACCGCCCGAGCGCCTCAGCCGCTCTGTGGCCGCTCCTCTCCCGGGCTCTGCTGTGTGTAGTACAGCGGTCGTGGGTGCGGAGGCTGCACCCATAACTGCTGAATCTTGTTACGTGCTGACCTAAGAAGCACTCCCAAGCTTCCTTGCGTTTCAGCCTCAGGAGAGAGCCCCGTGGGATGACAGCCCCGGGCGTTCTCATTTTGCAGAGGTAGACAGAATCAGAGAAGTTTGGTCGCTTGCCTGTGGTCACCCAGCTGTGAAGGTGGGTCCAGGGCCCCTGTCCTGGCCCAGATGCACGCAGCGGACTGTGCGAGGACCAGGATCACCTGGAGAAAGTTGTTTCCCGAGTTACAGTCTGAGGACATCACAGGACCACAGAGGGCGTGAGTCGCACTGTTGTCCTCAGCATTCCGCCAACCCAGGGGTGTCTGTGACGCACCCACTGTGTGCCCAGCCCCCCGTGTGTGTGGGCAGCCCTCGGTAACGTGGGTGGCCCAGGGGCTAAGTCCATCGTCCCCTCCGGGATGGTGTCTGACGCACAGTAGGTCCTCGGCAGATACTTGTCTTACTGGGGCTCCAGCTACTGTGAGGACTCGAGTGGTCCCCCCACGTGTGTCTAGGAGAGGCCTTCCCGTGTCGTGGGCGTGGAGAGAGACACCCTGGGTCGCCGCACACTTGATCTACAAGGCGGACGGCTTCGTGGCGTGGTCCCCTTCGGCGCCCGCACGCCGGCGTCTGGAGCGACGTCCCCCTGGCGCTCATTTTCGGGTCACCCTGTGCTGGAGTTGCAGGGACAGCCTGGGGCTCGGTAGACCCAGCAGCTGGGTTGCGGGTTGCTGTCCCTGCTGGCCGGTCTTGGAGCCCTGGCTGTCCTTGTGGACAGCCTGGTTGGAGGCCTCAGCGTTTGTGGCCTGGAGAGGGCCTGCTGTGGTGTGTGTGTGTGTAGGGGGAGGTTTCTGGCCTGGAGAATGGGCCGGAACCACACCTGGAGGCTCTAATGACGTCCACTCAGGTGATGGTGGGGCCCGGGGCCAGCCGAGTGGCCTTTGGGCTGGAGAGAAGGAGCCAGACACGGTGGGGCTTGGGGGAAATTAGGCGAGTGTGTTTGGTGGGACGGACACTCGGTGTTCTGCTCCCACGTTAGGTATTCAGCGCCAGTCAGTTTGAGTGAAAACGGAACTGCTGAGCCCTTGGACTTGGCGTTCGGAGGCGTCAGGTGAAGCCCCCGGAGCTGGCGTTCTTGTGTGGCTCTATGTTCCCTGCAGGCCTGCCCGGGGTGGCCACCAGCAGCGCCAGGCCCCCCACTGCTCTGGCACAGGTCTCGGGGTTTGCTCTGATTGGCCGCGTGGGTCACACACCCATCTCTGATGCAGTCGGCTCGGCACGGCCCGAGGACGGCTGAGATGACTGGCAGCCTGGGGCCGGGGCCTGAGACTGAGGCAAGTTGGCGGAAGAGGTGACCCAGCTGCAGCAGGTGGGCCCCCACAGATGCCCGCTGCTCACGGCACGGAGGCCCAGGGGTTGTGGGGGAGGGCATGGAGGCTGGGGTGCCTCTGACGTGGGACGAGGGGCTGGGGCCGGCTGCCACGCTGCACCTGCTGAGGAAGCCACGGCACTGGACCACAGCAGAACTGGAGCAGGTGGTGCTGTGTGACTTGAGTTGTCCTGATTCACGCCTGCGCGGGGATGCGCTTTCGTTCGCCTGTGGCTCGGCGGCCGTTTCCACTCTGTGTGGTCTTCGTGGTCTTGCCACACTGCTGTGTGCTCACCACTGCTCGCTCAGGACCAGAGGATGATCCAGTGCGGTTTCGCTTTCTGCTTCTCGGGCTGATGGCAATCTGGGCGGGTTCACCGGAAGAACAGCTCTTCTTGGGTCCGACACGGAAAGCACTTGTCTGGTGCACCTGTGTGCGGGGCTGTCTGGGGTGCTGAGCTCGCTCTGGCGTGGGGAGCTCCAAGCACTGCTGGCCCTTTCTGACTGGGTCATCTTCCCAGCCACGTGTCCCTCACCCTGCGGCACTGAGCCCTCGTTCTTGGCCACCACGAGGTTAACATTTGTCCTAGAGCGCCCCCTGCTGGTAGGGTGAGTGGACATCAGCCTCTCCCGTCTGCGAGCGGAAGTCGGCATCCCAAGCCCGGCCACACATCTCCCCACTTACTCACTCTGCCCTCCCAGGTAGTCATCTGTGTCCTGGGTGCACTGGTTTGAGTGGCGTCCACCTGGCACCTGTGACAGCAGGCTTTCTGGAGGGAGGCTCTGTGCGGAGGTAACGAGTTACATTAAGAGGCGGTGGCTTTATCAGAGGGGCTGGGTGAAGGCAGGGACACGGACGGGCAGAAGAGGATGCGTGGAGACCGGAGCGAGGCAGCCGCCAGCCGGGGGAGGGGGACACCAGCGACCACCAGGAGCCGGCGGAGGGAGGTGGGGATTGTCCCCTTCAGATCGGTGGCCCTGCTGAGCGCTTGAGTGTGGGCTCCCCTTCCGGCTGCGGGAGCGTGAACACCTGCTGTTTGGAGACGCGGGTTTGTGCTAACTCATTCTGGAAACCCTGGCAACTCGGGACCCAGGGACACAAATGGACGTCGACAGCCTCTGTGCAGGGTGCTGGGTGCTCAGATAGTCTTGTGGGTGCCTAGCCCAAGATTATAAACCCGAGGAAGGCATCGTAAGCCCCAGCATAACCGGGGCTCAGCGCCGAGCGCCGTCAAGCATGCAGACCCCAGGGGACGAGGACCGTGTTCACAGGTGCAGGAGCGGAACCGGCCCAGCCCGACACGCCCTGGACCTCATCTCACCGCTGTCACCTCCCCAGATGCTGGCGGTGAGCAGGTGGAGGTGCCGAATGTGGCCTGGCGGCCTTGCGCCACAGCCCCGTCAGCCCCTGGGCTGTCTGAGCCTCTGTCCCCTCCCAACATGAGCACAGTGCCCACCTCACAGGGCCCAGGGCAGGCGCCAGTGGCTTGGTGCAGGGAGCGTCTCGGGACAGACACCCACCTGTGTCTTCCGAGGCAGGTGGTGGGAGGGCCGTGTGCTTGTCACGTCTCACGCCCATGAGGTGTGCCGGGTGTGTTCCGGAAGCTCATCTTCCAGAAAGAGACAAAGAGGGAGGCCACGGGGTGGTGATGCCGGAGGAGAAACCCGCGACCTTCCCAGAGCGTCTGTCTGGGCGGCGCTGAGGTTCCCGGGAAGGCGCTCTCGGGCACGGAAAGCGTCTTGCCTGCCTCCGAGGCGGCGTCACAGCCGTCCTGCAGGCTCCGTGTTGTTGCCCCGAATGCAGACGGGGAGACGAGGCCCAGACCGGCTGCTCAACAGAATCCAGGTGCCTTTGGCCGTTGCAGGCTCTGTGATCTCGGGTGCGGGGAAAAGCGGGGTGTGCGTGCAGACGCGCGTAAAGCTGACCTGGCTGCAGGGAGCCGTGGCAGAGGAGCGGCCGAGCACCTTGGCCCCGGCCTGCTTGCTGGCGCGTGGCAGGTGTGCGGTGGCCGGGCGTGGGGAGACCGGGTTGCTTGGAATGAGGGCGCTGGCCCCTGCTCTGTATACAGTCCTCTACCCACGGGCAGGAATGGGGGCCAGGATGCTCATCTACTCGCAGTGGCCTCAAAGTGTAGGCACTGGTGCCGCTCGGTGCTGCAGAGCCAGCTCCTTGCTGGGGCCCCAGAGAGGGAGGAGGTGAGCGTCCAGGGTCCCCACCTGGCCCCTTTACACCTGCCGTCCATCTGCTGCGAGTTGCATCTCACTTTCAAAGCTGTTAGAATGGGGGGGTGGGCAGCACTGTGGCGCAGTGGGTTAACACCCTGGCCTGAAGCGCTGGCATCCCATATGGATGCTGATTCGAGTCCCGGCTGCTCCTCTTCCGATCCAGCTCTCTGCTGTGGCCTGGAAAAGCAGTGGAGGATGGCCCAAGTCCTTGGGCCCCTGCACCTGCGTGGGAGACCTGGAAGAACCTCCTGGCTCCTGGCTTGGGATTGGCACAGCTCAGGCTATTGCAGCCATCTGGGGAGTGAACCATCAGACGGAAGACTTCTCTCTCTCTCTCTCTGTCTCTCCTCCCCTCCTCTCTCTGTGTAATTCTGACTTTCAAATAAATAAATAAATCTTTAAAATAAAAAAAAAAAGAATGTTGGAGGGGGGAGCCCTGTTTCTCAGAATCCAAGGACTACCAGGTCCGGGTCCCATGAGAATAGACTAGCGCACCTGTCTCCAGGCCGGTGCGAGCTGTGCAGGCTGGGGCTGGAGGGGGCCCCGACGCCTGGAGTCTCCCAGAACCTCAGGCTGGTGCTGGCGGGGGCTCCAACACCTGGAGTCTCCCAGAACCCCAGGCTGGGGCTGGCGGGGGCCCCGACACCTGGAGTCTCCCAGAACCTCAGGCTGGGGCTGGCGGGGGCTCCAACGCCTGGAGTCTCCCAGAACCTCAGGCTGGGGCTGGCGGGGGCCCCGACACCTGGAGTCTCCCAGAACCTCAGGCTGGGGCTGGAGGGGGCTCCAACGCCTGGAGTCTCCTAGAACCTCAGGCTGGGGCTGGCCGGGGCTCCAATGCCTGGAGTCTCCCAGAACCTCAGGCTGGGGCTGGCCGGGGCTCCAATGCCTGGAGTCTCCCAGAACCTCAGGCTGGGGCTGGCGGGGGCTCTGACGCCTGGAGTTCCCAGAATTCAGCTTCCAGATAGAAAATACCAGAATGTCCTCTGCGTCAGCCCTGGAAGCTGGACGGGTTCGTGGCTCCGCGCTGTGTCCGGTTTAGTTCAGTTCACGCTGGAATTCATTTGTCTACTCATTCATTCTCTCGCAGACATTTTTGCGTGTCACGTGTGCAGGTGCGGAGGCGAGCGAGATGTGTGTGTCCTGTCAGCCGTGGGGGGAGCAGGGCCCTGTGGGACTTGGGTTGGGGGGATCAGTGGTGGCTGAGCCCCAGCCTGGGCCTGCAGGGCCCCCTGGCCGCGTGATCCCGTCCCACGTGGGCGTTAAAGGGAGGAGCTTGTGCTTCCTTGAGGACCCAGCTTGGTCAAGGGACATCCTGGCAGAGCTGTCACAGGGAGCCGGAGGACGGCACCGCTGACCCAGGCACCTGCTGGCCCTGGGCGAGAGGGCACCTTCCCGCGGCCTCCAGCCACGTGCCTGTGTCCTCCTGCCTGATTTGCTGCCACGCAACCCCGCATGGCCACCCTGGCCTCTTTCGTCCGGAGTGCACTTGGCAGCCACACACTCGGTCGTGTCTCCCTCGCAGCTTGAAGCCCCCACTGTCCGTCCATGCTCCCAGAGAGACTGGGCCTTGTGGTGACAGCCAGGCCGGCCAGCAAGGCCCAGGCTCGAATCCGTTGTCTGCGCCGTAGCCATGAGGGCTTGAGAAGGCTTTGTCTTGTGTGCTGAGCAGGCGGCCAGCCAGGACGCACCTTAAAAGAATGAATGACTGCCGTACGGTAACGCGTTTGCACGGGGCCCAGCGCACGCAGGGAGGACGCGTCTGGGCCTAGGGTCGAGCTGAGGCTTCTCACAGACACAGGCTGTGCCCGGCTCACCTGTTGAACTCAGCCCTTCTCTCCACCCCTCACTCTCCGAGCTCCTGCAGGGGCTGGGTTCCCACGGGGAAAGACCTTGGTCAAATCCACGCCGCAGGGCCTTTGCACTCCTCGCTCACGCACTTTCTCTGTCTTCCGCCCTCCTTGGCAGTGGCTCTGCGGTCAGTCCCCAAGCCGGGCCAGCTGTCCCCCAGCTGTCCCCTGTCCCCGTTCCACACCCTGGGTCCTCTTCCTGCAGTGGCCGTTCCTAATGACTTCCCACAGCTGAGTTAGTCCAGCACTGAGCTCTCCGTCTGGGACAGCAATGGCTCTTGGTCAGCCCACAATCAATATTCATTCAACAGGAGGCTGAGATAACGAACCAGGAACAGAGGCTGCCGGGAAGGGTGCGGCCGCACACACTCTCACCAGCTGGCTCTGAAGAGATGGCGGGTCGACTGGTGTCCTGCGTGTGTGCTGAAATCGGGGTGAGGCAGGAGCAAGCAAAGCTGTTTGTGCCCCTGTCTTCCTCCCCCTGCCCCAGCCCTGGGCAGGTGCACGGCCTTGCTGCGTGGTCCTTGCAGGCCGGGGTCAGCTGCTCCCAGCTCAGCCGTGCACACGGAGACAGAAGCAGGCAGACTCAGTTTTGAGTTCCAGGGCTCCCGTGGGTTTAAGTCAAACTCTTAGTTATTTCAAAGTAGTTCTTTTGAGGGGTGAGGGTGGGTGTATTTCATACAGAACCTGCTTCAAATCAAAGAGGGAGAGAGCATTTTCCCCTTCTTCCCGTGAAAGACAGGGGGTCTAAGACATTTTAATAGCTTTCATACCCCTCGCTCCAAATATATTATTTCAGCACAATAGTTCCTTTGCGGGAGAATTGCTTAAATGATTCAAAATGGATTTAAAAATATATTTCAAGTTTTAATTTTATGCACAGAACATTAATGAGCAGAGTGCCTTAGAGACTGCCTGTCAGTTTAACATATTCACAATATTCTCAGCACAGATGTTATTCCATCAGATCCTTTTAGAAGGAAGAAACCGGTAATTTTTTTCTTGGGGGATGTCAGAAGCTACATTATTTTGAAATTATATTTTGATCTCAGAATTCTGCACCAAATATCATCGCGAGGATGTGGGTGTGCCAAGTCGCTTGGACACCAAACTTTTCAAAAGTCTGCGGAGAAAAAAAACAGCTCAGGATCTGTCATTTCTTCCACGTCCGTCGTCTGCTGGCCACGAGGGCTTGTGGCTGAAGCCGCAAGGTGTGCGCGAAAGGCCAGGCGTCCTCCGATCGGTGCCTGCGGGGTCCGTCGGGGGCGTGGGGCGCGACGCACGCTTTTAGAAGGCGCGACGCCTGCCTCTTGTTTTGTCTGCCGGGAGATGCCGGCGCCCAGCCCCGGTGCTGCCTTGCGAGGATGACTCAGGCTCAATTATTCACATGTGTGCACGCGCCAGCTGAGTTCAGCGGTTCATAAACGCGCGTTGGCAGGAGGTGCACATGCCACAGGATGCCTGTGTTTCTCTAGCGCGGTGCCAGCCGGCTCCTGTCGATTCGGGTTTGGAGCAGACAGACCAGCTCCAGGAGCCCCTGGCCGGTGAACGTGGGTGCAATGACCCGTGTCTCGAGTGCTCGCGTGTAGCAGAATGGGTAGAGCCATTGGGCAGCGTCACGGGGTCAGGCCCGGCACAGCGGCCTTGACCCCTCCCGTGTGTTGTCCGTGTCTCCTCACGGTCCTTCCCCTGGGCTATGTCCTGCCTGCAGTCCCACACGCGGTGGGTCCCTCAGATAAGGGGAGGGTCCCGTTCTGTTTCTCTGCAAGCTGGGGGGGCTGCTTCTGGTATAAATGGGCGCCGTGTCCCTGGGGTCCCAGCACAAACTGGGGGGCTCCCAGCCAGGAGGACCTGGAAGCGCCCACTGCTCAGGGGGCTTCTGGCTCTGGGAGGAGACCTGGGTGGAGGGGCAGGGCTGGCGGTGGGGATGGAGCTTCCGGAGTTGGAGGCTCAGTGCCACCTCCCACGGCCTTGGGTGCAGGTACAGATGTAGCCGCAGTCGCTTCCATTTGTGGTGCCAGCGTCTCTTAGCTCTTGGTGTAGTGCAGACGTTAAATGAATCCACCCTTCCTTTAAGACGCAATTGTAGGGCAGCTTTAGGTTCACAGCAACACTGAGCAGAAGCTAGGTGCCCCCCAGCACCCCGACGCAGGCCCAGGCTCCCCGTGATCAGTGCCCCCACAGAGGGCTCCCTTGTTGCACCTGCTACAGCTCACTGGCACAGCATCACCCAGAGCCTGCGGCGTGCATCCGGGTCGCTCTCCGTGTTGTGTGTTCTGTGGGTTTGGAGCCGTGGAAACGGCCTGTGTCCACCGCTGCAGGGTCCTGCAGAGGAGCCTCATTGCCCAGACACCCCCTGTGCTCCCCCGTCTCCCCGCGATGCCCGCCAATCACTGGTCACTTTGCTGTCTCCATCGTTTTGCCTTGCCCAGAGTGTCGTGGGCTGGGCTGCTACAGCACGCAGCCTTCTGACACGCAGTCACACGCGTGGCAGCGTCCTCTGCGTCCTTCCACAGCTTGTCGGCACCGAGTGACATCCCTGCGTCTGGACGGACCCCGCCCCTCTCTGATCCTCTGCTGGAGGATGTTGGATGGCTTCCGGGTTTGGGTGGTTATGGGTGAAGCACGGCAAACAAGCAGCTGTGTGCAGGGCTCTGCCTGGGTTCCCGTGCTCAACTCCTCTGAGTCACGTGTTAGCGCGTTTTTAGTGCAATAAATGAGAACAGGCTGTGCACGAAGCAAAGAGGTGGGTTTAGTTGGGTTGGGAGGCGGAGACTTCACACAGCATGGCACGGGCTCTGAGGAGGGCCCCCCAGCTCCGTCACCCCAGGGCAGTGGCACCACCGTGGCAGAGCACACACGGGAGAGAGCGATGACACGCCACACAGGCAGCCGTGGCAGGAGCACACGCGTGAGGGAGACCACATCAGCCGACAGGAAGCCAGATGGGGGAGGGGCCCTGCTTGTTCCTGTTCCAAACTTCTCCTGAGAACTCTTTCTTTTAAAGATTTATTTATGCATTTGAAAGGCGGAGTTACAGAGAGAGAGAGAGAGAGAGAGAGAGAGAGAGAGGTCTGCTCTCTGCTGATTCACTCCTCACATGGCTGTAACAGCTGGAGCTGTGCTGCTCCGAAGCCAGGAGCCAGGAGCTTCTTCCAGGTCTCCCATGTGGATACAGGGATCCAAGGACTTGGGCCGTCTTCTACTGCCTTCCCAGGCCACAGCAGAGAGCTGGATCGGAAGAGGAGCAGCCGGGACTTGGTACAGCAGGCTGTACCCACTACATTGCAGTGCTGGCCCGAGAACTCTGTAATCACTCTGAGGATCACCCCCGCCCCATGACCTAGGTGACCTACGGACTGCCCACTAGGGCCTCCCAGAGGTATCACCAAGGCAACAAGCAATTATGAATGTAGAGGGGCAAGGCTTTTGCGGGTCGGGTCAGTTTCCTTCCGCAAGCCCCCTTTCTCGTCGCCTGCGAAGGCGTTAATGTCCACGTTTCTGAGCTGCAGCAACGGGCACGCAGAGCAGCGGTGACTTCCGGTGTGTCGATTGCGTTCTGCCCCCACCTGCCACTCGCGTCGGCCTGCCGTGTCTGGGTCACCGGTTACCTAATCTTTCTTTTATATTGACACTCTTCGGGAAACATTTAAAAAGAAAATTTTAAGTTCTTTGACCACAAATGGGAAACCAGTTCTGTCTGTCACAGTCGAGGTGGCCATCGAAGGCAGACACACAGTGATGTCAGGAGATTCCTGTTCCGGGTCGTAGCTGCTCCGTCTCTTACAAGGGCGGTGATGGGGCTGGTGTCCCTGCTGCTCCTCTTCCGGTCCAGCTCCCTGCTAACGCCCTGAGACAGCAGTGGAAGATGGCCCACGTGCTTGGGCCCCTGCACCTGCTGTGGGAGACCCGGAAGAAGCTCCTGGCTTCAGATCAGCTCAGCTCTGGTCATTGTGGCCATTTGGGCAGTGAACCAGCGGGTGGAAGACCTCTCTGTGCCTCTCTTTCTCTGTCTGTATCTTTGCCTCTCAAATAAATAAAATCTTTTTTTAAAAAGTGGCAGTGGCAGCTGTAGGGAGGGGTTAAAGACAAGTCTGGCAGAGTGAGAAGGACTGAAAAGGAGGCGCTGTGCCCGTGTGCGTTTCTGTGGTCTCTGATGCCACGCACACCGCCAGAGTCTCCTTCTGAGCCCCCTGAGGTGCACTGAATGCCGGGAAAAAAGGCAGGCATCCTGCAGTCGGCTTCGGTTGGCAGTCACCTGTCAATCTCCACATGCCGCAGCGTGATCAGGAATGAGGAGACTAGAGTGCAGGGAGACTGTGTGTCTTCCTACCACGAGCTTTCCCAAAACTTCCAGAGCAGTTTTGTGACCCGAACGCATCAGCGTGGTGTTCTGAGATGCACTGAAACGTTTAGGGAAACTTGGCTGCAGACAATGACGACTAAATCCCTTTATTTTTTTAAATAAAGGAAGGAGTCATCATTTGGGAGGATTTGCAGATTTTTAAAAAAGATGTACTTATTTATTTGAAAGGTAGAGTTATAGAGAGGGAGAGACAGAGCTTCCATTTGTTGGTCCTCTCCCCAAATGGCTGCAATGGTCCGGGCTGGGCAATCCGAAGCCAGGAGCCAGGAGCTTCTTCCAGGTCCCACGTGGGTGCAGGGGCCCAAGCACTTGGGTCATCCTCTGCTGCTTTCCCAGGCCACAGCAGAGAGTTGGATTGGAAGTGGAGCAGCTGGGACTCGAACCGGCGTCCATATGGGATGCCGGCCCTGCAGGCGGTGGCTTTACCTGCTATGTCCCAGCGCCGGCCCCAGATTGCAGATTGTAATGAAGGAAGGAGCCATGGTTTGCGTGGGTTTGCAGAGCGTTGCCAGAACCCCCGGGACAGCTGTGGTTCGTCTCCAGCGAGTTTCCGTCTCACTTTCCTTCCTGTAGAAACCAGCTCACCTGCCCCGTGGGAACAGCTCACCTGCACCAGGAAACCAGCTCACCTGCACCGTGGAAACCACACCTGCACAGGGGAAGTCACACCTGCACCAGGAAACCACACCTGCACAGGGGAAACCACCTGCCCCGTGGGAGCCACACCCGCACCGTGGAAAAGCCGTCTGGTCTCGGTGTGGCAGCTTTGCTGTGAATTTCAGAGCTGCTCTCACTGGCAGGTGTTCTCGCACCGGGTGGGCACTGGGGGACGCAGGATGGGGTGGGGGGCAGAAGGAATATTTGAACTCAGAGCTAACTGGTGGTCGCTCACTCTTGGTCTTCGGGTTGCTCCAATGCGCTGCCTTCCGGAAACTCCAGGAGAGAGGGCGCTGTTTCAAGGCACTCCTCTTCCTGGCGTCGGCCGTCCCGGAATCGCCCGCTTCTATGTGCAGTTATTCGCTGAATTCCGGTTTCCCGGTCGCTCTCGCTCTCCATAAGCCAAGACTCTGCTTGTGCCCGCAGCGCCTCGCTCACTGCCTGCCACAAATGGCAGAACTGAAGAAGACGGAGACGCAGGCTCCCGACCACAATTGCCATCAGCGGTGTGGCTGCCGGTGTCCGCCTTTCCCTGGCCTCCCGCAGACGCGGGGCCTGCAGCCCTCCCAGCCAAGAGCAAGTGCACTCCGTCAGCTCCACGGAGGTGGAGAAGGGGCAGTAGGATGCCCTGGTTTGTTGCAGCCAGACCAGGAGGGATGACAATAGGAATTTGCAGAACAAAACTGCAAACCCATCTGAATGAGATTCTCATTTTCTCGCACAAACTTCCCCGAGAAGCCAAACCCAAAGCCATCAACAAGACGATCACTGGGCAGCCACTGGATGGAGGGTGGGGTGGGGGTGGGGACAGTGGAGGGAGGGCAGGGAAGGACAGCCAAGGGAGAGTCTACGGACTTAGCTCCCTAAAGCCAGCAAGCCCAGAAGGTGCAGTCTCCTGGGACCAGAGCCTTAGAGGCAGGACGTTCGAAGAGTGAAAATCCGGTGAAACTTCCTTAGGCCTGAGTTTCATTTTTTAGTTTATTTTTTACTTTCTATTTTTAAAGATTTATTTATTTGAAATGCAGATTTACAGAGAGAGGGAGGGAGGGAGTAGGAAGAGAAGGGGAGAGAGAGACACCTTCCATTTGCTGATTCACTCCCCAAATGGCTGCAACGGCCGGAGCCGTGCCGACCTGAATCCAGGAGCCAGGAGCTTCGTCCCGCTCTCCCACATGGGCGCAGGCGTCCTATTGGGCCATCTGCTGCTGCTCCCCCGGATGCACCGACAGGGAGCTGCGTTGGAGCCAGGACTCAAACTGGAGCCTACATGGGATGTCGGCGCTGCAGGTGGTGGCTTTATCTGCTACACCACAGCGCCAAGCGCCAGCCCCAGCCTGAGTTTTAAAAATTCTTTTTTTTATAAGACATGATATTTTGCAGCTCCCTCTTTGGACGTATCCAGGATAGTAACGATAGGAACGTGGCGAAGAACAGGGACTCCCAGTGGACACCAGCAGGTGAGCTTTGCCTCTCCAGAGAGGCACCTACCAGGTCAAACGCCAGGAGCCGAGGTGGAGCGTGGGCCTGTGGGTCCTCCCGGATCTGAGGTTCGTCTGCTTGGCAGGGGGTGTAACAACCAAACATCACACTTGACCTTTGAACTTGAAGGCAGCTCTGTTTCTGTCTGCAGGGTTCTCCCTGCTTCCCGGGGACCAATCAAGGGGGCTGTGGCTTTGCCCAGGGCTCAGCTCGGGTGTGGTCCTCACTGCTCGGAACCTCAGTATGCTAGGCTGGGAAGCAGGGGTGGCGTGAGCCCTCCACACAGCTCCCTCCTCATCATGGGTGGTGGCGATGTCTGCAGAGCCCCGCCGGTGCCCAGGTGCATCACACCAGCCGGGAGTATGGTGACCGTGGAACTTCCACAGCTGTCAGCAAACCGACCTCCAGAAGGGAGGGACCACAGAGACAAACCCCAAGTGGAAATGTGAGGATAGCCGTTTCCTTCTGCACGGGTGGATAGCAAGGACACTGGCAATCATGCCCCGCCTCCCAGCACTGAGCACAGCACCTCCCCGGGCCGTGTGCAGGGTGTGCATGTGTGCGCGTGTGCACACATCCACACTCACAGGCTCAGAGGAGTGAAGCCGCTTGTCTGAGGCCCGGCATCTGCCGGTACAAGTGACCCCCAGATGCCAGCCCTTCTGGCTCCTTACTGCTCCTGACCTCTGGCCACTCAGCCCTGGCGTGGGAGCTCAGAGCGAGACGTAGTTTGCTTTAAAGGAAGAATCGAGGGAGCTGAGAGTTGGGGCCACAGCCACGGGGCAATGGGCTTGCAGATCCCAGGTGCACTGAGCTGTCACCTCCCAGGAGAAGGGGACCTGGCTCGTATCCCTGCCTGGGGCTGCTCTGAGTGGCTGTGGGAAGGGAAGGGTGTGGGTGTGGGGCTCCCGGGAGCTGGGGGCTGTTGATAGGAGGCCACTTGGTAAATGCTGGTGGAAATCCAAGGAGACCAGGCCAGTGCTGGGGGTGTGAGCAGGTGCACAAGGGGCGGGGCAGGTTCTGTGTGGGTGGTGCCCCCCGTGGGAGGCACGTCTCTCTAGCCCTGTCCTCTAAGTCTGCACGCTATCCCCTGTGGGTGCAGCACCAAACTCCAGCAACTTTGGTTCCATGAGATCCTTACTCATAGCTCAAAAGTCAAAACGGGTTTTGAGAGGGATTGGGAGGAAGGGACACGTTGTAGACTTGTTTCTCTGTACCCTGAACCTCTGTCTGAGCCTGGAGTGTGATGATGCTGACCCGATATGGTGGCGGTGGGGGACCAGCCTGCCCATCGGAGGAGCACTCCCACAGTGGTGAGACTGGCACTTGGGAGAGAAGTAGGGCTGATGCAGTGGAAAATTTTTGGGTTTGAATGTGTGACTTTTTATTCCCCCCAATTAAATGGGAAACAGAAATTCCGAGCAGGTTCCAACCCTCAGCTTCACATGGCTGTTCTGTGAGTGTGTTGGAATTCTCAGTGTTGAGTTGCTTTATGGGGACACGGAGTGACATGGGGATGCCCACTGGCCTCAGATTTTGGTTATTAAAGATGACAGTGAATTTCTGGGTGGCAGGGAAGGCCTGGTTTTTCTAGAGATTATCACTACGCTTCCAGGGTGGCATCGGTTTGGTGTGTGCAGGTCTTGGCACTGATCGCACCTGGATTGGTGTGCACCTGCTGAGAGGGAAGGGAGGGGCTCCCTGGAGGGAGGGTGCACGCTGCGAGGTGCTGTGTGCATTCCAGCAGGTGTGGAGGTTGCAATGGGCTGTCGTGATCAGACGCATACTCTGAGGTGTCCCCTGCTACGAGTGTTCTGAAGCAGGGAGGATCCGGTGACGTGGGGGACACCCTGCAGGACTCAAGTGCTGGCGGCCCCCTGGCATTCCTCTTCCATGGCTCCAGGGGTCTGATGGCCACCCCAGCAGAGTGTTCCTGGCTGATAATTTCTGTGAATCGGTGACGGGCACTGCTCCTTCGCCAGGCTCAGGGGTGTTGGGAGGACTCCCCCAAATGCTCTCCCTGAAATTCCCAAGTCGGATGTGACATTGCCTTTCCACTCTCTTCCCCCTTCCCTCCCTTGTTCCTAGCACTTGTGCAAGAAAGATTGTACTAGAGGGTGGATGCCTTTGAGATGGCAACTGTATCTTCTTTATCAACCTGTACCGCTCTGTGTGGGGCCTGTTCCATCTATCCGTCTCTCTATCTACCCATCCACCATCCATCCATCCACCCACCCACCCACCCACCATCCATCCATCCATCCATCCACCATCCATCCATCCACCCACCCACCCACCCACCATCCATCCATCCATCCACCCACCATCCATCCATCCATTCATCCAACAAACACAAACTGAGCACCGACCATGCACCAGGCACTAAGCTTGGTAATGGCAGTAAAACAACAGAAATGACTCCTGCTGGCACCCCAGCCCCTGGTATACAGTAGGTGCTCAGTAATGTTCATTGAGTAGATATACAAATGACATGGTGCCTAGAAAGCACCTTCACACCCTCATGCTGTGGCTCATAATGACCTGGAAGAAAGGGGGCTTTGGGATTTGGGGGGTGGTCTCTTGCCCAGCTCACAGGGGATGCCTGGCGGGGGGGGCTCTGCCTTGGTGGACCCAACAGGAAGCAGAGGGCTGCTCCCCTGAGGGTGGGGCCGTGATCTGTGAGGCTACAAAGCTAGCAGGAAGGCACTTCCCTCCCCACCCACCCAGCTGCCAGCATGGCTCGTTCTCTCGGGTTTAGAATAACGAATTCCACTCCGACTGCGCTGGTGGTAACAGAACAGAGGTGGGGATTTGGGAGAGCACCTGCGGGGGCTGTGAGCGGGGGTGGGCAGGCTGCAGAGGTGGGCGAGACAGCGGGGAGGTCTGCATGGGGGTGCCGTGGAGGGGATGAATAACTTCCCTGACAGCGGCAGCTAAGCACAACAAGCGAGGGGAAGAGGGAGAGTGGGGTGGCCTGCTGCCTGGGGGCCGAGTGGCCTCCACTTTCCACCTGTGCTGAGCCCAGTTACGTCATCCGGAAGAAGGCTGGAATGTTTCCCTGATAAAGTTCTTCCTGCTGCATGCGTGGATAGCTTGAGTGAGTGAGTGTGCACGTGTGTGCGTGTGTGCTTGCATGCACGTGTGTGAGGATGGCATGGCAGTACACGTGCAGTTAAGTGTCAGTGTGGACACTGTGGCTTTGGGTGTCTATGCAGAAGTCTGAGCGTGTGATAGTTATCTGTGCGACAATGACTTCTGTCAGCTCAGGACGCAGTGTGGGCTGGTGGCTGAAAGTTGGAATGCCAGACAGACGTGGGTTCCAAGCCAGCTTAGCACTTGCCAACTGTGGGAACGTGGCCTGCGATTTTGCCCCCTCTGTGCCTCAGTTTCAGACTTGGCAGTGAGGATCTGTGGACTGGCTGACTCCTACAGTGCAACTGGCCATGCTGAGTCCTTAGACCCACGCCTGGGCTATAGAATGCTGGCGGCTTTGGTGCTGTCACTTGCCATGTCTGCTTCCCCTACCAAGTCGGCCGTACCCACCATGGACCCCTTGCAAGCCGTCGTGCATTGGCACCATCTTGGCCTTAAGGTGTGACGTGGAGTTTTAGTTAGCATCCCTGCCCCGGGGATTCTCTGACACTGCAAACACCGTGGGAGCCTACTGGCCACATACACGGGTGCAGCCTGAATGTGCAGGGGAGTGGACAGCCCAGGTGAATCCTCGGGCAGTGGGGACCAGGAGTAAGCAAGTCTCTAGGTCAGTCCTTGGGTGGACAATCTGAGAGGTGTTCTCACAGCACTTTCCGGACTCATTCCATCGTCTCCCAGCTTCCATCGTGTTCAGACGGGATGTCTGGTGTAACTATTGCCCTGGTTCCCCTGGACCGAAACTTTGATTTCTGCTGCTTTTAGGATTGCTGTCTTCAGTGTTTTGCCATTTAGCTGCGAGGTTCTTCAGTGGACGTTCCTTTGTACTCCTCTTGTTTGGGGTTTGCAGACGTCTGGGATCTATAATCTACATTTTCCATTGACATAGGGGAGATTTTAGCCGTGTTTTCTGTCCCATTCTCACTCTCTGGGACGCCACACTCGTGTGTTAGCCTGAGCGATCTTGTGTCACAGGCCATTTCTGCACTCTTCACTCCGTTCCTCACATGGGATAGCTTCTACTGCTCTGTGTTCAAGTTGACCAACTCTTCCGCCATGTTCAATGAGGGGTTAGGGGGTTTAATTTCAGTTATTGCAATTTTACTTCTAGAATTTCCGTTTGATCCTTTACTATAGTTTTATAGTTTTGCTCTCTAGGTTCCCTGCTGGTTAGACATGAAGACCATGGTTTCCTCTCATTTTTTAAAACATGTTTACAAAAGCTGCTTTAAGGGCTTCATCGTGGCTTAGTGGGTTAAGTCACCGCCTGTGATGCCCGCATCCCATCTGGGCACTGGTTCAAGTCCCAGCTGCTTCACTTCTGATCCAGCTCCCTGCTAATGCACCTGGAAAAGCAGTGGAAGGTGGCCCAAGTCTTTGGGCCCCTGCACCTGCGTGGGAGACCTGGAGGAAGCTCCTGGCTTCAGCCAGGCTCAGCCCTGGCCATTGAGGCCATCTGGGAAGTGAGCCAACAGATGAAGGATCAATCTCTCTCTCTCTCTCCCTTTCCCTCTCATCCTCCCCCTCCCTCCCTTCCTCCTTTCCTCTCTCTCTTAACTCTGCCTTTCAGATAAATGAAATAAATATTTTTAAAACATAAAATCAGCTTTAAAATCTTTGCTAAGTCCAGCATCTGGAATGCCTCGTTCCTGTTTCTATTGACCGAATCTTTAAAGAAAACTGGGTTGTGTTTCCCCCTCTTGGTGGCTGTCGGTTGAACCTCAGAGGCTCTGTGAGCTCGTGGTGGAGACCTGAATTCTGATGCCTTTCCCTGAAGAGCGCCGGTCCTGGTTCTAGCAGCCGACCCAGTCATGGCTGATCTTGTCCACCTGTTCACCGGCTTGGCTGATGTGAGGCTGTTTGGATCCTAAGACGTTTCTCCAAGGGGAGGTCCAGCCTCCAGCCACTGCAGACGCACCACGGATCTTGCGAGGACTTTGCTAGGAAAGTGCGCGACCAGCCCTGCTCCGGGTGTGGGTCTTACTCTGAAGAGCATTGTAATGGCTCGGCTGAATGCCAGGCATATTAATGAGATGTTAATGAAGTCCCGCACTCCGGCCAGGGCCAGAACCATGTCTTGGGTACGGTTCAGCTTCTAAGATGCCCCTACCCGCACCCACCTCACAGCTGCCACTTGGGAGGCCCCAGGTGGTCCCCACCTATGTGGTCATTGAGGACGGTACCAGGTGGACCTCTGGGGTCCTCCGTCTGCACAGCTTCCGTGTTTCCCACGCCCAGCCCGTAGGTCTCGGCTGTTTGGGCGGCCTCGGCCTCTGCTGCTCCGTGTTCGGTGCCGAGTGACCGCCCAGCCTTGCGCTGGCTCCTCTTGCGCCGTGACTGGGAACTGCCTCTCGTCACGGATGAGGCACTGGCCGGGCTCACCTTGTGGGGTCCTTCCTGGCAAGCGCTGGTGACTCCTCAGCAGGCCAGGGGCGAGACTGAGCCCACTCACCCTGCCCCAGAAGTTGGGGACAGGCCCCGGTTCCGGCACGTCCTCCTCCCCTGGCTTTTCCTCTTCCCTCTCTCCGGCTTCCTGGGACGTCTCCAGAGTGGATTATTAATGGATTATTTGTACACAGTCCTTCCTCCAGGCTTGGTTTTTTGGGTGGAGTTGGGGGAAAGCAAACTAAGAGATTAAGTGTTGCATGAGTCTCAGCTGTTATACAGAAGCAGCATAGCTGTGTGATCCGTGTGTGTGTGTGTGTGTGAGTGTGTGAGTGTGTGTGCACGTGGTGGCCGAGTGGGCCCCGAGTAGCCCTGAGCAGGTGCAGTCGTCGGCCCTGCAGGTCTCTGGGTGGGGAGACAACACGCACTGGAATGTCCAGAGTGGGCAGGCCCTGAGAACGACAGACACCTTGAGGGAGCCAACGGCCCAGGGGTCTCCTCCAGTGCTGATGCCCCGGGGACCCTGCACTGGCGCCCGGGCCTCGTGAGTCCAGGCAGAGAGCCGACGTCGGGACCTGCCAGCACCCACGCTGCGCTGGAGGAAGACACGTGGATCCCCAGCACACACAGTGGGACACACAGGACAGACATGTTGCTCTGTGGAAACCCCGGGAAGGCTGTGGGCTCGGAGCAGGATCGACCTCAGAGAGGAGACACTGAGGCTGGAGTGCCACATGTGAGGTCCCCGTGAGTCACTGGCAGAACTGTGTGTGTGTGCACATGTAGGTATGTGTATGTGTGTATGTGTGCACATGTAGGTGTGTCCATGTGAGTGTGTGCACATGTAGGTGTGTCCATGTGTGTGAGTGTATGCACATGAAGGTATGTGTGTGTGCACATGTAGGCACGTGCATGTGTGTGCGCACATGTAGGTGTGTGCACGTGTGTGAATGTGTGTACATGTAGGTGTGTGCATGTCTGTGAGTGTGTGTACATGTAGGTGTGTGCATGTGTGTGAGTGTGTGCACATGTAGGTGTGTGCATGTCTGTGAGTGTGTGTATATGTAGGTGTGTGCATGTGTGTGAGTGTGTGCACATGTAGGTGTGTGCATGTGTGTGA
Source organism: Oryctolagus cuniculus (assembly GCF_051225735.1). NCBI lineage: Eukaryota > Metazoa > Chordata > Mammalia > Lagomorpha > Leporidae > Oryctolagus > Oryctolagus cuniculus. The sequence continues at coordinate 4,085,223 of NC_142877.1, forward strand.
GTGTGCACATGTAGGTGTGTGCATGTGTGTGAGTGTATGCACATGTAGGTATGTGCATGTGTGTACATGTAGGTATATGCATGTGTGTGCACATGCACATATGTGTATGTGTGCACAGGTAGGTATGTGCACGTGTGTGAGTGTGTGTGCACATGTAGGTGTGTGCATGTCTGTGAGTGTGTGTACATGTAGGTGTGTGCGTGTGTGTGAGTGTGTGCACATGTAGGTGTGTGCATGTGTGAATGTGTGCACATGTAGGAATGTGCATGTGTGTGAGTGTGTGCACATGTAGGCGTGTGCACGTGTGTGAGTGTGTGTGCACATGTAGGTATATGCATGCGTGTGTGTGCACATGTAGGTATGTGCACGTGTGTGAGTGTGTGAACATGTAGGTATGTGCATGTGTGAGTGTGAGTGTGTGATTATTTGGTTAACATCTGTCTCTGCGCTGGGCTGTCCCCCTGCTAGGGACTACACCTGCCTTCATCCACCGCTCTACCCCCAGTGCCAGGTCCCAGCAGTTGCACAGTAAATATCTATTGGATGAAGGCCTGGCCTTGGCCTTCATTCCAAACCGGAAGAGCTGTGTATCTTTGGGACCAGAGCCTAGTGGTGTTGCCACAGTGGAATTTACGGCTCTAGTTGGGTACCAGAGATGCCAGAAATGCATCGGGAAGACTCTGAATGTGGGTGTCTGCAGCCAGCAGGTGGGACGGAGGTCAGCCCGGGTGACCGCTCCACCCTGGAGCTCCTGGGGCAGGGGGCTCCTCATCTGGGGCTTTTCAGCGGGGATTCTCAGCTCTGAATGGAGCAAGAGGGAGCTCAGGAGACGCCCGTCCACACCAGCTCCCCATTGTCCTTGTCTCCCACATTCACAGCAAGGCTTTCTGGTGCACCGAGAGCGCTGCCCTCCGTCTCACGCGGCCCTCGTGCTGTGCCTGCGCCGACACCTCGACCACACGCAGCAGCCCCGGCCTGGCCTACCACGGCACACGCCATGGGTGTCCTGAGCCCTGTGTCCGATGCCGTGTGGCCCTGCCCTAGCTGTGTTGTGACAGCTCACAGCTGCAACCCTGGCCGCTCAGAGAGCTGGAGATGCCTGGGAACCTCCTGCCCTCCGTGGGGTCCTGCAGCCTGCAACTGACTCACGGTGAATGCCATGGCCAGCTCCCTTGGCTGGGAAGGACTTCAGGCGGGGCCACTCCCCCACTCCCACCCCTCCTGCCGATTTTCCTAGATCTGGCTATATCTCAAGTATGCACCCAGGACTTGGCGGAGTTTAGAGACGAAGGCCTTGGTGGGTGGTCGTGGTGGACAGCGCTCCGGGAGCCTTGCTGTGTTTGCAGGACAGCTGTCTGGGTGGCCTGGGACCAAGCCCGGTGTCCCCCCGTGGGGCCTGTAGTTCTCAGAGGGGGCAACTGTGGAACAAGCTGGGAATGCACCACCCCAGGCAGGGAGCAGCCGGGACAGCCCAGGCACTGTCAGCTGCCACCTGGGAAGCGAAAACGTCCTTTGGTGCCTTAGCCCGGTGGTCCACACCCCCCCAGGGTGGGACACTCAGGGAGAGCTGCCTTCGAGGTCCTCGGCTGCAATGCAGATGTGCAGTCAAGCCCCCTCCATTTCAAGCAGCTTTCTGGGCTCCGGGGGCCTGGCTCGCCGTGGCCCCGGCTTCTCTTGCCCCTCACTCTGTGTCTGTATGTGATGGATCCGCTCACGGGGCTTGTTGGCTGTAAGAGGGTTCTGTCCACCAGACTCGGGCAAATCGGTAACCAGTGCACCGGGCTCGGCTTCACCATGTTCAGTGCTCACTGTGGGGTGTGGGGCAATGCTGACCGCGCTGTGACCACAGAGGGACACGGGGCACAGCAAGGGAGGGCCAGCTGCTGTCCAGGGTGCCCAGGTGAATTCAGAAGGTCCAGTGCCTCAGCAGTGCCGCATCCCATATGGGCACCGTTGGAGTCTCTCAGTGCCTGAGTGTGGAAGTGTCGTCTGTTCACGTAGAGCCCCACAAACAGGACCTGCACGTATGTTATTTGCATTATACCTGGATGGTTGGTTTTTTAGGTACTAGTTTAAAACTTTTTTTGGCTCTTCTTTTTTTTTAAGATTTATTTATTTATTTGAAAGAGTTACACAGAGAAGGAGAGGCAGAGAGAGAGAGGGAGGGAAGGAGGGAGGGAGAGAGGGAGAGAGAGAGACAGAGAGGTCTTTCATCCACTGGTTCACTCCATAGATGGCCACAATGGCTGGAGATGAGCCAATCCGAAGCCAGGAGCCAGGAGCTTCCTCCGGGTCTCCCACGTAGGTGCAGGGGCCCAAGGACTTGGGCCGTCTTCTCCTGCTTTCTCAGGCCATAGCAGAGAGCTGGATAGGAAGTGGAGCAGCCAGGACTCAAACTGGCACCCATATGGGATGCCGGCACTGAAGGCGGCGGCTTTACCCACTATGCCACAGTGCTGGCCCTGGCTCTACTTAATTTTATTTATTTTTAGTTGGGAAGTCGTAGTTGTCTACACTTTTGGGTTCCGATGTGATAGTCTGATAAATACGTATACAGTGAGAGGTGCTTAAATCCAGCTGAGTAAGGTCGGCATCCCCGCACCTCCCCGCCTCGTGCCGGCGACGCATCTGCAGCTGCTCCCTGGCTGCTCTGCGATGAACAGTGCAGCACAGCGCAGGACAGGGCTGCTCTTGTCTGGCTGAAACTTTGTGCCATTTGATTGACAACTCGGGGGGGGGGCGAGAGCTTGGCCCCCCAAATCAGAGTGCCTCAGTTTGACTCCCAGCTCCTCTTTTGTTTAGTTAAGGGTTCATTTATTCGAAAGGCAGGGGGAGAGGAGAGGGAGAGAGAATCTTCCAGCTGCTGGTTCACTCCCCAGATGGCTACAATAGCCGGATCGAGGCCAGGCTGAGCCAGGAGCTGGCAACTCCATACTGGTCTTTCACATTGGTGGCACTCGAACCTCTCCTGCTGCCTTCCCGGGTGCATTAGCGGGAAAGTGGACGGGAAGTGGAGTAGCCACGACTTGGCCTGGTGCTCGGATGTGGATGCCAATGCTGCAAGCAGCGGCTGAGCCCATGAGCCTCAACCCCGGTCCCCGATTCTTCCGATTCCAGCTTCCTGCTAAGGTGCCCCTGGGAGGCAGCAGGTGAAGGATCAAGCACTTGGCTCCCTGCCATCCACCTGGCAGACCCAAGTGGAGCTCCTGGCTCCTGGCTCCGGCCTTACGCACCCTGATGCTTCTGGGAGTAAACCAGTAGAGGGAAGACTCTTCTCCGGCTGCCTCTCAGTCTCTGTCTCTCTGCCTCTTAATAAGAAGTCATTTAAAAGAAAACAACAACGACAACAGCTCTCCCCTCCCTCCCTCCCTCCCTCCCCGGTCCCAGCCTCTGGAAACTACCGTTTCACTCTGCACTTCTGAGTTCAGCCTTGTAAGACGGTCGTATTTCTTCCCTCTCAATCAGTGAACATTTTAATTCCTCCTTTTGTCTCATTGAACCAGCTAGGACTTCCGGGACAGCATTGAATGAAAGTAGTGAGGGACAACATGTTGGAAGGAAACAACTACTTCTTATCATGCCGTCAGCATGTTGTTAGGTGCAGGCTTTTTTTAAAAAAAACTCTTTTTAAGTTTATTTGAAAGGCAGAGTTACAGAGAGAAAGAGAGAGACAGAGAGCTCTTCTCTCTGCTGGTTCACTCCCCAAATGGCTGTAATGGCTCTGGCTTTGCCAGGCTGAAGCCAGGAGCTTGGAGCTGCTTCTGTGGTCTCCCACATGGGTGCAGGGCCCCAACACCTGGGCCATCTTCCTCTGTATTTCCAGGAGCATCAGCAGGGAGCTGGGTGAGAAGTGGAGCAGCTGGGACTTGAACTGATGCCCATTTGAGATGCCAGCATTGCAGGCAGTGGCTTAGCCTGCTATGCCCCAACGCTGGCTCCAGGTGTAGGCTTTTTAAAATGTGTTTTGCCCAATTGAGGACAATTCCCTCATTCTTATTTGCTAAGCAATTTTATCATGAATGGACACTGGATTTTGCCAAATGCTATTCTATATCAATTGTTAAAATTATAAATATTTTCTCCTTTTGCCCATTGTGGTAGTAGATTATACTAATTGTTTTTTTTAACTTTTATTTAATGAATATAAATTTCCAAAGTACAGCTTATGGATTACAATGGCTTCCCCCCCATAACGTCCCTCCCACCCGCAACCCTCCCCTCTCCCACTCCCTCTCCCCTTCCATTCACATCAAGATTCATTTTCGATTCTCTTTATATACAGAAGATCAGTTTAGCATACATTAAGTAAAGCTTTCAACAGTTTGCTCCCACACAGAAACATAAAGTGAAAAATAATAGATGATTTTTTAAATGATGATGAAATCAGATCAGACCTATTGTCATGTTTAATCCCAGTGAGAGTCAAGTTGGGAATTGATAATTTCTTCTTCTTCTTCTTCTTCTTCTTCTTCTTTTTTTTTTTTTTTTTTTACAGAAGGTCAGTTTAGTATACATTAAGTAAAGATTTCAACAGTTTGCACCCCCATGAAAACACAAAGTGAAATATACTGTTTGAGTACTCATTATAGCATTAAATCTCAATGTACAGCACGCTAAGGACAGAGATCCTACATGAGGAGTAAGTGCACAGTGACTCCTGTTGTTGACTTTACAAATTGACACTCTTGTTTATGGCCTCAGTAATCTCCCCATGCTCCAGTCATGAGTTTCCAAGGCTATGGAAGCCCCTTGAGTTCTCCGACTCTTATCTTGTTTAGACAAGGTCATAGTCAAAGTGGAGGTTCTCTCCTCCCTTCAGAGAAAGGTACTGTCGCTCCCCCTCTTCACGGAGGAACGACACAAGACCCTGTGCTGTTCTTTTGTCTGCTCGGCCCTTCCCGGGTTTGCTGCTGGTTCTTCCCGGGTTGGCTGCCGTCCCTTCCACCTCCGTGGAAGGGCGGTTCCCCCTGCCACTTTCCCCACTTCCGCGGGGGAGCAGCACACCGCCGGCCGGCTCTCTCGGGGGCTGCACAGGTGTTCCTCTTAGATGTTCCTGGTGCATGCCGTCTCTCTCCTCCTTTATAGTCCTCTTCCACCAATCCCAACTCTGCTACCCACACGCCGAGTACGCTGCTCTCCTCCAATCAGGAGCAGGTCCTGCTGTTTATTGGTTGAACTGGAGGCAGCTGTGTAGAAGCTGTTTCCTCCTCTCCAAGCGCCATATTGTGGGAGAGCAGATGCATAGAATAAGTCTTAATTCCAGTAACTTGGTCTAGTCTGAGTTGCTCCCAGTTGCTCCCCACAGGTACCTCCTTCTTTAAAGACCTGTTCTTTCCACTGGGATCTCACTCACATAGATCTTTCATTTAGGTTTTTTTTTTTTTTTTTTTTTTTTTTTTGCCTGAGTGTTTTGGCTTTCCATGCCTGAAATACTCTCATGGGCTTTTCAGCCAGATCGGAATGCCTTTAGGGCTGATTCTGAGGCCAGAGTGCTGTTTAGGACATCCGCCATTCTATGAGTCTGCTGAGTATCTCGCTTCCCATGTTGGATCACTCTCCCCTTTATTTATTCTATCAGTTAGTATTAGCAGGTACTAGACTTGTTTATGTGCTCCCTTTGACTCTTAGTCCTTTCATTATGATCAGTTGTGGACTGAAATTGATCACTTGGAGATGGCATTGGTACATGCCACCTTGATGGGATTGAATTGGAGTCCCCTGGTATGTTTCTAACTCTACCATTTGGGGAAAGTCAGCCTGAGCATGTCCCAAATTGTACATCTCTTCCCTCTCTTATTCCCACTCTTATGTTTAACAGGGATCACATTTCAGTTAAATTTCAACACTTAAGAATAACTGTGTATTAATTACAGAATTAAACCAGTCATATTAAGTAGAACAGACAAAAAAAACTACTAAGAGGTATAATGTATTAAGTTGTTCATTAACAGTCAGGGCTACGCTGATCAAGTCACCGTTTCTCATAGTGTTGATTTCACTTCAACAGGTTTCCCCTTTGGTGTTCAGTCAGTTGTCACCGATCAGGGAGAACATATGGTATTTGTCCCTTTGGGACTGGCTTATTTCACTCAGCATGATGTGTTCCAGATTCCTCCATTTTGTTGCAAATGACTGGATTTCGTTGTTTCTTACTGCGGTATAGAATTCTAAAGAGTACATATCCCAAAATTTTTTTATCCAGTCTACCGTTGATGGGCATTTAGGTTGGTTCCAGGTCTTAGCTATTGTGAATTGTGCTGCAATAAACATTAGGGTGCAGACCGCTTTTTTGTTTGCCAATTGAAATTCCTTTGGGTAAATCCCAAGGAGTGGGATGGCTGGGTCGAACAGTAGGGTTATCTTCAGGTTTCTGAGGAATCTCCAGACTGACTTCCATAGTGGCTTGACCAGTTTGCATTCCCACGAACAGTGGGTTAGTGTCCCTTTTTCCCCACATCCTCGCCAGCATCTGTTGTTGGTAGATTTCTGTATGTGAGCCATTCTAACCGGGGTGAGGTGAAACCTCATTGAGGTTTTGATTTGCATTTCCCTGATTGCTAGTGACCTTGAACATTTTTTCATGTGCCTGTTGGCCATTTGGATTTCCTCTTTTGAAAAATGTCTATTGAAGTCCTTGGCCCATCTCTTAAGTGGGTTGTTGGTTTTGTTTTTGTGGAGTTTCTTGATCTCTTTGTAGATTCTGGTTATTAACCCTTTATCTGTTGCATAGTTTGCAAATATTTTTTCCCATTCTGTCGGTTGTCTCTTCACTCTCCTGACTGTTTCTTTTGCAGTACAGAAACTTCTCAATTTGATGCAATCCCAATAGTTGATTTTGGCTTTGACTGCCTGTGCCTCCCGGGTCTTTTCCAGAAATTCTTTGCCTGTGCCAATATCTTGAAGGGTTTCTCCAATGTTCTCTAAGAACTTGATGGTGTCAGGTCGTAGATTTAGGTCTTTAATCCACATTGAGTGGATTTTTGTGTAAGGTGTAAGGTAGGGGTCTTGCTTCATGCGTCTGCATGTGGAAATCCAGTTTTCCCAGCACCATTTATTGAATAGACTGTCCTTGCTCCAGGAATTGGTTTTAGATCCTTGGTCAAATATAAGTTGGCTGTAGATGTTTGGGTTGATTTCTGGTGTTTCAATTCTGTTCCATTGGTCTATCCATCTGTTTCTGTACCAGTACCATGCTGTTTTGATTACAACTGCCCTGTAGTATGTCCTGAAATCTGGTATTGTGATGCCTCCGGCTTTGTTTTTGTTGTACAAGATTGCTTTAGCTATTCAAGGTCTCTTGTGCCTCCATATGAATTTCAGCACCATTTTTTCTAGATCTGAGAAGAATGTCTTTGGTATCTTGATTGGGATTGCATTGAATCTATAAATTGCTTTTGGGAGAATGGACATTTTGATGATGTTGATTCTTCCAATCCATGAGCATGGAAGATTTTTCCATTTTTTGGTATCATCTTCTATTTCTTTCTTTAAGATTTTGTAATTCTCATCGTAGAGATCTTTAACATCCTTGGTTAAGTTTATTCCAAGGTATTTGATTGTTTTTGTAGCTATTGTGAATGGGATTGATCTTAGCAGTTCTTTCTCAGCCATGGCATTGTCTGTGTATACAAAGGCTGTTGATTTTTGTGCATTGATTTTATATCCTGCCACTTTGCCAAACTCCTCTATGAGTTCTTTTTTTTTTTTTTTTTTTTTTTTTTTTTTTTTTTTTGACAGGCAGAGTGGACAGTGAGAGAGAGACAGAGAGAGAAAGGTCTTCCTTTTGCCGTTGGTTCACCCTCCAATGGCCGCCGCTGCAGCCGGCGCACCGCGCTGATCCTGGCAGGAGCCAGGAGCCAGGTGCTTTTCCTGGTCTCCCATGGGGTGCAGGGCCCAAGCACCTGGGCCATCCTCCACTGCACTCCCTGGCCATAGCAGAGAGCTGGCCTGGAAGAGGGGCGACCGGGACAGAATCCGGCGCCCCAACCGGGACTAGAACCCGGTGTGCCGGCGCCGCAAGGTGGAGGATTAGCCTATTGAGCCACGGCGCCGGCTCCCTCTATGAGTTCTAATAGTCTCTTAGTAGAGTTCTTTGGATCCCCTAAGTAAAGAATCATATCGTCTGCAAAGAGGGATAGTTTGACTTCTTCCTTCTCAATTTGTATTCCTTTAATTTCTTTTTCTTGTCTGATGGCTCTGGCTAAAACTTCCAGAACTATGTTAAATAGCAGTGGTGAGAGTGGGCATCCCTGTCTGGTGCCAGATCTCAGTGGAAATGCTTCCAACTTTTCCCCATTCAATAGGATGCTGGCCGTGGGCTTTTCATAAATTGCTTTGATTATATTGAGGAATGTTCCTTCTATACCCAATTTGCTTAGAGTTTTCATCATGAAAGGGTGTTGAATCTTATCGAATGCTTTCTCTGCATCTATTGAGACAATCATATGGTTTTTCTTCTGCAGTCTGTTAATGTGGTGAATCACATTGATTGATTTGCGAATGTTGAACCATCCCTGCATACCAGGGATAAATCCCACTTGGTCTGGGTGGATGATTTTCCTGATGTGTTGTTGTATTCTGTTGGTGAGAATTTTATTGAGGATTTTTGCGTCTATGTTCATCAGGGATATTGGTCTATAATTTTATTTCAGTGCTGCATCTTTCTCTGGCTTAGGGATTAAGGTGATGCTGGCTTCATAGAAAGAATTTGGGAGGATTCCATCTTTTTCGATTGTTCTGAATAGTTTGAGAAGAAATGGAATTAGTTCTTCTTTAAATGTCTGGTAGAATTCAGCAGTGAATCCATCTGGTCCTGGGCTTTTCTTTGTTGGGAGGGCCTTTATTATGGTTTTAATTTCTGTTTCAGTTATGGGTCTATTTAGGTTTTCTATGTCTTCATGGTTCAATTTAGGTAGGTTGCATGTGTACAGGAATCTATCCATTTCTGATAGGTTTCCCTGTTTGCTGGCATACAAGTCCTTGTAGTAATTTCTGATGATTCTTTTTATTTCTGTGGTGTCTGTTGTTACGTTTCCTTTTTCATCTCTGATTTTATTGATTTGGGTCTTTTCTCTTCTTTTTTTAGTTAGTTGGGCCAATGGGGTGTCAATTTTGTTTATTTTTTCAAAAAACCAGCTCTTTGCTTGGCTGATTTTTTGTAACGTTTTTTTGGATTCAATCCTGTTAATTTCTTCTCTGATTTTAATTATTTCTCTTCTCCTACTAGATTTGGGTTTGGTTTGCTGCAGTTTTTCTAGGTCCTTGAGGTGCTCTGAAAGCTCATTTATTTGGTGCCTTTCCAATTTCTTGATATAGGCACCTATTGCTATAGATTTGCCTCTCAATACTGCTTTTGCTGTATCCCATAAGTTTTGATATGTTGTGTTGTTATCCTCATTTACTTCCAGAAAGTTTTTGATTTCTCTTTTGATTTCTTGAATGATCCAGTGTTCATTCAGGAGCATGTTGTTCAGTCTCCATGTGTTTGCATACTTTCTGGGGTTTCCTGAGTTGCTAATTTCCAGCTTCATCCCGCTGTGGTCTGAGAAGCTGCATGGTATGATTCTAATTCTTTTAAATTTGCTGAGACTTGCTTTATGACCTAGTGTGTGATCAATGCTAGAGAAGGTTCCATGCACTGCTGAGAAGAATGTGAAGTCTGTAGATGTAGGGTTGAAAGTTCTGTAGATATCTGTTAGATCCATTTGGGCAATAGTGTCGATTAAATCTACTGTTTCCTTGTTGATCTTCTGTCCAGATGATCTGTCTATTTCTGAGAATGGAGTACTGAAGTCCCCCAGTACTATTGTATTGGAATCTAAGTCTCCCTTTAAGTCCCTTAACATATCTTTTAAATAGACCGGTGCCCGGTAATTAGGTGTATATACATTTATAATAGTTACATCTTCCTGTTGAATTGAACCCTTAATCATTATATAGTGCCCCTCTTTGTCTCTCTTAACAGTTTTTGTATTAAAGTTTATTTTGTCTGATATTAATATGGCTACACCTGCTTTTTTTTGGTTTTTGTTGGCATGGAATATCTTTTTCCAACCTTTCACTTTCAGACTGCATGCATCTTTGTTAGAGAGATGTGTTTCTTGTAGGCAACAAATAGTTGGGTGTTGTTCCTTAAGCCAGTCAGCCAGTCTGTGTCTTTTAACTGGACAGTTCAGGCCATTCACGTTTAATGTGACTATTGATACATAGTGACTTTGCCCTGCCATTTTCCCGGAGATATTTTCTAGTATGTGCTTTGAGCTTCCCATGCTCTTTTACTGGTAGGTGTTCTTCCTTTCCCTTCTTTCATATTGATGGCAGTGTTTCTGTGTTTCTGAGTGTAGCACATCTTTAAGTATCTTTTGCAGGGCCGGACGAGTGGCCACAAAGTCTTTCAATTTCTGTTTGCTATGAAAGGTCTTTATTTCACCTTCATTCACAAATGAGAGCTTAGCAGGATATAATATTCTGGGCTGGCAATTTTTCTCTCTTAGCACCTGTGCTATGTCTCGCCATTCCCTCCTAGCCTGTAGAGTTTCTGATGAGAAGTCTGCTGTGAGTCTGATTGGAGATCCTCTGAGAGTAATCTGACGTTTCTCTCTTGCACATTTTAGGATCTTTTCTTTATGTTTCACTGTGGTGAGTTTAATTACAATGTGTCGTGGTGAGGATCTCTTTTGGTCATGTTTATTGGGGGTTCTATGAGCTTCCTGTACTAGGATGTCTCTGTCCTTCTCCAGACCCGGAAAGTTCTCTGCTAGTATCTCACTAAAAAGGCCTTCTAATCCTTTCTCCCTCTCCATGCCTTCAGGAACTCCTAGAACCCGAATGTTGGTTTTTTTAATAGTATCCTGTAGATTCCCAACAATATTTTTTAGATTTCTAATTTCCTCTTCTTTTCTTTGGTTTGACTGTATGTTTTCCTGTTCTCTGTCTTCTAAGTCCGATATTCTCTCTTCTGCTTCACCCATTCTGTTTTTAAGGCTTTCTAATGTGTTTGTCATTTGATCTATTGAGCTCTTCATTTCATTTTGATTTCTCTTCACTATCACACTTTCCTGCTCTACTAGTTTCTGAGTTTCATTTTGATTCTTCCTTAAAATTTCATTTTCACGAGAGAGATTCTCAATCCTGTCCAATAAGGATTTCTGTAGTTCAAGGATTTGCTTTTGAAAACTTCTAAATGTTCTTATCATAAATTTTTTGAAATCCGTATCTTGCATTTCTTCTATCTCATCATCTTCATAATCTTGGCTTGGGGTGTTTTGTTTATTTGGAGGCATCATAATGTCATCGTTGATCTTGTTCCCTCGATTTCTGTGTTTATTGCTTGGCATGGTTAATTCTGTTTCCCTCACTGTGAGGGATTTTTTTTTATTATACTATGTCTGTGTTAAGTGTACTGCCTGCTGATGGAGGAGCCTTGGAGGCTTGAGATGGGTGTGGCCTGAGAGCTCTGCACGGTTCTTCAGGGTTACAGGTGTGCAAAGGTGACACCCTCAGGTTATGCGTGGTAAATCTCTCTTTATTTATTCATTTATTTATTTTATTTTATTTTATTTTATTTTATTTTATTTTATTTTTTGTTCAGGAGATAAGTAATACTGCAAGGCTGAGCAGAATGGATGGTATTTAGCTTCGCTGGCTTCTACCCAAAGAGTCCTGCGGACTCCCACTGGGTTGCCTAGGCTACTGAATTGAAGTCTTAACTCTCCCCTTTTATTATGTATATCCCAGCTCTTTGTCTCTTGCTCTCCTTTGCAAGGTTGGCAGAGAGTGGAACTTGTCTGTACCAGTATGCCCCCACCTTTTTAATTATTTATTTATTTATTTATTTATTTTTCCTTCTCTCCTGTAGTCTGTTGGACTTTCCCGCTTCAAAACCGCGTCCCTCTCCTCTAAAATTCTGTCCGCCGTTTCCCCGCCAATGTCTCCGGTTACTAAGCTCACCTCCGCTTCCAGCGCCGATGTGTGGACTCGGAGCCCTGGGCGTCTCTCCTCTCCCCGCTGGTTTCTTTGTCCACTAATTGATTTTTTTATAAAGACTGAAAAATTTTATTTGAAAGGCAGAATGACTGAGGGAGGAAGGAAGGAAGGAAGAGAGACCTCTTCCATCTGCTGGTTCACTCCCCAGATGGTTACAACAGCCAGGTCTGGGCCGGCTGAGTCGGGAGCTCCGTCCTGGTCCCCTGCATGGGTGGCACGGGTGCGAGTACTTGGGCCATCGCCTGCTGCTCCCAGCCACACTGGCAGGGAGCTGGGTGCATAGCAGAGCAGCCAGGCCTGGAACCGGCACCTCAACATGGATGCCGGCACGTTAGCCCGGTGCACCACAACCCTCGGCCTGTGCTGGTGCTGTTCGGGTCTGTTTCATGGTTCTGCAGTGTGTTCCGTGTGAACTTGGGCAGGATGCATACTTGCAGTTGTTGGATCGACTGTTCTGGGAACGTCAGTGAGCTCCAGCCAACCGTGCCTTCCACGGCATCCCCGCTGGCCGTCTGCCTGCTCTGTCCATCAGTTACGGACGTGGGAGGGTTGCAGGCTCTGCCTCCAGTGGTGAGTTTGTCTGTTTCTCTTTCAGTCCCTGTATCTCAGGCTCTGTAGCAGCTGCGGGTGCTGTTAGCACGGCTGTGTCTTCGTGGAGACTTGAGCCCTTGATTGCATCACAACTTTCTCTCTGAGTGTTTCTTCTCCAGGCTGTGCTGTCTGCATTTAATGTAGCTGCAGCCTTGGATTCAGGTAGGCACGACAGACTTCCCTCTTACCCTTACTGTAGGCCTACCAGAATCTTTATCGTTTTAAAGATTTATTTATTTGAAAAGCGGACTTAGAGACTGAGAGATCTCCCATCTGCTGGTTCACTCCCCAAAGAGCTGCAACAGCCAGAGCTGGACCACTTCAAAGCCAGGGGCCAGGAGCTCCCGGATCTCCCATGTGGGTGCTGGGGCCCGAGTACCTGGGACATCCTCTGCTGCTTTTCCCTGCATCAGCAGGGAGCTGCCTATGGGACGCAGGTGCCACAGGCGGGGGCTTTGCCCACTGTGCCACAGCGCCGGGTGAAACCCAGGGTCTTTAATAAAGCCTGTTTCTAGTAAATGGGGCATAGTCGGTCTTATTTTTTAGTCTGCTCTGAGATCTCTGCTGTTCGGTTGGTGATTTTAGGGCGTTCCTCGTTAGAGTGACCACTGACGTGTTCTGATCCCTTCGACCGTATCTGTAAACGCTTTCCTCTGTTGCTGGACGCTTCTTTCTCTGCCATCTTTGGTTTTAATTAGAACATTTTCATGCTTCTATCTTATCTCTTATCTTAGTGTATCGATTATACTTCTTTTTAAAAGAGTTTTAGGGTCACAGTAGAGCGTACGCTACCCATTTTTGACTGATCTAATTCCACCTTCGAATGCTACGATGCTTCACATGCAATGCAGAGATTGTACTTCCTCCCTCTGCCACATGGGGGCGTTGCTGCCTTTCCTGTCATTCATCCGAACACTAGACCCACTGGATGCAAACAAACACCCCAAACCACCACGCCGAGGCCGGGCCAGGTGAGCGCCAGCCAGGAAGGGCCCTGGCGCAGTCTTACGAGCCTTGATCTTGGACCCCTGGCTGCCAGGACTGTGAGCAGATACATTTCTCCCGTTTCAGCTACCCAGCCAGTGGTATTTTTGTGATGGCCTGGGAAGACGGGGCACTATTAGTATTTTAAGCAAGTGGCTATCTTATAGATTAAGAATAATAAAAACAAAAGATTTTGTTTTCATTTGTCTTCTGATGCTTTTCCTTTTCCTTTTGTAAAGCATAGAACCAGCTGTCTGACTTCTGTCATTTTTCTTCTACAGGAAGAACTCTCTCCCTCCCTCTCTCTCTCTCTCTTTCTTAATTATTTGAAAAGTGGAGTTAGAGGGAGAGACAGAGAGAGGTCTTCCATCCATTGGTTCACTCCCCAGATGGCTACAGCAGCTGGGACTGTGCCAGGCTAAGCCAGGAGCTTCATCCAGGTCTCCCACGGGGGTGCAGGGCCCATGCACTTGGGCCGTCTTGTGCTGCTTTCCCAGGCACATTAACAGGGAGCTGGATTGGAAGTGGAGCAGCGGGACAGGAGCTGGCATCCACGTGGGAAGCCGGTGTTGGGGGCGGCAGCTCAGCGCTCTGTGAGACAGCCCCAGCCTGGAAGGACGGCTTTGGACGTGCTCTGCAGAACAGGTCTGGGGGCAGCACCCGCCCTCTGTGTTCACTTGTCGAGGAGGCCATAATGCCGCCTTCACTTTGGAAGGACAGTTTAGCTGGGTATGGAATCTAAGTTTTTCACTTGATACTGAATAGTTCACTCTCTTCTTGCCTGGTTTCTACCAAGAAGTCCGCTATAACTCTTACCCCTCTGTTCCCTTCTTACCCCAGCTTCTTTCTTTTTTTTTTAAGATTTATTTATTTGAAAGTCAAAGTCACAGAGAGGCAGAGGCAGAGAGAGAGAGAGAGAGGTCTTCCATCCACTGGTTCACTCCCCAAGTAGCTCCAACAATGGCTGGAGCTGAGCTGATCTGAAGCCAGGAGCCAGGAGCTTCTTCCGGGTCTCCCAGGCAGGTGCAGGGGCCCAAGGACTTCGGCCATCCTCCACTGCTTTCCCAGGCCTAGCAGAGAGCTGGATCGGAAAGTGGAGCAGCTGGGACTTGAACTGGCACCCATATGGGATGCTGGCACTGCAGGTAGTGGCTTTACCTGCTGTGCCACAGCACTGACCCCCTAGCTTCTTTCAAATTTTCTCTTTACCTTGGAGTTCTGAGGTTGGCGTGTGCTGTGCCCGTCTGCAGCCTGGATTCTCTGAGCTTCCTGGGCCTGTAGTTGGAAACGTGTCACTAGTTTGGGGAATTGCTTGGCCATCATCATCTCAGATTTCACTCTCTGTTCTCTGTACTCTCCTTCCTGCATCCTGATTACCCATGGAAGGCGGATTCCCAAAGTCCCTGGAGATGGCATTAAAATGTAGCTTCTGTTAGCGGGAAAATATTTTAAATCCATTCATGGATTTTTGTAATACATATGTCCCATGAGCTTTTTGAGGACAACTCAGCTTTTACGTCTTTCTCAGTGTTTTGTACTCGGGGGTTCTGTTTTTCTCGTCCATTTCCTCTGCGCTGTCCAGTCTGGGGAGCCCCTACCCTACGTCTTCTTCCCGCAGCCGCGTCCACTCTGCAAGGAGCCCACCCAGGGCCTTCTCCACGTCTGCTGGGTGCGTGTGGCGTCCAGCGCGGCCCTGTGCCCTGCCAGAGTCTGTGTTTCTCCAGGATGGGACTGGATACGGTGCACGGGCACACTGCTCCCGTCGCAGCCCATATGTGGCAGGTGCGGTTGTTTTCAACCCCATCTGGCGGTTTCGATGTCTGCGCCGCGTCTGAGCGGGCGCTCTTGCCCGCTTCCCCTCTGCAGGCTGCGTATGTTCTTCCTTCCTCTCTGACGTGCCTTTTGATTGTGAAGAGCCAGACATGATGCCTCGGGAAACAGGAGTTGAGCTCAGTGGTCCTCTGTCTGCTGCGGCGCCGGGTCCTCCGGGTTCTCCAGGTCCTCCGGTTCCTCTGATGTCCGTGGTTTTCCCTCCTGGCCTCCTTTCAGCGTCCCTCAGGGAGACCTGTGTCTGGGGCTTTGTCAGCGGCCATCCACGCTCGGCATCCTGCAGCCCTGGTGGTGTGGTGGGGGCTCTGGGGGCGGGGCGTGCTCTTCCGTCTGCAGCTTGGTCGGCGGGCCTGCGGGCCTGGCCTGCTACCTGCACAAGCCCCGCCCCATCCTCAGCTGAGGCAGGAGGCCCGGAGGGGCTGAAGCCAGAGAAGCCCCCGGGGATCGGGGATCGGGCTCTGGGCGTTAGGGCAGCGGTTTCTCTTCTACCCCTGCCAGAGCTGGGAGGGATTTGTCTTCTCAGGTTTTCAGGAGAACTTGCAGTCCTGGCCCCAGAGGCTGCAGCCCCAGGGAGTTTCTCGCTCTCTGCCCGCTCTCCTGGGCCTCCGGCTGCCTGTCGGGATTCCTGGGGGTCTCTCGATGCCCGTGGGGCTCCAGCCGCTTCCGCTCTGGGGAACAGACAGACCAGGAACTGGGCTCCGAGTGCCTGGATTCGTCTGTCGAGCCAGATTTGGGGGCTGGTGGGTCCCCTAGAAAACTCAGTCTCTAACGGGTCCCAGAAAAGCCCTTGATTTTATTTGCAAGATTTCAGGAGAAGCGGTTGTGTCTCAGCGAGGGTGGGTTGCTGGCTCCCAGGCACACCGCCTGCCGCCGTCAGAGCTGGATCTAGAAATGGCTTTCTCTGGCTCCAGTGCCAGTCACCCCCATGATCCTGAGCCAGTGGTGTCGCTTGGCATCGTCCTAGGTGGACTGACCTAGTTGTCCAGTGCTGCTCACCCTGCCCCCATTCGACTAGGGATGACTTCCTCACACGCTCCTTTTATTCCCGGGAGTGTGGAGTCCGTATCGCTAAGGGACAGGCTGTGAACACCTCGAGCCGTGCAGGACACAGGTCTCTGTTGACAGCTGGCCCGGCTCTTTGCCATTGGCCACTAGAAAGCCACGATTAGCCCCACAGGTGCACAAGAACAGGTGGCACACAGGGTCTGGACCACAAGCTGTGGCTTGCCCACCGCTCCCCCAGTCTCACCAGGTTTAGACTGAGGACGTGGGCTGCAGTGGAAGGGTGACCAAGATTCAAAAGTGTCCAACAAACAGTCCAGAGACATGACGAGAGGTATTTATGAGACAGACACCAGGCTAAGGACTATGTATATATCTCTATATCTGTATCTAAATCTACACACACATACATATATATACACTATATATATTCACTATATGTACCTATAGATATATGTGTGTATGTATCTATCTATATCTATATATCTGTATCTATATCTATATCTATAACTATCTCATCTCCCTTAATTCTCCCCACCGCCCTAAGGAGTTGGTGTCGTCTCCCTCAATTCTCTGCACCCCCTACGGAGTCCGGTGTCATCTGCCCCTTTAGCAGCTGGGATATCAGAAGCTGAGTGATGCACACGGTGACCAAGTGGAGAGGCTGTCTGGATGGCTCCGGTCAGTGCCCAGCCTGGGGGCGGGGAAGAGGCTTGGCCCAGGAGGTCCAACCCCTGGGCAGATTCTCCTCTGGGGTAAAGGACCAGGCGTGGCGGCTCTCCTCTGGCCTTGGGCTAGGGCACTCTTGGTTTGCAGATGCCATGGACTCCCTCCTCCTCTTCCTCCCCTCCCGGTGACTCTGTGCCTCCTGCCATCTTCCACAGGGTCTGCTTCCTCTGAGTGACCACCCCACAGCCCGCCCAGCCTGGATGGGGGTCGTGGGCCTTGGGCTGCTGAGCGGTGGCTGAGCCCGCAGGGCCAGGGTGTGGGAAACAGAACCGGAACATCATTGGACAGGGCAGCCGGCTCCTTGGCGGGTGCCAGCTTCCTGCTTTTGTGCTGGGTGCCTCGCACGTCCAAGTGATTGCAGGAACTTAGGAGGCCAGCAGCACAGTTTACTCTTCCTCTTTATGGAGAAGACAAATGTGGTTCTGGGCAGACCCTGCCAAGGCTCGCTTGTCACGCTTCCGCAGATGGAGCCGGCACATGTGAGCCTGTCGGGTGCAGCTGTCTGCTTTTTCCAGTCTGAGGGTTTGTGGCTGCAACCGTGGCAAAATAGTGCCTCTCCCCACAGCTCCGCCCTCCTGACCTCCGTGTCACTTAAGGTGGGGCTGGGGGCTTGTGGGGAGACTGGGAGAGGATGAGGTAGCAGGTGGGTGATGGGAAGAGCCGGGTGCTTTCTCATTGCTGCGTGTGTGTTGCTCCTGCTGGGGGAGGTGCCCCGCAATGGGCCAGGAATCGAGCTGGGGGGAGGGGCGTCCAGGTCGAGGCACTGCTGTCCCCCCGCGTCCCTAACGCTGCTTTGCCCACACGTCCATCAGCTGCACCACTGGAGCGTGAGCCAGCAAGAGAGGGTGAGACTTTCCTCTTGGATACACACAGCTGTGTGTTCTTGCGCCTTTGTGGCCTGTGCAATTGTTCGAAGTTGCTTTTGTTCTGGATATAAACTCGGGTGCACTCTGCTGGGTCCATCTTCAGTGCTAACGGTTCAGGGGAAAGGAAACGAGTTTACGCAAGCTCGGGGCCGGCACCGGGTCGCAAGGCGCTGTCCAGGGTTGTCTGTCTCCTCTTGCTACGGGCACTGCCAAGTGGGTGACTTCCGACGACGCGGATGCTCTCGTGTCTGGAGGTCGGGATCAGGCGTCGGCAGAGATGTGGCCCCGGGGGCCTCTGGGAGAGGACTTGGCTCCCGGCTGTTTCCGGTTTACAGAGGCACCTGCCTCCCTCGGCGTGCGGCTCCCCCACCTCTGCAAGGGCAGCAGTGAGCAGCCTCGGTCTCTGCTGTGGCTCTTTCTCTTACAAGGGCCCTGGTGTTGCCAGGGACTCGTCTGCGGGATCCCAAATGCTCTCCATAAGCCCCCAGCTCAAGACGCTTGGTTGAATTAGCGTGCAGCATCTCGTTGGTCGGGCACAGTGGCATTCATGGTGTTCACGTGGGGTCGTGGACATCTCCGGGGGCCTCCTCTGTCCACTGCAACAGTGCTTTGCTTGTCACGCCCCTCTATGGGGCGTGGAGGGCATGGACACCTTGCAGGAAAGAGCCTGGCTCAGCCAGCTTTTTGTCACTACAGCGCACACCGGAGAGGAGCCACGTGGGGAGGAAGGCTTATTTCAGCTCCCGGGTCTGGAGGTTCACAGTCCAAGGTTGGGAAGCGCCCAGCCTGGTGTCAGGCGGGGGTGACAGGTGCTGGGATGCCCGCCCATGGCTGGCCAGGAAGCAGAGAGATGGGGCTGCTCCTCCACGCCTCTCTTCTCCTAGAGACTTGGGGATCCCCTCGGGAGCTGCACACTGAGTGCGCTTTGTAAGGTTTTGTCCAGGACCAGTGGGGCTCGATTCTTCGTGGTCCCCACGCTGATTCTGTAAGGGCCAGAGAGGAGGAGAGGCACAGGCTCGTCGCCCCTATCCTGCTCCTCTCTGGGGCGGCCTTCCTTACTGTCACCCTCCTCCCGCCTGGTCCCTGCCGTGCCCGTGTTTGTGGGAGGAGGAATCACAGTGAGGAGCTGGCTCAGGAGACCGCGGGGGCTGGGAGCCCACAGTCCCCGTCTGCGAGAGGGAGACCCGTGTCCAGCTCAAGCCGCCACACAGGAAGCACGGTGGGGGTTCCTCTGTGCTCCCCCTTCTTGTTTGAGGCAGGCCTTTGTTGGAGTGCGTGACGCCGTGCACCCTGGGAAAGGCAGTCCGTCCTGCTGATGCACCGGTCCAAATGCCAGCAGCGCCCACAAACACCGTCAGAGGCCCCCGCCTACACCTGCTCTGGGCACCAGGGGGCCCAGCGGCGTGGGCGGGAAGGCGGGGCACGTGCTGTTTTCCATGCTGGCCGCAGCTCCCGGCCCCTGCGAGCCCAGGGCACCTGGGGGTGGGGGCTAAGCTGGATTCCTCCGCCTGGGTCGCGTGCAGCCCGTGTGGGCCCGTGACGGTCTCCAGGGTTCTGGGAAACACTGTCCCCCATGAAGCGGAAGCGGCAGAGTCCACACCCATCCCACCCAAGGTACGTGGACCAAAGGTGGGGACAGGTGAGCCTCCCGTGGCAGAACAGGAGGGAGAACGGGCCGGGGCCAAGCCGGCCGGAAGAGTCCTTGACGCCCCCCGAGTGTTTGAGCGGGGGAGGGAAGAACCGCGTTCACGCGCGGGGGAGGTGGGGTCTGCGGCTCCAGTGCTCGGGAGTCAGCAGGTGCCCCTGCTCGGCTGCGTCCCCTGAGGGCAGGTGCACCCATCTCCTGTCTCCTGATGGAACCGGATGCTCGCTGTTCGTGGTGGTGATGGTGGGTGGGAATGAACGACTCCTACATCTCTGCCTGAGTCCCCCAGGTCCCCCGGCTCCCCTGCTACCGCTTTCTCTCTCTCTTTCTCTCTTTCTCTCTTTCTCTCTTTCTTTCTTTCTCTCTTTCTCTCTTTCTCTCTTTCTCTCTTTCTTTCTTTCTCTCTTTCTCTCTTTCTCTCTTTCTTTCTCTCTTTCTTTCTTTCTCTCTTTCTTTCTTTCTTATTTTTTGACAGGCAGAGTGGACAGTGAGAGAGAGACAGAGAGAAAGGTCTTCCTTTGCAGTTGGTTCACCCCCCAATGGCCGCCGCGGCTGGCGCACCGCGCTGATCCGATGGCAGGAGCCAGGTGCTTCTCCTGGTCTCCCATGGGGTGCAGGGCCCAAGCACTTGGGCCATCCTCCACTGCACTCCCTGGCCACAGCAGAGAGCTGGCCTGGAAGAGGGGCAACCGGGACAGAATCCGGCGCCCCGACCGGGACTAGAACCTGGTGTGCCGGCGCCGCTAGGCGGAGGATTAGCCTATTGAGCCATGGTGCCAGCCTACCCTGCTACCCCTTTCAGTGCCCACGGATGCTGTGGCTCTTCCAGTAGCTGTGTGGCAAAACCCCAGTTGCCTGTCCTCACCGCGATGCCCGATGCTGTGGGCTTCCCCGGCAGAGCCACGGTGAAGAAGAGAAAGCCACACCACCACCTCTCAGCTGCGCCTTCATCTCTGGCATCCTGCGGGCTGAGTGTATCTGAGATTATAATGGGGTGGTGACCGCTTTCCACGGCCGCAGTGCAGTGTCCGAGACGGGCGACTTGTGAAGGAAAGAGGCCTATTTAGCTCACGGTCCACCTGGAAGGACGCAGGCCCCGAGCTGGAAGGCAGAGTGCGTTAGGAGTGAGGATCGCGGCCAGGGAGCAGGGGCTGGGTGGGACCCGACTCGGGCTCCCAGAACCACCTTCCAAGTCACGTCCCCCTGCCCCATCCCAAGACGTTCCACCAGCTCCCAGTAGCACGGCCCTGAGGACCGTGGGTTTGCCATGAGGTCCAGTGGGACTCAGCATCCTACCCCTAGCAGGTGTGGACCCATCAGGAGGGGAGGCTTCAGAGGGACCGGGGCGAGAGGACTGAAGTCCTGGAGGCCACTGTTAGTCGGTGACTGCACACGGAACCTGGGGATCCATGAGCCCAAGCGAGCCCAGTCTGACCTCTCTCCCCTGCCCATGGCCAACCCACCCTGCATGGTGCAGCTCTGCTCCAAACTTGGCCGACGACCTTGGGAGCTTGGAACTTCTCTGGGCTGGACAGAGCAGCCTTCGGAGGTGTCAAATCCAGGGTCCCCAAACCACGGCACACACAGGTGTGGCTGCAAACAGCAGAAAGCCACAAACCAAGAGCCTCAATCCCTTTTCCACGCCTTTCCATGCCTCTGCTGGCCCGGGGAGGGACCCAGACAGGTTCCTGTCTCCCTCTTAAATAAGGAGAGAGCGGCGCGGGCTCAGAATCTCCGGCTGAGGACCTGCCGCGGGGATGGGAGTGGGGCACTGCATTTACTCTGACTCTTTAGGGGACGGGCGTTTCTACTTATGGAAGGTGATGCTTGCTTTTCACTGAAGGCAATAACTTAAACTTCAGGAAACGGAAGCGAGCATCGCGGTACAGAAGGCGTTCAGCCCGGGGCAGAGAGGGGGCGCCCTCACTCGGGCTGCGTCAGGGCCTTGTGTCTTGAGGTCCGAGGGCCTGGGCGTGAAGGCACAGTGCAGGGCGAGCAGGTGGGCTGGGTGGAAACGCACTTCTGCACCCGGCCGGGTGGTGCGTGTGCAGGTCACAGTTTGAGGGACCCTTGGCGACGGCAGATACGTGATTCCTGTCTCCTGCAGGTGCCTTGGGGTCCGAGACCCAGTTCTGAAGACCCACGGGCGCCAGCGCCTTTTACTCTTGGCATAGAGCAGACACTGAGTGCATTTGGAGAACGACCGCCGCACCCCTCACTCCCTCCCAAGAGTGGACGCAGGTGGGCATTTCCACAGCCAGAATGAAGGCAAAAATGAGCAAATAGCCGTAAAATTCTTATCAGACCCCCGCCATTCCCCAAACAAGATGCTCAGCTATGAGGATAAAGAAATGACTTACACAGGGAATCCTTCCTAGGGAGTCGTGGTCTCAGAGGGAAACTGAGTCACACAATACAGCTGGGCGAGCGAGGAGACTGTGCTGTGGCTGCAGGCTGGGGGGGGTAGGATGCTGGCTCACCTGGGCTGGGGGGAGTGTAGGATGCTGGCTCACCTGGGCTGGGGGGGGTGTAGGATGCTGGCTCACCTGGGCTGGGGTGGGGGCTGTAGGATGCTGGCTCACCTGGGCTGGGGGGGGTGTAGGATGCTGGCTCACCTGGGCTGGGGGGGGTGTAGGATGCTGGCTCACCTGGGCTGGGGGGGGTGTAGGATGCTGGCTCACCTGGGCTGGGGGGGGGTGTAGGATGCTGGCTCACCTGGGCTGGGGGGGGGTATAGGATGCTGGCTCACCTGGGCTGGGGGGGGAGGTGTAGGATGCTCGCTCACCTGGGTGGGGGTGTAGGATGCTGTCTCACCTGGGCTGGGGGGGGTTCAGGAGGGCTTCCTGCAGGAGGAGAGCATCCCTGCTGAGTTTAAAAGGCTGGACAGGATTTGGACACAGGGAGAAGGGAGGGAATTCTTGAGAACGGAGAGGCAAGGGGTGGGAGCAGTGCGGTGTTTGCTGTGCCCTGGGCTGGGAGGGAGGCAGGGCCAAACCGTGGAAGGTTCCAGAGCCCAGCAGAGGTGGTGGAGGAGGCCTGTAGGGGTCTCTGAAGAGCCGCGAGAAGGGAAGGGAAGGCCAGTTTAGCCGCACGCTTAGGCAGGGGTCAGGGGGCTCCGGGTGGAGGGTGGGCGTAGGGGTCACGGGGCTCCGGGTGGAGGGTGGGCATAGGGGTCACGGGGCTCCGGGTGAAGGGTGGGCGTAGGGCGGCACGCAGAGGGAGGTTGAGAGTGGAGAGTTGACCTGTGGCCGCCAGGGGGCACGCACAGCGCCGAGAAGCCCCTCCTGCCTGGTCTCCGGGCACTGGCGGTGGCACGGTCCTCTGCTCTGGCTGCAGCAGGCCGCCCTCCTGTCCCGGCGCCTCCTTGCAGCCGCCAGCCCCAGTGGGGTTTGTCTAAAAGAATAAACGAAAGATTTAGGGGCCAGTGCTGTGGCGTGGTAGCTTAGGCCTCTGCCTGCGGCGCCAGCATCCCACATGGGCGCCACTTCGAGTCCCAGCTGCCCCTCTTGGCCCAGCGCTCTGCTGTGGCCTGGGAAAGCACTGGAGGATGGCCCCAGTGCTTGGACTCCTGTACCCACATGGGAGACCCGAAAAAAGCCCCTGGCTTCGGGTCGGTCCAGGCTCCGGCTGTTGTGGCCATTTGGGGAGTGAACCAGTGGATGGAAGACCTTCCTCTCCATCTCTCCCTCTCTTTGCCTGTAACTCGGCCTGTCAAATAAAATTTTTTTTTAAGTTTTAAAATTTATTTATTTGAAAGGCAGAGTGGGCAACAGGAGCTTAGTCCGGCCCCGGGGACCTGGGGGTGGTGAGAGATCGCATCAGTGTTGTCCCAAGTGAGGGATCTTCCAGCTCCTACCGGCTCACGGGAGCCCATTGCTCTGTCCTGTGCCGCACGGTGGGAGCCTGGCGTGGCTGTGCCAGGAGTGTTTGCGCGTGGGGAGTGGCACGCACCGTCCGTCGTGGCTCCCTCCCTGTTGCTAGGCGTTTGCGTGCACATCCCTGGGGCACACGGCCCGAGCCCTGGCAACAGGGAAGTCAGGTAGTGGCAGGTGGGTCTGAGATGGGAAAGCCGGGGGCGCGGGCAGGGTCCCGTGTTGCCGCGCCGGCCACTGTAACCAGGACACCCACTGTCGGGGAGGGCGGTGTGTGGGGAGGACCCGGGTCTGCCTGGGAAGCCTGGACTTCCTCGATAGCCAGCAGCAGGGGACGGGCTAAATAACCGGCTAGGGAGCCGCGCGAGGAGCTGACGCGGAGACGGCGGCGGGCTGCGGGGTCTCCCCTGGGATCCCTCTCGCGGAAGAGCAGCCAGCGTGGTATTCCACTAAGACGCAGCATTGGTTGTAAGCAGTTCGCTTTAGCCCTGTTCTTTTACAGTGAGCTTGTGGAATTAAGCATGTGTTCCGTCAAGGCTGGTTTCAGTCTCAGCTGTGAAACTGTGTAGACGGAGCTCATAGATGAACCGACCGGGTGAGCCTCCCTCCGTTTTCTCATCTGCCCAGTGGGAATCCAAGTAGAACCTCGCTGACAGTTACTGCGAGGCGTATGTGGAGCGAATGAGATGTGTGGATGTGTTTCTTAGAAGGTAAGATGCGGCCGGCGCCGCGGCTCACTAGGCTAATCCTCCGCCTGCGGCGCCGGCACACCGGGTTCTAGTCCCGGTTGCTGGGCCGGATTCTGTCCCGGTTGCTCCTCTTCCAGGCCAGCTCTGTGCTGTGGCCAGGGAGTGCAGTGGAGGATGCCCAAGTGTTTGGGCCCTGCACCCCATGGGAGACCAGGAGAAGCACCTGGCTCCTGCCATCGGATCAGCGCAGCGCGGCAGCTGTAGCGGCCATTTGTGGGGTGAACCAACGGAAGGAAGACCTTTCTCTCTGTCTCTCTCTCTCACTGTCTAACTCTGCCTGTCAAAAAAAAAAAAAAAGGGTAAGATGCGCTGGGAATCTTGCTATGATCACGTGTTAGCCGGGTTCTGCCGCGACAGGAGGACGTGGGGACCCAGAGAAAGAGACTGCATTGTGGAAGCTGCTGCCTGCGACGCCAGCACCCAGGTGCTGGTTCCGGCCCCGGCCACTCTGTGTCCTGCCCAGCTCCCTGCTAATGGGCTGGGAAAGGAAGAGGGCGGCATTGTGGGTAAAGCACCGCCTGCAATGCCGCATGGGTGCCGGTTTGAGTTCACTCCAATCCAGCTCCCCGCTGATGCACCTGGGAAAGCACTGGAAGGTGACCCAAGCCCTTGGGCCCCTGCACCCCCATGGGGGACCTGGAGGAAGCCCCTGGCTTCAGCCTGGCCCAGCTCTGGTCACTGTGGCCATGCGGGGTATGAACCAGCGGATAGAAGATCTCTCTCTCTCTCTCTCTTTCAAATAAATAAATAAATAAATAAATCTCAAAAAATAAAAAAAAGATAAAAAACCGGCAGCAGGGCCCTGTGTGTAACCCAGCCACCGGCCAGCTTCCTCCATCAGCCTCACGGTTCACGGAGAGGAGTGGAGACACGAGTCTGGTTTCCCTCGCTCAGCGCCCCCTCCTGAGGTGGGTGGCCTTGCTGGATTCCACTCGGAACGCGGGGTCCCTGGAGGGGGCTTTGCTGGCAGCGGCCTGCGGGTGCAGCCGGAGGGGTGGGGGCGGGAGGGCTGTGCTCTCCCACACCGAGTCTATGGAGCACGTCTTTCTCGCGGGGTTGCTGAGCCGGCCGTGATGTGACCACAGGACCAGACAGCTGGCCGCCGTGGCAGGTCTCACCCCCTGGAAAAGCTCTGGAAACAGCCCTCAGAGCGAGTAGGCGGCCGGGGCCACGTTCCGTGTCCTGGAAGCTGACTGCCCCGCTCAGCCTGAGTCTCCCCGGCAGGTGTCTCCCCAGTGGCGGGCAGGGGCAGCAGGGCCGGTTCCTTCCAGGGCACTGGTCCACGCCGGGGCTGGAAGCTCGAGGCCCCGTCCCGTGGCCACGTTGGTCTCAGAGGGCAGGGGTGCCCGACGGGGACCACGGCCACCTCACCCCGGGGGCCTTCCTTCCCTTGCCTCCTCTTCCTCTTCTCTTCCTCCCTCCCCCAGGTGTTTCTCAAGCCCCGCCCCTCAGCCCTGGATGGAGCCCCAGAGCAGGTGCAGGGGAGAAAGACCTGGCGTCTTCCTGTGGGGTCACAGGGCTGGGGTGGCGGCTGAGGTCACGGGGTCACACAGGGACGCAGCTCCACGCCTGTCTGTTCCTTCTGGGCTGGCTGGCAGGTTCTGTTCCCAGGGACGCTGTGTGTGTCCCCGTCTCCCTTGAACATTTAATCTGTTCCAGTAAAATCCTGCTCGTCTGAACGGCGGTGACGGGAATCAGTGAAGCAGGCTCAGATGCGCACCTCGCAGATGGGGCACCTCGCAGCCCAGGCTGAGCGCAGGTTCTGGGGTGGGGACGTGTTCTGTCCCCTCCTGATGGCTCCACAACCCGCCAGCCGGGTGCTGGAGGGCCAGGCTGTCGGGACGACAGGGACGGAGGGCAGGTGCCCGAGAGGAGCCCCTGTCCACTCCCTCCCCATCTCTGCTCCTGAGCACTCGTGGCCAGGGTCCCCTGTGTTCACCCAGCTTCCCTCACTCTGCCCTTCAGGGTCGGCTCTGTTATTGTCAAGCATTTATCGTTGTAGGGAAACCTCCTGTCTGCTTATTGAAACCTGTCTCTTCCTGCCCCCCGTTAAGGTGGTGTGGGGGTGACACTGCACCCACTATGAGCCTGGAGAGGGCTGGCCTGGTCTCCAGCCTCGAGTCTGAGGCGGGGCTCTCTGCATGTTTAGGTTTTCTGAATGTTGGGCTTTTTAGTAAAACCTGGGGATTTCCTTTTGCGTAAGTTTTCAGAGTTGCTCCATAGTTTGCTCTTAGGTATTTTATGGTTTTTAAAAATATGTCCACAGTGGTGAGATTGTCTGTAGGTTTAAATAGAATTTCCCACTTACGTGTCTTCTCATTTGCCTTTCAGATAACTAGCTCTTGGGTATATTTATAAATTCTGTGTTTTTTTTTTAAAGATTAATTTATTTATTTGAAAGGCAGAATTACAGAGAAGCAGAGGGAGAGAGAGAGAGAGAGGGGAAGTCTCCCATCCACTGGTTCACTCCCCAATTGGCCGCAATGGCTGGAGCTGTGCCGATCTGAAGCCAGGAGCCAGGAGCTTCTTCCAGGTTTCCCATGCAGGTGCAGGGGCCCAAGGACTTGGGCCATCTTCTACTGCTTTCCCAGGTCATAACAGAGAGCTAAGTTGGAAGTGGAGCAGCCGGGACTTGAACTGGTGCCCATGTGGCGCTGCAGACTGGGGTCTTAACCCGCTACGCCACAGCACCGGCCCCTTGTTCTGTTTTCTAATCTCTTATCTTTTCATTTGCATCACTTCCCTCTTCCCGCTTTCTTCCATTTACTTTGCTCCTTTTCGATTCTCGCTTTGACCACTTTCTTCCTTTAGTTTGGCGATTTCTGTGCAAGCGTGAAGCATTGCCGTCTCGGGTCTTTGCTCCGAGCGCAGACTTGGCCACGTCCCGCCGATTCCTCCAGGCCTGCTGCGGTTTAGGTCTCACTTTCTAAACAGTCGCTGCTCCAAGTTTCCCTTCCTTCCTCGACTGACGTCGTCTCATACAGAGACATTGAATTCCCAGCAGGAGTTTCTCTGTTGATCTGTTTGCTGTCAAGTCAGAGAATGTTCTAGTCTCTGTACAGTTTCTCCATTTTGAAATTTGTTAAGGTTTCTTTTTAGCCAAATATGGGTGATTTACAAAATCGGTGAACCTTTGATGGAAAAAAAACGTGTTGTCTTCCAAGGCTACAGAGTTGAGGGCGTCTCCATTCGTCACGTGGTTCAGCAGTCTGTATTGAGCGCTCAGGAGGGCTGTGCGTCCGGCTAGGCAGGCCGCACGGGGGCTGGGCAGGGAGTTACAGACGCGGGACCTCTCCGGGCTCCCGCAGAGCTGCCAGGCCCCCAGCTGTCTTCTCCTGGAAGAGCCGCAGAAGCTCCGCGATGGCCCGGACACACCTGCGGCTGTCACCCCACACCATGTGCCTTGGCGTGTGCAGGTTCATGACTGCCACGCCACCGTTAGCAGCGGGGTTTTCTGCACACACACAGAACAAACCACTTCCCAGCGTCTGTGCCGTAAGTGCTATTGCCTGGTATTGTCAACCATCCTTTTCATAGGCGTTCGTTTCGGGTTTGAGGCACCTGCACACACGCACTGTGCGTCTCTGCGTATCTCTTGGCGTCTTGGTATGCTTGGTCTTTGGGGGCGTTTGATCCTGGGCTGTCTCCTGCGAGCAGTACGTTGGCAGGCGCTCCGTGCCAGCACAGTGGAAACATTTCATTCTCGCTACAGGAACAACCAGGCTGGCGCCATTCAGCAGAGTTGGGAGTTATTCATTCTGTAGCAGCCGTGCAGCACCAGCCATATGCCAGTCACTGCTTTAAGGATTTTATGTAAATGAAGTTGTTTCAGTATCCTCTGAGGCAGGGGTAGTAACCACACCCATTTTTCAGGGGAAGCAAACTGAGGCTCGGCCAAGCCAGGCAGCTTTTCCCGTCTCACAGCGAGGACGCGGCCCGAGAGCACCTGCTGTGAGCTCTGTCATTTGCTCCCCTCGGTCCCTGTTCGGTGGCGGGAGACCAAGGCCGGTTACCCTAGACAGGGGGGAGTGAGCAGACCGGAGGTTGCCTTCGCTTTCCAGGACCGAGAGGAGTGCGGGGCGTGGCCACCGTGGCCCCCGCTCCTGATGCCGGTCAGCCCTGGGGGAGACTCAAGGTGGCGACGTAATTGGGGACCATCGGAAGCTGGGGGCTGGGCCAGGACTGACAATGCACCTGGCTGGCTGCCTCCTCCTTCTCCCCCTCCCCCCTCCTCCACCTCTCCCTTCTCCTCCCCACCCCCTCCCCGCTCCCTCCCCGCACAGACGTCCTGTGAGAGTCCAGGGGGACAGTGGGCCCTTCAGGTTGGGGAGCAATGGACCTCTTGTGCCGGCCTGGGGCCTGTGTTCTTTGAGGGACCTCCTTGTCCTGGGAGTCGGAAGCTATGATGAGGGCAGCGTGGAGGTGGCCCTTGGGGCAGCTGGGGCTCCCCAAGCTGGGGCGTGTGACTTCTCCCCTCATGGCCGGCTGCCTCCCCCACCCCAGAGGAGACCGTGGGGCTGCCTCGTTTGCCAGCTCGGAGCCTGTGGGTGGAGAAGCTGCCCGCCAGCCTCCGGCCTCCCATGGGATCCTCTGATGGCGCCGGCTCAGGACCCACGGGAAGAGATCGTCTGGCCCACGCAGGGCTCTCTGACTTGCCTCTTGGAGGGAAGGGAGCTGCTCGGGTGGCCCTGTCCCAGGCTGTCCCCTGTGGCCAGAAGGTTAGCCCAGCCCGGCTCCCCTGAGCAGGTGCCCCGCCCCCACCCCGCCCCGAGTTCTCCGCTTCCCAGGTGGGCAGGAGGCTGCTGGGGCTCTGGCTCCCTCCACGCCTTTGAGCTTCATTTGTGCCCCCACGGGGACCCCAGGAAACGGCTCCTGCAGCCTGCAGGGCCCACTCCAGCCAGGGCTGCTGAGGGTCAGGCTCTCAAAGGACGCCACGGTCCCGAGGGAGCGAGCGCTGGCGATGCCGTTAGCTCCGCCTGGCTCTTCTTCAGCATCTGTTAAGCTCTTGCTGTATCCCTTGGCATGTGTTAGACGCTAGGGCAGGGTCCTGTGCGCTCTGTCCCGGTGTGGGGAGGAAGCATCTCCCCGGTGGGGGGCGCTGGGCTCGGCCCCTGCACGCTGCGTCCTTCTCCCCAGCCGCAGGGCTGTGAGCCGCGCGTCAAGGCCAGGGCTGCCCAGGCCAGTTGCTTCCTGAGGGAGGCTCTGCTCTGGGGCCCCTGGGAGCTGCCTCTGTCGCCACGAGTCCCCCACTCTGTGTCTGTCCTCGGGTCTCCTGATTCCCATCAGCCCCTACCCAGGGTTCCAAGTCCAGGGTGGGGACAAGTGCTCTAGAGGCCGCCACCCCGCCCCTGCCTGGAGCAGACGGAAAGGAGCCGGGGTGGGCGAGCTGCCTCCTCTGTGTCCAGAGAGGAGGACACAGCGGGGGTCCCTCTCCGTGGCCAGAGCTCTGCGTGGCGGGCCAGCCTTGTGGGCAGCAGGTCCCCACTCCTTGAAGCTGGGGGCCACGGCCCCCAAGCCCGGGTGATGACCCCCACCCAGACGCTGGCTCCGCCTGTCCCGGTTGCAGCCCAGGCTGGAAACTTGCAAGAAGCCCCCCAGCCAGGTCTGCAGACTTTTCCGGAAGAAAGTGGACGGTGCTGGGAGGTTGGGCTTCCTGGATGAAACACCGGTGCCAGGCTCTGCTCGGATCTCAGATCTGCAGCGAGCATTTTTGTTTAGTCTAAGCTTGTCTCAAATATTTAAGTGTGTACCATGCTGAAACTAAAAATATTTATTGTTTATTTAGAATTCAGCACGGAGCTCCGTAGGCATCGGAGCCTTCTGGGATGCCTGCATCCCGTGTTGGATCTCCCGGGCTGCAGTCAGGGCTCGGCTCGCCATGCCAGCCTCCCGCCGACGCCCGTGCCGGGGGCCAGCGTGCGGACTCACGTAAGGACCCTGCCACCCCCGTGGGAGGCCTGGGTTGGGTTTCTCAGCTCTGGGCTTCAGCCTGGCCCTGCCCCAACGGTTGCAAGCACTTGGGGAATGACTCAGTGGATGAGGGATCTCTACATTCCAAATGAAGTATAATTCATAAAATTCGAATTTAACTGGCAGTGGAGGGCTCTTCAAAAAGTTCATGGAAAACATGTGTTATGCAGCAGCTGTGGGTGGATCCCGGGATGTTTTTGCAAGAAAACAAACAGACCTCTGCATTCGATGTTTCCACAAACTGTGACTGACACTCGCAGAGGTACTTTTAGCCGACTTTTAGCCGAGCCTGGGGCTCGGCACGGGGTGATGGTGCACCACTCCTGCAGCCCGACACCCGCCGAGCTCTCCCTGTGCGTGGAGCCGGGCGCTGGTGAGGCGTCCCGGAATCTTCCTGCAGACACCTGGCCTACGGGCTGGGGCCGGAGATGGGGTGGGGAAGCCGACAGCATCGGATTAGTTCCCAAACCGTGGCAGCACCAGGCCAGGGAGCTGTGCCCTGGAGAGGGGCCCATGGGTGCTGCGGCCTGAGCTTGGCGAGTTGTGGGGACGAGGCCGCAGCACATCAGTTGGGGGCTGGGGCAGGGTTGCAGGCTGGAGGTGCACGCCCCATTCCCAGGCCAACACCTTGAGTGTGTGCAAGGTCCTTGGAGGTGATAGGTCATGAGAGGACAGCCCCCAGCCCCTCCTGCTGGGAGGACACAGCGGGGAGATGGCCCCTGGGGAGTCCGTCCTGCAGGGGGGCTCCCAGCCTCGGGCCCCTGGGCACTGGGTCTTAGCTGTGGTGAGCACCCTGTGGACAGGAGCAGGAACCCAGGCTCCTGGGTTGGGGGAGAGGGAGCGCAGGCGCCCGATTTTCCATGCTGTGGAGGTTGGTGGGGGCCAGGGCAGGAAGGCTGTGAGACTGTGGGTGGCTGCTGCGGGGAGAGGTGGGGCTGGCCGCACTGCCCCCAGTCTTGCTGAGTGAGGCTGGCAGAGTGGGCTGGGGTGGGAGCCCTGGAGCACCAGGGAAGCGAAGGTTCTGGTGGGCTCTCTGGGCTCAAGTGATGCCGCAGTGGTGGTGGGGGGAGCCCAGGTGACAGATGCCCAAGGCAGTTCCCGTAACAGGGGCAGGTCTGGCCAAGGGCGGGAGGCCACTGCTTCCATTCCTCCACCTGCGGAGCTGGGGGCTGTGGCTGCTGGGTGGGGCACCGTGCACACTCCCTCAGGCCCGCTGGGGTGTGGCCGCTGCTCCCTGGGGGTTCCCACCGTGTTTGTCCTGAATCCTCGCAGTGACATTTCTTCAACACGTCCGTCACCCCCGCGGCTGGCCGGCCACTGCACCTTACGGCTGCACACGGGAGCCTGGAGCCGAGGGCCGAGAGCCCTTGGGTGGGGCGGGGGACTCAGGGAGCCCCCTGGGTGGGGGGTGGGAGTCGTGGTGGAGGCAGGGGGCAGGGCCTGAGTGCGTCTTCCCCCCGGTCCGTCCCTGGAAGGGGGAGATGTGGAGGTGCCGAGCCTCCCGTTGGTGGCGGCTGTGGGCTCCCGGGGCAGAGCGAGGAGCCCGGGCGTCTCCTCTCATGGACCTGGTGCGGGAGGCAGGAGCTGGGAGTTCCCACTTGAGGGTCAGCTCCTGTGCTGTGACCACGTGTGCCTGAAGTCCTGGCAGCAGGTGTTACAACCGCAGGGGCTGGTGTGCGAGGGAGCCGCATCCCCCTGAGCCACCCCGCTAGGGCGCTCTGGGGTGAATGTGGTGGGGCGGGCTGTGATGGAGCTCAGAATGTAAACCTATTAATTATCCCAGCCGCCCCGCGGGTGGTCTGGCTGCAGTTCCAGGCTCTGGCCACAGGAGGGCGGCACTTGCGACATGATGCGCCCAGCCGGTGCTTGGCTGGTTTCTCATCGTCCACCCCAGAACAACCAAGCACCGGAGTTCTTAGGATTAGTTCTCAGAGCAGTTACAGGCAGGGCCGGGAGTGGTTTCCAGCTGGAAGTAGCCCTGGAAGGCTGTCTGGAGGAGGTGGATCTTGGATGGGCCCGTGTCAGGCCTCAGCAAGTCCGTTCACAAAGACGTTACTTGGGTGCCCATTGTGCAGTGCCGTGGGCAAGACCCGGCAGGAGCTGGGCCCCCCGGGAGCTCACGGCGGGTCGGGCGGAGAGGGTGCTTCCATACATCGGTGTGGCACTGGGGACAAGGGGAGCCGCAGGTCCAGACGTGTCTCACCAGTGGGCCTGCAGGGGGCTCTGAGTTCACCTGTGGAAGGGGTGGCATTGGCCATGACCGTCCGAGGGCCTCGCCTGGGCGTTCTCCACCTGTGCTGAGAGAAAGCTGTAGCCGTGTGTGCCTGTGTGTGCGCGTGTGTGTGCATGAATGTGTGCACACGTGTGTGCATGCATGTGTGCACGCATGCGTGCACTGCGTGTGCATGTGTGCCTGTGTGTGCCTGTGTGTGCATGCGTGTGCACGTGTGTGCATGTGTGCCTGTGTGTGCATGCATGTGTGCAGGCGTGTGTGCACGTGCATGTGCATGCACACGTGAGACGTGGGCAGAGCAGCTAAGAAGGCAAACCCACGTTTCACCCGTCTGAACACCGGCCTGTGCTTAGACAGACAATTTTATATTAAAGTTGGGACAACGAGAACGCCAATTTAACAACAGGTGTGAGTGGAACCTGTGCCGTCTGCACAACACAGTCAAACACACGCATCACAATGTTACCTTTGTGTGTTTAAAATAACTGTCCCGGGGCTGGTGAAGCCTCTGCCTGCAGCACCAGCATCCCAAACAGGCCCCGGTTCGAGGCCCGGCTGCTCCACTTCCAGTCCAGCTCCCTGCTAATGCGCCTGGGAAAACAGTAGAAGATGGCTCAAGTCCCTGGGCCCCTGCAGCCGCATGGGAGACCCAGAGGAAGCTCCTAGCTTTGGCCTGGCCCAGCTCCGGTTATTGCAGCCACCTGGGGAGTGAATCAGAAGATAGAAGATCTCTCTCTCTCTCCTCTCTCTCTAACTCTGCCTTTCAAATAAATTTTTTAAAAAATCTTAAAAAGAATACAACCATCCCAAGTGGATGGATCCACTGCTTTCGACAAGGCAGGTGACGGGTTTCCGTGTATTTGTCAACAGCACGGTGACGAGAGCTGGGGTGACGCAAGCTTGCAGTGACTGTCTCGGTCCCCGGAGACGTGCAGCCCCGAAGCCCTGGGACCCGAGATCGCGCGTCCTTCCGTGGCCGAAGGGATCGCAGGTGCAATTACAGGTGCTGATCAACTGGACGGGCACAGGGTCTGGACGATCAGGCGGCCCCAGTGCAGTCATAAAGATTCTGAAAAGCGGGGCGTCCCCGGGGCAGAGGCGGACAGGGCTGGCAGCTGAGGGGCGCACGCAGGAAGCAGTCCTGACCGTTCCCGGCGACCCTGCCAGCCCCACATCTGACGTCCGACTCTACTCTGCAAAGCACAGAGCACCAGGTTGCACAGTGCAGCAGCCACGGGGAAGCCACGGGGAAGCCACGCAGCGCCTGCACCGCACGAGCCGGCCTTCATGGGGAAACACTTCCCTGTCCGGTTGACACACAGAGCTCTGTGGCTCAGCGACACCAGGTGCTCCGGGTGGGTGAGGTTGGGAGGGGAGCCCTGGGAGCCAAGGCAAAGCCGTGGGTGCTGAGCGGACGTGGGGTCCCGGGGTTACCTGTGGACCCTTCCCGCGCCTGGGTGAGCTCGAGCAGGACGACTCAGGGTGCTGGTGGGCGGCTCTCGCCTCGGGGGGGCAGAACTGGCTGGAGGTGCACCCGCCCGGGCCCACCCCCCCCCCAGCCAGCTGGTTCCAGCCGGGGCAGCATCCGGGGAGGGGTTCGGGTTGAGGCCGCCCCCGCAGGACTTGGAGACTGGGGCGGGGCAGGGGGGCAGTGCTGCTGCCAGAAATGCCCAGAGCCAGCCTGAGTCAGAGTCGCTGCGGAGTTTGCTGCTGGGTTTCAGGATCAAAGGAAACACCCAAGGGCCTGGCTTAGCCTTGACCTTGGGCAGGCAGGGCCCTTGGGAGCGGTGGGGCTGCGTGTGGAGGGAGCACAGCACTTTGAAGTCATTCCCTCCCCGGAGAGCGGCCCCTCCTCACCCCTGCTCTCCCCCCAACTCCCCTCCGCCTCCCGCTGCCTCCCTGCCCCCCACCTCTCTCCCTCCTCGCCCCTGCGCGTGGCTGCCGGGTGAAACCTCTCAGAACTGAACCAGGGCTGGGGAGGCCCTCAGTCTCCTCTAAGCACCATGTGTTTGCCAAAGCCCCTGAAATCCAGGAAGCCCGGAGGAAAACACGACCCCCGGCGGCGCTGTGAAGACCGCCGGCCGTCTCCTCCAGGCCCTGGTGCCGTGCGCGTGGCTGGGGCGTGGCCTTGTGCAGGGGCGCCCCCTACAGTTGTGCACCGCTCTTCCTGTGTGACGGGAGACCCCGCTTTCCCCAGGAAGCCCGCCGACGGTGGCCGAGTCTGGCCTGAGGACGCGCTGCCTCCTCCCCGTCTGGGTCACTCCCAGCTTTTCTTTCTCTCCGCAGCGGCTGCTGCCCGAGATCCACCGTCACCAACGGGTGAGAGTGGAAGTGTGCGTTCCAGGAAATCACGTCCAGGCTGTCTCTGCACCCCCTTTCCTCCGTGGAATACAGACGATGTGGCTGGAGCACCGGCAGCCATGTAGGCCCATAGATGACCTTGGGAAGAGGAGCCCTGTGCTGATATAAGGGTGGACAGTGGTGGGCAGCCGGGTCCCCCAGGGCACCCCGCAGTCTCCACAGCGCCCTGGACCACCTCCCTCAGCGTCTTGTGCGAGACAAACGCGCTCCTGTATCTCTCATTCCCTCGTGCCTCGGATGACGTCTGTCCAACGAACGCCCATTACCTAACAGTTCCCACTGAGAGCGGAGCAGGCCGGTGGGCGAACGTAGAGACGTCCCTGTCCCCAGGAGCGCTGGATCAGGGGAGCAGACAGGCACCTTTGTGGTTAGACTGGAGCAGGGACCCAGAAAAAAACAGGAAGTGAGGACGCAGGGCGGCCGGGGCAGGGGAGAAGTCGCCGCTCTGGGTGATGGCCGCTCCCAGGCCGTCCACCACGCCCCGCGTTTGTCACTGCCTGCAAGTTGGCCGCTGATTGGTTTGTGGGAGAAGCGATGGCGTCTGCCGCCTCCCACGTGCTGAGAGGAGCCGACCCCAGCAGGCTCGAGGAAGGGAGCACTGGACTCGCAAAGTCCGAAGCCCCAGGGGCGGGGCCAGGCACGGCTGAGTGTGCGTGCGCACCAGGAACCCGCCCCCGCCCCGTTCTCCCCGCACCTGCCTGTGCGGGCTCCGTGGGCTGCCCCCCGCCCAGCCCACCTGGGGGTGGGGGGTTGGCCTCTGCTGCTGCAGCTGACATCCCAGCAGTCCCAGGCAGTGTCCTGGGGTTCACCTGCCTGTTCTGGAAGCCACCCCGGGGCCGCTGAGGACCGACACGCGGCTGGTGGGAGCTTATGACGTCAGACCCTGAGATCTGGTGGAGTGGTGAGGGCGCTTACCCAGGGGGACCCCGGGAGCCCTTCCCAGGAGAGGGGCGCAGGATGCTGAGCCGGCAGGAGCGAGGACCCCACCCCAGCCCCCTGCGTCCTCCTCCTGGCCTCGCTGGCCCCTCAGCTTGCGGCCCCCAGCCCTGGGGGGGAGTCAGATGTGTTTCTTCTTAAGCTTTCCTTCTGCCCCTTGGTTGTTTGCTACACTTTTTTTTTTTTTTTTTTTTTGACAGGCAGAGTGGACTGTGAGAGAGAGAGAGAGAGAGAGAAAGGTCCTCCCTTTGCCGTTGGCTCACCCTCCAATGGCTGCCGTGGCCAGTGCACCGCGCTGATCCGATGGCAGGAGCCAGGTGCTTCTCCTGGTCTCCCATGGGGTGCAGGGCCCAAGCACTTGGGCCATCCTCCACTGCACTCCCGGGCCACAGCAGAGAGCTGGCCTGGAAGAGGGGCAACTGGGACAGAATCCGGCGCCCCGACTGGGGCTACACTTTTACAAATGAACACCCAACTGCATCAGGACCATGAATTATAAACGCGCGGTTCAAATGAGGTGAGCGATGGCACTGGGGGGAATCTAATTAGGCCGTTGGAGACGTGGGAGGCGGGGGTGTCGGTGTGCGGTGGTGGAGGAGCCTCCGGCCGGCTCGCCCGTCTATCCCGTGAGCTGGAAGCCGGCTCTGTTGGCGTCGACGTCAGAATTGGTCCCCGTCCAAGGGGGCAGTGCGGCTCCGGCACTGCTGGGGCACACCCTGGGGCCCCGCCGTGCCGGCCCTGGTCTCCTTGCACAGCTACTGGCCACCGTGGGTGCTGCAGCTTTGGGGGATTCTGCTCTCCAAAAGCACCGCCCCCTAGCGGCTGCCTCGCTGTGTTCCGAGGCTTTCATCCGGGTGTGCGAGCTGCCGGCCTGCCCCAGACAAGGTGGGCCGTCCTCGCCCTCCCGGGGCTCGCAGCCTCCGTCTGCTCCAGGGTGTTTGTCTTAGGGCCACGCTGGACAAAGGATGGTGGCTGTGAAGAAATCGTGTGGAGCTGGCAGCCGGGGAGCAGGCCCTGGAAGGGAGCCAGGTCTGCGAGGCTGGCCCCCAAAACCTGCAGACACTGCTGGGGAGCTCACCGGGGCTGGCTGTGAGTGGGGTGCCTAGGGGTCCCATAGGTTAAGACTTCCCGAGGAGGGGCTGGCACCGTGTGGTGAGCGGGTAAAGCTGCTGCCTGTAGTGCCAGCATCCCATATGGGCACTGGGTCTTGTCTCAGCTGCTCCCCTTCCAGTCCAGCTCCCTGCTGTGGCCTGGGAAAGCAGTAGAGGAAAGTCCAAGCGCTCGGCCCCTGCACTCGTGTGGGAGACCGGAAGAAGCTCCCGGCTCCTGGCTTCGGATCGGCACAGCTCCGGCCATTGTGGCCATTTGGACAGTGAACCAGCAGCTGGAAGACCTCTCTCTCTCTCTCTCTCTCTCTCTCTCTCTGCCTCTGCCTCTCTGTAACTCTGCCTTTCAAACAAACAAAAAGGATTCCTGAGGATATTCATGGAATCTGGGATTCTCCCAGGGGAAGTGGTCACAGAGGACTTGAGGATGACATGGCACCACTGGTTGATCCTGAGGCCCTCCAGAGGGCAGCAAAACCTCCCGCAGCAGGGCTACGCCCCCTGGCCACGACGCCAGAATCCCAGGGGCAGCTAGGGGGTCAGGACGCCCAAGGAGCCCAGGTGATGCTGTGTGGGGCAGGGATGGGTAAAGGATGTACCGCAAGGTGCACAGCGTTCTCTGGCATTCTTTTTTTTTTTTTTAAGATTTATTTTTTTATTTGAAAGAGTGACAGGGAAAGAGGGGAAGCAGAGAGAGAGAGAGGTCTTCCATCCACTGGTTCACTCCCCAACTGGCCGCAATGGCCGGAGCTCTGCCAATCTGAAGCCAGGAGCCAGGAGCTCCTTCTGGGTCTCCCATGCAGGTGCAGGGGCCCAAGGACTTGGGCATCTTCTCCTGATTTCCCAGGCCATAGCAGAGAGCTGGATTAGAAGTGAAGCAGCCAGACTCGAACTGGTGCCCTTATGGGATGCCGGCACTGCAGGAGGTGGCTTTACCTGCTACGCCACAGTGCCAGTCCCCCAAAGATGCATCTGGCATTGAGGTAGAGCCAGAGGCTCAGCCGCGGAGTGACCCATCCTGGTGGCCCCACAGCTGAGACGAGAGCGCTGACCCCCACTCACTCCACACGCAGAAGGCGTTGCTGTCACACAGCTTTGCAAGTCATTTCAGGGCTCTGCAGGGATGACGGTGCCATGAGCTCACATCGGCGGTGCACCTGCTGTGAGCCCGACACTGTGGGCAGCTGGTACTGATCATTGCATTTAGCTTTTGCAGCAGCTCTGGGGGTAGGCACCTAACCCGTGAGGAGAGTCTGCGGGAGGTTAAGGCACTGCCTAAGCCACAGGGCTGGTAAAGCCGGGGTCGGGATGGGAGTCCCACAGCCTGATGCCAGAGCCTGCACATGTGACGTCGCCTTCCGAAAGCTCCAGTCCTTCAGGGCTGCACAGCCGCACGGCGGCAAGCATGGGGGCCTCGGGACGTCCCGGGACTCGCAGCTCTGGATGGGGGATGGGGCCAGGAGCTGCTGCTGCAATTCAGGGACCAGCACCACACTCACCACACGAAGTCCTTCCATCCGTGAGCACGGCGCTTGTTTAGCTTTTCTCTTAGTAGTATTTTTTTTGGTTTTGGTTTTACAGGTTGCAGGATACATGTCTTGGTCCTTTCGTTAACTTTATTCCAAAGTATTCTTTTCGATGCTAGGTAAGTGAAAATGTTTTCTTCTTTAAGATGTATTTATTTATTTGAAAGTCAGGATTACAGAGAGAGGAAGAGGGACGGATGGAGGGAGAGACAGAGAGAGAGAGAGAGAGAGATTTTACATCCGCTGGTTCACTCCCCAAGTGGCTGCAGTGGCTGAGGCTGGGCCAGTCTGAAGCCAGGGGCAGGAGCTGCTTTTGGGTCTCCCACATGGGTGCAGGGCTCAAGCACTTGGGCCTTTTTCCCTGCTTTTCCAGGCCACAGCAGAGAGCTGGATCGCAAGTGGAACAGCTGGGATTCCAATGGCATCCATACGAGATGCCAGCGTTGCAGATGGTGGCCTCACCCGCTACCCCACCGCACCGGCCCCAAAATTATTTCTTAATTTCCTTTTTTGGATTGTTCTTTGCTAACATGCAGACAGCTAGTTCACTTTCGTATATTGATCTTGTGTCCTGTTACCTCTCTGAACTTGTTTATGGGCCCTCATAGTTTATTTGTAGATATATCGGGAATTTCTATGTGCAAAATCATGTCACCCTCCAACAGAGGTGGTTTTACTTCTTTCCTTTTAGACGCCTCTCATTTCACCTCCTTGCCTATTTCCTGGCTGGCACCTCCTCTACAGTGTAGACAAGGAATGGGCAGAGTGGACACCCTTGTCTTGTTCCTGATCTTTTGGGAAAGAACCCACTCTGTCACCGTCAAGTATGACGCTGGTCTTGAGCTCATCTGAGTCAGGAAGTTCCTCCTATTTCCAGAACGCTGAGTATTTTTTTCATGAAAGGGTGTCGACGACATCAGACGATTGTTCTCTTCCTATGAGAAGATGTGGCTTGTGCCCTCAGCTCTGTTCATATGCATTACATTGGTTTCCATGTGTGGCTCCTGGAGCATCTGCCCGGCTCACTGTGTCCCGTTAGACAAAGATTTCTTTAAATGTCCAGAACTGATAAATCTCCCAGTTTTTGCCGTGGAACTCTGTATGTTGAGTTCACAGTCACTACTTGGCCAGGAATCGGCGACTCTGCCTTAGCCTTCACTTCCTTCTCAAGGTTGGATATAAGCTTGGAGCTTGGAGCCTCCTCGGGTCTCTTCCAGGCGTGCACACAGCTCTACACACACACACACACACACACACACACACAGCCTTCTCGAGTTTCAGAAATATGCTGGAGCCTTACAAAGCCCGTGGAGACATCTCCACCTGCTCTGCTGCTGTCAGCTGCCGGTTAGCACAGAGTTTGTCTCAATGGGTGTTCATTGTTGCAGGAAGCCAGAAAGCTAATCAATTATCCCAGTTATCCCTAGTTATTTTCAACAAACACTGGACTTTTCACACTGGGCAAGTTTCAAGCAAGGTCAGATAAAGACAGGCTTGCAAGCTCAGTCATCCAGGGACCCACGGATGAGCCGGGCAAAGGCAGTCCTCGGGAATGAGGCTCTGAGGGGCTCCGCCACCCGTCAGAGCCTGCCCAGCTGCTGGCTTTCAAGGCTAACTGCAGAGCAGGGACTTGGAAATGTGTCAAGTTCAAGTTCAAGTGCCATGGACTCGCTATTCTGAGGGAGATTCCTGTGTTTTTCCTGAATGCACGCTCTCCAGATTGCTGCAAGCCTCTGGTTTGTTTCCAGGGTTCTGAAATGGTTGAATCTGGTGTTTTTGCCAGTTCTTCTCATGACTTTGATGGAATAGAGAGTTTCCCACTCTTGCTGACACCCGAGAGTTTTCTTTTATTCTCAGTAAATGAATCTGAATAGCCACCTGTGATTGTGGTACAAAGTCTCCCTTTTTAAATTTATGCACATAAAAAGTGAGTCGAGGAAGCCAATATGGAAAGATTCTGCACTGGTTGGTCCCAAGTACAGGACAATCTGGAAAAAAACTGAAACGGTAAGGACAGTGGAAAATCAGCGTCGGCAGGGGTTCGAGGGCAGGGTTAGGGATGAATGGGGGGCACAGGGCATTTTGTAGGGTGCTGGAACTGTTTAATCAGATACTGCAATGGGGGCTGCATAGCACTGGGTTGTCAAAAGCCCGGGGCACTGTACCCACCCTCCAGGGTGACCCCCAGCATAAAGCACCGGCATTATGGACAACCGTGGAGCGACACTGCGCCAGCAGCTATGACACGTGACGACACATGACCCACACTAATCCAAGACGCTGGCCACAGGGACGCGTGTGCCGGGAGGGAGGGGGCATGGGAGAACTCCTTGTACTTTCTGTTCAGTTTTTTTTTTTCCTTGTAAATCTGAAAGTACTTAACAAAGCAGGATGTGTTAAAACTTTTAAAGGGAGTTGATTTCAGGAAACATATTCTGGGTAAGAGGATGGCAAAAAGCCTGTGGGAGGTGCGTGGGTGATTGACACTTAGAAAACATCTACGATGTCTGCAATGCAAGATAATGGGGAAATTTAAAAGCAAAACTATTTTATTAATAACTTGAGCCCCATTGCAGCTGCCTATGCGCGCCGGGTACAGCTGATTGTCACCTTCTGCTGTTTCAAAGGTTAATAGTTACTGGGGAAGAAACAGAAGACAGAAAGACAGAACCTTCTAGAACATCAAGGCTGACTTTCAGAAAGCTCCCTGGGAGGCGAGAGAGCGAAGGTTTCAGTCGAGAGCCTGCGGGCTGTGGGAGCCACGGCTGGGACAGGGGACGCCCTCGGCTGCCCGAGAAAGCTGTAACCTCCCACCACCTGCTGAGGCCACGCTGCCTTTTTTTTTTTATTTGAAAGTCAGAGTTACACAGAGACAGGAGAGGAAGAGAGAGAGAGAGAGAGAGAGAGAGAGAGAGAGAGAGAGAGAAGTCTTCCATCTGTTGGTTCACTCCCCAGATGGCCGCAATGGCCGAAGCTGGGCCAATCTGAAGCCAGGAGCCAGGAGCTTCTTCCAGGTCTCCCACGTGGGTGCAGGGGCCCAAGGACGTGGGCCATCTTCTGCTTTCCCAGGCCACAGCAGAGAGCTGGATCAGAGGAGGAGCAGCCAGGACTTGAACCGGCGCCCGTATGGGAGGCCGGCCCTGCAGGCAGCAGCTTCACCTGCTGTGCCACAGCGCCGGCCCAAGTCCATGCTTCTTGCTGGTGCCGTGAGCGGAAGACACAGACGGCTGAGGCAGGCTTGCCAGCCTGGGCATCACAGCGTCTCTCATCCTCAGCCCGTGCTGTCTGGTCTGTGCTAGGTCCTGCTTGGAACCTGGCAATGAACAGGGGACCTCTGACCTTTCACACGGAGCTTGGTGGAAGTCCAGAAAGCAAGGGGGCCTGCTGGGCAGGGTGTGGGAGAGCCAGGCGCAGGCTCTTCGTTTCCCAGGGTCACACGTCTAGTGACAGAGCATTGCCCAGGAGGGGCCCCCTTTCCCCTTCTACAAAACGGACGCAGTCCTCAACCTGTGGCAGAAGGCAGGTGCGGAGACACTCAGCAAGACCCTCCTTCCCGTGCATGGGGCGGGGCCGGGGCCGGGGCCGGGGCCGTCCTGCCTGGTACTGTATCCCGGCTTCCCGGCACGGTGCTCGGCTTGCAGTCGGTACCGCAGCCCGTGTGGGAGGAAGGAAGAAAGGGGAGGATGGAGGGAGCTTGTTCCCACCCTGTCCTGCTCTCGGGCTGCAGCACAGGTCCTGACCCCCGGGGGCCTGCTGCCAGCCTTCGTCCCTAAGTAGAGCGACAGGGACGGTCTACTCTGTCCCTGCGTAAGAGCGACAGGGACAGTCTACTCTGTCCCTGTGTAGACAGAGCGCCAGCCCAGCGCAGGCTGTCCTGTCCTCCACTGGACTCACTTCTGTCAGCACCGGCAGGACACTCAGTGAGGGGCTTATGCCAGGGCATGGGACCCCGTGTGAGGAGCCCTGAGGCTGCCCCCACTTCCACCTGCCAGCCGGGGGCCTCGCTTCAGGCCTGTGCAGGAACGTTCTCCCCCTTTTGCCTCCAACGGCAGAGCCCTGGTGAGGGCCCTCGTGATGAAGCCGCAGGCTGAGTACCAGTCGATGCCGGACGCCCATCCATCGCCACTGGCCCTGGTGCCTGGGTCTCCGACGTTTGGGAAGCAAATGCTGGAATCCAAAGCGACGTCGTCCGCCTGTGTCTCGCCACGGCGTAAGTACTCAGCAGGGCTGCCAGGAGGGACGGGTGCTCTGTGGTGGCCAATCCTGTCCTTTCCCGCTGCCCACTGGCTGCAATCGCCCCTTGGGCCTCGAGCAGGAAGGCCAGCCTCAGCCTTGTGTGATGCCCCGTCTGGTTCTGTCTCCCTGCCTGGACAGGAGAGCAACACGGAAAACGTGGGACGTGATGGCCCGGGGCTGGCCACACACCTGCAATGTGCCAGGCACGGTGGGAGGGGCTGGGCGCTCCACAGGGAGGCAAGGCCTGGACCCTCGTTCTAGCTCAGCCACCTCGGAGCTGGGGTGGCTTTGGCCGAGTCCCTTAGCTCCGTGTCATGGCTGCAGCACCCAAGGCCCCAGGCAGGTCTGAAGCTGCCCCCCTGCCCTCCCCCAGGGCCCAGTAGCATCATGAGCTGAGCTGTGTGGTTGACGCTGTGTGACTTGGGGAAGTGGCTTTACCTCTCTGTGTCCCCGTGTCCTTGTCTAGGCGAGGGTGGTCATTACAGAGCCTTGCTTCGGGTGGCGAGGGCAAATGCGTGAGCCTGTGCAAAACACAGAACGGCAGGTGCTTAATCAACACAGGCTCGTGTTGTTAACGGCCGCAGGACTACCACAGCCCACGCTTAAAGCGCTTGGTAAATGCAGGCTCGCATTGTTAACGGCCGCAGGACTACCACAGCCCACGCTTAAAGCGCTTGGTAAATGCAGGCTTGCATTGTTAACGGCCATAGGACTACCACAGCCCACGCTTAAAGCGCTTGGTAAATGCAGGCTTGCATTGTTGACGGTCATAGGACTACCACAGCCCACGCCTTTAGCAGCCGACACGGGACTGTGTGCGTGCCCGGACCTATCTGAAGATCCTCCTCCTCCCCTCCCCCACTCCTCCCCCCTTCCTCCCCCTCCTCCTCCCCCCCTCCTCCCCTCCTTACAGTTCCGAGCTTCCCTGGTCCTGCGCCGTCTCAGCCGTGAATACAGGGGCTGTGAAGCAGGGGCCAGTTACTGGGGTAGGCATCATGGCAGACCTGGTGCCTCTGTCCTGGAGCCAGGAGCTCCCCAGAGCTGACTGCCCCATCTCCTCTGGGAAGGTCCTTGGCACCGTGGCCCTCCCTGGTGACTCCCGTCCGCCGCCTGGTCCCCTTCATGGCATCGTGCTGCTGGACGTTGTGGCATGCGTGGGTTCATTTTGTGTCTTCAGAGCCCCAGCATCCTGGCCACACAGCAGGTGCTTATGCGATGCCCCGGGTGGTGTCTGACTCGGTCCTGGGCAAGCAGCGTAAACCGCCGTGGTTGGAGACGGGTGACGAGGGGAGAGGCTGGGGCAAGATGTGACACCTGTGCTACCAGCTCCTGTGTGGCCACCCAGACCCTCGGGGCACAGCTTCCGTTCTCCCTGCTCCCTCACTCTGCCCGGGGGGAGGCTGGCCAGGACATCACGTCATGGGTTCCCATGACCTCTGCCTCGGCTGGGTGTGGCCAATGACGGATGCATCCGTGTGCCGGTTCAGTCGCCCTCAGCAGGGGTGGGGACAAGCCCATCTCCTCAACCCCGTGGAGGCTGGGGGATTATGGTGGCCTCTAGATCCCCGTACCCCTCCCTTACTGAGTCGTTGGCCCCTGTGGACCAGAAAGTGGGCATGGCCCGAGGCCCTTTGCAAACCGAGTGCCCTGTGGGTGGAC
This sequence comes from Oryctolagus cuniculus, assembly GCF_051225735.1. NCBI lineage: Eukaryota > Metazoa > Chordata > Mammalia > Lagomorpha > Leporidae > Oryctolagus > Oryctolagus cuniculus. The sequence continues at coordinate 4,129,503 of NC_142877.1, forward strand.
TGCATCATTGCCGACAACAGGGGGGCCTCGGGGCTCGGTGCTAAGGGACTGCCTGTCATTTCCCCGGCGCACGCGCTCTGCTCCTGCAGGCACAGCCGCCCAGTCCTCCCCGGCACCCTGGGCAAGGCACAGCCTGCGGGCCGGAGCTGGGGCAGTAGCTCTGGGGCCCCCGGACCTGCATCTGTGTCTTTCAGGAAATTATTGTATTGAAAGACAGATACACACACACACACACACACACAAAGAATGCATGCATGCATGAATGAACGAATCAGAAAGACACACCGAGAGCTCCTATCCACTGATCCACTCTCAAATGCCCTTAACGGCTGGGGCTGGGCCAGGCCACAGCTGGGAGCCCAGAACCCAGACTAGATCTCCCATGGGGGTGGCAGGGATCCAGTCACCTGGACCTCACCTGCTGCCTCCAGGGGTGAGCATTAGGAGGAAGCTGGAGGTGGGAGCGGAGCCGGGATTCAAACCCAGGCACTGGTGTGGGACGCAGGTATCCCAGGCAGCGTCGTAACTCCTGGGCCAAATATGTGCCCCTGGGTTTGAGTCCTGATCCCACCTCTGTGGCTGCGAGGCCTCCGGTGACACCACACTGATCTGTCTCAACATCAGCCGCCTGTGGGAGGAGGCGGGACCGCCCACTGTGATGGCCACGTGAGGAGTGGCAGGTGTGAGTGTGCTGGGTCCCTGTGCCCCCCCGGCCCATACACCCCACGGTGCACGACGCCCTTGTCAGTTAACCCCTCGCACTTTGCCAGCACAGCAGGTCTGCTCTGGCCTCAACTGCAACCCAGAGCCCCCAAGCCAGCGAGAGCATTTCACACGCGTGTGTGTGTGCCGCCCTGCCCACACGCCTGCCTGCTCCTCTCTGTCCCACAGCCCGTCCGCCTGATGAACGGCCGTAATAAGCCACCAGACGGGACGCCGGGACCCACGGCTACAGCAAATGTGTCTGTGTTCGCCTTCACCAATCACGACTTTGTGCTGCCGCTGGGCCTTGGGCTGGGAAAAGTAAGTGACAGCTCTCTGCTTTGTCTCTGGCACCCTGAGCTCTGCTCCCAGGTGTCCTCTGTATGGGAGCGTGTGCGGGGAGCTCCTCTATGAGGCACCTCCAGGGGCTGGCAGCCACCCCCATGCCAGGCAGGTGCGCCTCTGCCCTCGGCTGCACCCCTCCAGAAGCCGCAGGCCCCCTCCCACCTTCCAGCAGGTGGAACGCCCTTCTCCCGATGCAAATCTGATCAGATTTCCCCAGGTCAGCACACACCCATCTCAGGTTAGAGACCCCTGCTTCTGCCCTGGAGTCCCCGGGAGCTGGCCCAGCACCTGCAGATGTCCCAGAGGCATGGCTTAGCCTCCCCGGCCCCGGGCTCCGCCACACCCTCTGCTCTTGTCCCCAAGGCCTGGGCCTCAGCCTGGACCCCTCCCCATCAACCCTGCCATTGGCTCCCGTACTGGAGGGCGGTCCCTTCTGGACCTGCTGGCCAGGCCCCATCCTCCCCGACGACCTCCAGGAGGTCAGGGAGCTCCCCCGTTAGCAGCAATTTTCCGTTGCACATGTGTTTCTTTGATCTCGATCTCTGCAAATGGACCGAGAGGGCAGCACGTGGTCTCAGGCTGGGCTCTTTGGAAGCAGATGCTGAGGTTTCTCGGGGACCAGCAGCTGTCGAGGGAGCTCATCGCCCTTCACAGCACCCATCGCGCTCACAGATCCGTGTCCTCAGGGCTCGGCAGAGGGCGCAGAGCCAGCCGGGCTGCCCCATTCCACCGAGGGGGTTGGGGTGGGGGTGGAGCCGCGGCCAAGGCACCAGAAGGTGCCTTCCTCGGGCACCGCATGGCCCGGCACCGCCTGGGACGTCCCAGAGGAGAGAGGTGAGCAAGAGTCCGTAGCAGACCGGTTTGTGATCCGTTACCGTTTCGTGAGCAGCTGGCTGCGTTGATTCCAAGTGCCTTCCCCGCTCTGTCGCCTAAACCCATCGGCCCGCACCGGGTCGGCCCGGACAGCAGGGGCTGCCCCAGCCCTGTCACTTTCTCCAGCACTGCGGAAAATCCTTCCTGTCGGTTCAGAGAGGCAGAAGGCTCTCACAAGGTGTCTTTTAGGGTACCTGGGAGGGGCAGAGTGGAGCGGCCAGGGGACCCCGCCTGGCTCTCGTTCTTGGTTTTCATTTGGCTTCGTTAGCGCTGCAGGACGTCTTTCCTCCCCAGGGAGAATTCTTTTACTGAGAAACCTCTCGGCCCGCCAGGCAGGGAGAGTGGCGGCTCCTGGAGGTCCAGGCTCGAGTCCCCCTGGGGTTTCCTGTTCCCTCGCCCCTCCCTGCCACGCTCGGGCTGCAGGGTCCACCAACTTCTCCCCTGTTTGCAAACCCGCCCCCTGGCACTCTGCACAGGGAAATGAGGATGTTTGCAAAAGTGGGTAATGGGGACGTGCAGGGCCCGGCTACACTGCGACACATCGCAGAAGGGAGCAGGAGGAGGGAGGGGCGGGCGTGAAAGTGACCAGGCTGGAAACGAGCGAGGCGAGGAGCTGGCGATTAACTGGAAGTTAATTTTATAGCATGGTGTGGATGCCAGTGGCTTCAGGAAACCCACGTGTGCATCAGGAAGGCTGCCTAGTTCACCCACGTCAGGAACCTCCCCCCCCCACACACACACACTGGCCACCATCACAGGGATGAGGTCATCGAGCGCTCAGCACATCCCAGGCTCCCAGGCGTGGTGCAAGTCTCAAATGGCTCTGTGGGCGTGGCATCTGTTTTCTGTTTCATAGACAAGAGAACAGCGCTCGCCCTGCCCGAGGTCCGCGTGGTTTCTGTCCCTGGTCTACCAGCTGCTTCCCTGCTGGTGCTCACCAAGCCCAGAACAATCCACCGACCGTGACCCCTTCTTACGAACCTGCAGGCGTCGCTCACAAATGCGGCCACACACGTCCATCAGCCACTGGCTGTTTGCCAGGTTCCATGTGGGCCACTCTGGGTGGACAAGAGACAGGTGGTCCCTGCGCTCCCTAGGGGATTTGTAATCATGCACATACATGTGCAAGGGTGTGTGTGTGTGTGTGTGTGTGTGTGTGAGGAGCCCAGCAAGTTAGAGAGACGTGTTGCTTGGTCTGAGAAGTGCTACCATGGGAGAGAAATGGAAGCAGTGGCAAACAGACCCCTGAAAATATCAAAGGACCTTGGGAGGGAGAGGGTGGGGGAAGCAATCTGACAGATGGGGCGTGGCTGAAAATCCAGCGGAAGGGTCGCGGGGGCAATGCAGGCCGTGAGAGCCCGGGGGAGCTGTGGCAGGAACTTGGCTGGCCCACAGCACTGCAGAGCCCCTGAAGGATGCTAAGCTCGGCGCGGACAGGACCGGGGTTGAGTTCGGGAGAAGGGCTCTGGCTGCGGGCTGAGCAGCTGGGAAGAAACGGGCAGAGGCGGGCGGTGAGCACGGGGATGCCTGCTGCCCCCCACCACCCACACCCTGGAATGTGGCCTCCCCCGGGGCATCGCTGCTCCCTGTACAAGACGCGGGGGAGACCGGAAGGCTCAGCACCCCCGCCTGCCACGCTGCCGTCGTAAACGATGGTGACTGCTGTTGGCTCCGTCCTGGGTCCGGCCCCCGGTGCCTGGGGCTGGACATGCACTGCCCACACCCGGCCCAGGGCTGTGACTGTTCCTCCTCCCGATCCTGACTGCTGAACCTGGGCGTGGTCTTTTGTGGCAGCGGCAACTCTCTGGTTTCCCCGACGGTGGCCGGCACTGTCCCCGGAGCCCAGCCCCGAGGTTCTCACAGATACACGTCTTTAATGGGTACCTGTGACTCTCTCTGGTGGACAGGCCGTGAACTTGCTGCAGTCCAAGGTCAGAGCTTGGGAGACAAAGGGGATCTGGGAGCCGCAGGCCGTGTCCTGGCCCCCCGCCCCTGCCCAGGCTCCCCCCACTCATGGCACACATCCTTCATGTGTGGTTCAGATGCGGGGACAGCTGGTCAGCAGAGGGGTGGCGTGGAAGGGGACAGACCCGACCTCAGCGGGCAACCCACTGGGCAGCCACAGGGCAGAAGGGGCGGGGCTTCCAGGTGTGGGGTGGGGGGAAAGGGGCCCCTTGTAACAATGTATCTGGTGCCCACTGCCGAGTTCTCCACGCCATGGCCCCCACTTGAAGCTCCAGACACTCCCTGGGGGCTGCGAATCCTGGACCAGGCTGCCCAAGGCGCAGGGCGTCTGGCACAGCGGCTTCGTTACACAGGCTGACTCCATCCATTCCCCGTCCACAGAGCCGTGGCGGCTGCTGTGGGAGGGCATAGCTCACGGGGCGCCCAGCAGGGGGCTGGCTGTGAGGTTCCAAGTAAGGGGTCCCAGGAAACAGCCATCCCCTCCGCGGGAAGAGGAGATGTAGGGAGGATGAAGCGGGCGGGTGGAGCCAGGGGCTGAGTAACGGCGTTGGAACAGCGAGTGTGTGACCAGTGTGCAGGTGGACACCAGGAAGCAAGCGTGTGATGGGCGCCTCCTGAGCCTGAGCCCTCCTGGGGCTGGACACCTGCAGGAGGCGCTGAGGAGGAGCGGGAGGAGGAGTTAGGGTTGGGGCGGGGTACTCTAACAGAGGAAGAGGCGTTTGACCTCAGCCGGGAAGGCGGTAGAAGGCAACAGGCTGTGTGCACACGGTGGGGAGGTCCTTCCAGGCTGGGGAGGTTGCAGGGACAAAGGCCTGGGGTAGCAGGATGTGTGATGTTTTGGGGGACCAGCAAGGAGGCCAGGAGGTGGAGGGGAGGGAGTGGAGTACAAGGGCTGCGTCGCCGGAGGACGTGGGCTGCCGGGAGACAGAGCATGAAGGGTTAAGGCACCTGTTGAGGAGCCTCCATCGTGGGCCAGGTTTGGGACCCAGAGTGGGAAGCAGGCGGGGTGCCACCCTGCCCAGCTCTGTGAGTTTCTCCCCAAGACCCTAAGGCCGGCTGGCGCTGCGGCTCACTAGGCTAATCCTCCGCCTGCGGCGCCGGCACCCCAGGTTCTAGTCCCGGTCGGGGCGCCGGATTCTGTCCCGGTTGCCCCTCTTCCAGTCCAGCTCTCTGCTGTGGCCCGGGAGTGCAGTGGAGGATGGCCCAAGTGTTGGGCCCTGCACCCCATGGGAGACCAGGAGAAGCACCTGGCTCCTGCCTTCGGATCGGCACAGTGCACTGGCCCTGGCGTCCATTTGGGGGGTAAACCAATGGAAGGAAGACCTCTCTGTCTCTCTCTCTCTCTCTCTCTAACTCTGCCTGTCAAAAAAAAAAAAAAGCCCCTAAGGCCGGCTGTGGGCCCAGCCTGACCCCATCCTCACACGCACCCTGTCCAGCCGTCACTGCGGCGGGTGGGGGTGGGGCTGAATCCCGGTGTGGTGCTGCTGCTCCCTGCACCCCAAGTCCCAGAGGCTGAGCTTGAGGGCCTGCACATTTGGGCCCCCTCCTCTCTGACTTCCGGCTGGGCCCAGCCAACAGGGGTGGGGGGTGCTGGATGCGGTGGGGTGGGGTGGGGAGGGCAGTGAGGCGGGGTCTCTCCACCCGCTCAGCGTCCTCCTGCTGGTTTGGCGTTGACAGGGCTGCACGGAGGCCTGGGTGCATCAGGTGCCCTGAGCCAGCGCAGCAGGTCCTGCCGAGGCTGCCAGCTGCTGGGGGGGGGGGTCTTTCTGAGGCTGCTGGGCCAGGGCGGGGACCCCTTTCCTTGTGTTTCTCTGTGCTCCCCCCCAAGTGCGGCTGTGCCGGAGACACCTGTCTGTGCCCTGGTTCCCCCGAGCCACCCCACCCCCGCACGGGGCATTGGCGACGTGGGAAGGCATGAGGCCTCCCACTGCCCCCTCCTCTGAGTGACAGGGTCACCGATGGGCGTGTGACCTTGTCTCGGCCGATGAGCCGCGAGGAGAAGAAGCTTCCGGAAGTGTCCTCTGTCTTTAGAGAGTCAGAGGACACCCGTGTCCCTGCCCTGTAGAAGCCACCGCTGCCAGCGGCTGATGCAGTCGTCACGGGAGCCTGGCTGTAGGCTGAATGGGGATCACACCGACACCAGAACACATCAGGAGCTCCCGTGATGGGGGCTCCCTATGACGTCACTGCTGCCCACGCCCCCCTCTAAGTGTGTCCCAGTGCATGGTGTTTTGAGATGGATTTTCTGTTATGGACAAACACATACGGTAACCCAGCAGTGGGACATCTGCCTCCTGCCTCAGCTCCCCCTGCTCCCAGCACTGGGGTAAGAAGTGAGTTCCTTGGGGCCGGCGCTGTGCTGTAGCAGGTAAAGCTGCCACCTGCAGGGCCGGCATCCCACATGGGCGCCGGTTCGAGTCCTGGCTGCTCCTCTTCCAGTCCAGCTCCCTGCTAATGAGCCTGGGAAAGCGCCAGAGGATGGCCCAGATGCTTGGGCCCCTGCACCCATGTGGGAGACCTGGAAGAAGCTCCTGGCTCCTGGCTTCAGCCTGGCCCAGCCCCAGCCATTGCTGCCATTTGGGGAGTGAAACAGCAGATGGAAGATCTTTCTCTCTCTCTCTCTCTAACTCTGCCTTTTAAATTAATTAATTACTTTAAAAAAAACTGGATTTCAGGTTAGATAGAAGAGGGGTCAAATGCCAAATTGACCACGTAGGAGCTGTGTGGCCTAGGGCAGTTTCCCGAACCTCTCTGAGCATCCATGTTAGCTCCTCCTCCCTGGGGATGGTGATGGCTCCTCTCCTGCAGGTTTGTGTTTTAGGACCCAGGGATCTGTGTCCTAATGTCTGGCACATAACCAGTGTTCCAAACTGTGAGCTACACCCTGCTTTTCTGGGACAGGTTTTGCACACCAAGGACATTACTGCACGTGCGTCACCATAATCGTGCGTGGACGCTCCACGGTGGGGCAGTGCGCTTTGCTGTCTGCTGGGAGGGAGGGAGCGGCGTCTGGGAGGGCTCTGTCTCTCCGTGTGTGACACTCAGGCTGCTTTCCCAGCTCACCTTAGAGCTCACTCAGCGGGCGCGCCCTTGGCCACCCCAGATAGCGGATAACCCACAGGCTCTGTGGGGCTGACGCTCACACTAGTGGCAATGTCCCTAAGGCTCCTGCTGGAGGGGACCAGCACCTGATGAGACCAGGACGGTATGACCCAGGGACCTCAGGTGGGGGTGGGGGTGTGGGTGGGGGTGACGCGCTGAGGCAGGGACCGATTATGAGTGCCTTTCGGGCTGTGTGCACGGTCTGAGTCCAGCCCGGCCTGGCTTTGTTCAGCAAACACGCTGGGACTGCTCTCGATAATCCAGCCACTGTTTTAGGCGCTGGGAGTTCAGGGGTTAAAAAGACAGAAACTTCCAACACTTTAAGATTTAGTAGACGTGCACCTGTTCCCCGTATTAGAGAGGCCGCAGCGGAGACTACAGGAAAGCATGCAGAATGCAGTGAAAATCATCTGAGTCCCGTCCCCAGCGGACCCCAGGGACCACTCTTCTCTGTCCATCCTGCAGGTGTGTTGTAAGCGTGAGCAGGATAATTCCGTGGGTGTGGCTTATTAAGAAACGGACACGGGAAGCCACTGCACAGTCGCACGGATGGCTCTCGGGCTTTAGACCTCAACTGGGTCAAGAGTGAAATTTTGCCTTTTGGGCTGACAGAGAGAGAGAGAGAGAGAGAGAGAGAGAGATATCCTCCATCCACTAGTTCACTCCCCAAATGCCCACAGTAGGCAGGGTTGGACCAGGCTGAAGCCAGGAGCCTGGAGCTCCCTCTGGGTCTCCCACGTGAGTGGCCCCAGTACCTGAGCCAGAGCCACCCCTGCTCCCGCCCAGGCTGCGGGTTGACAGAGGTCTGCACTGGAAGTGGAGGTGGGACGGGATCTGAGACCCTCTGAGATAGGGTGGGGCTGTCCCACTGGCAGCTGGGCCCTTTGAGCCGCAGCCCCGTCCCTAGATCTGACCTGTGGAAGCGGGGGACCAATCCAGGGTTCCCGCCGTCATGGCTGCATAACACATTCCGTCTGCCCCGATGCTGTGCTGCCTCCTGAGGCTTTTTCTGGTTTTGATTCTCTTCCACGGCTGGATCATCGATTGCTGGGCTGCGCTAGAGTATTTAGATGATTATCGTTTTGCAGCCTTCGCATGTCATGGGTGCTTTCATTCTTGCAAATTGCCGTGGCTGTTGTTCTGTGTACGTTGTGGGCTCGATTTGCCGTATCTCATTCTCACCCGAAATCATGCTGAGATTTCTGATTGCAATGTGTTCAGTTTATTGAAAAACATGGGGCAATCGGCGTCTCTGTAACAAATTCTTCTTACAGACTACGTAAAAATTCTTCTTACAGACTGCGTCCCTGCCTTGTTCATGCATTCTCTTCTGCTCTTTAGACAAATTTTGAAATTTTCTCCATAAAGCTGATCTGTATTTGAAGAGTTTAATTTCTAGGTAATTTCTGATTTTTGTCTCACAGCACACAAGGCCCTTCCCTCTGCACTGTGGATGTCTCAGGGGGATCAACCATTTATAAACATGTTGGTTTGGCATCACCGGAACTCAGCACCGACGGGGCTGTGCCATCCCTATCCATCCAGAGCGGGTCTGCTCGGGTCTGTCTCAGGGTCTGCTGGCCGTGAAGGGCCTGGCCAGGGGAACCCAGCCTAGGGGAAGCAGGACCCAGTACAACGGGCTGACCACTGAGAAAGCCCGGGTCTCACAGGAGTGTGCGAAGTGCTTCTGCCTGCAGCGGCGTGGCGTCGTGCCTGGCAGCTGTCTGAATGTGGCTTGAACCCCTGCTTCTCCGTGGCCTAGCACTGGGCTTGGGTTAATTCCTCAATGTCCCTCGGCCCAGTATCATTAGCTGCACAGCGGGGAACCGAGAGCCCGGGCTGGTGCGGTTTGTGTGATGGTGAAGTGAGGCGGTGCACGTGGCTCAGGGCGAATGTCTCTGCCAGCTGGAGGGCCGCGAAGCTGCTGGTACAGGACTGGGGATTCGCAGAGGCTGACCTTCCGTGGGCCTGGCAAGGTAGCCTGGAGAGGAGCAGCCACGCTCGGCCATGCTTGGTCGTGTTTGTGGGGCTGACCCGTTGCCTCCGGGTCTCGTGGCTGCAGCTTCCTGATGCCGTGTGCCCAGTTGCATAGAATCAGAGATGAAGAGCGCCGCGAGGTTAACCGGTCCCACCAGGGAGAGGAGTGGCATCGTCCACTCAGTCCTGCTTCTTTTTTTTTTTTTTCTTTTGACAGGCAGAGTGGACAGTGAGAGAGAGACAGAGAGACAGGTTTTCCTTTGCCAGGCGTCGTGACACTGCCCTGAAGGAAGTGGTTCTGGGGGAGAACTTGAAGGGGATCACGGAGCAGGTCCTGATCGTGAAGAAGGAGAAGGAGCCAATCAGGACTGGGGTGGGGACAGGAAGGAACCCAAGGAAAAGAGGATGCTGGGAGAAACACGGCATGGTGGGAAATGGGACAGGACCACAGCCAGCAGGGGTGTGGGGCGGGGCAGGGGCGGGGCGCTGCATGGAAAGGGGAGAACAGTGAAAAGTGAGCTTGGAGACCTGGCCCAGGGATTTTGATCTCTGTCTTAGGAACACAGAGGGAGGGGGACTGAAAGAGCTTAGGTGGGAGACTCAAGCAATAAATCGAATTTCCTGCAGACGTCAGTTGCAGTGTGGAAGACAGACTGGAAATAGGGAAGGTGGAACCAGCAAGGCCAGGCGGGCCATTCGCAAGGGGCCATGCTGGGCTGGGCTCAGGGGAGGTGCGGGAGGTAGAAGACACGCGTTGGCCGTGGCACATTTTGAGTCAGTTCCCGCCACGGCCCCTGGAACCAGGTTGAGGCTCTGTGAATGCTTGTTGATTGACTGGATGAGTTCTAACGAGCTCTCTTCTCCCCTAGAGGGTCCTTGCCACAACCAGCCTCGCGCTGGGTGCTAGGTCGGGCACTGGCGGCAAGAAGTCGGGAAAGACTTGACACAGACGGTAATCAGAGATTACAGGATTAGGCCTTCCTGTCTCCTTCCTGCAGATTGAGTGAAAGGTCTCATCCAAGGCAGATGGTGCGGTGGGAGTGTGTTCCTGGAGGCTGGGGGTTCAGCTTGCGTGTCTCTGGGCCTCAGCCTCAGCGCAGGGCAGTGGTTGGGTGGATGCGTGGGTAGACGGGTACAGAGATGGTGGCTAGAGGGATGGGTGGTGGGACGTGCACGTATGTGGACGGAGGGTTGAGCGATAGATGGACAACTGCTCCGATGGATGCGGGCACATGTGGGTGGTGAGTTGGTGGAGGAGTGCGTGGACGGGTGGACTTGACGAATGCGCAGCCTTTCTGCCCAGAGAATTTCCTGGAACTTTTTTTCTCTCTCTGAGGCTCTCCAGGTGTGGCTGTGTGCGTCAGAGATGTGGGGCGTGTGGTTTGCTGGCATCGCGGCACATGCGGTAGGAGAACAGGTCTCAGAGCCGAGCAGGCGCAGGGATCGCGGGAACGTGAGTAGGGTGTGCACGTTAGTGACAGCCTAGATCAGGCTGAAGCCTCTCCTGGAGAACTCTGAAGCTCTGGCCTCACTGGGCCCACATTGCTGCCCAAGTGGCTGGAGCCAAATGGGGACGTCTCAGGGGCACTAATAAGGGTTTGAGATCTGAGGGAACCCCTGCAAACTACCAAAAACACAAAGGCAATTTCCCTAACTGTACTAGAAGCTGCTCTATCTTTCTTCCGTTATTCCTCTGTAGAAAAGTGTGGAACAAGATCGTCAAAGAAAGAGACCCTCAGTGTGCATACAAACCGAGGCGGACTGAGGAGCAAGCGTAATGGAGCCGCAGTCATTAAAGTATGTCCCGGGGGCCGGCGCTGTGGCATAGCCGGCTAAGCCCCTGCCTGCAGCACCAGCATCCTGTGTGGGCACCAGTTCACGTCCCAGCTGCTCCCCTTCCAATCCAGCTCCCCGCTCCTCACCTGGGAAAGCAGCGGAGGATGGCCCAAGTGCCCGAGTCCCTGCACCCATGGAGGAGACCCAGAAAAAGCTCCTGGCTCCTGGCTTCGGCCTGGCCCAGCCCTGGCCATTGTGGCTATTGGGGGAGCAAACCAGCAAATGGAAGACCTTTCTCTCTTTCTGTATTTCTGCCTTTCAAATAAATAAATAAATCGTAAAAAAAAAAAAAAAAAAGAAAACCAGAAATAAAACATGTCCTTCCCTGCCTATGTAGTGCAACACTGTTAACTTCTCAGTATTGTGATTTTTTGGCCCGAATAAATATCGCCAACTAGTTTTTAAAAATTCACTGTTGCAGCTGGAACCCCTGTAACCGTCTCACTTTTCCCTCCATCATAGAAAGCACTGATTGGAACTGTGTTTCCCATTGTCCTTTAGAAAATCCCAGTGACAGTGATAAGCACCCTTCCAGAATATTCCAGCCACGCAATGGGAGCGCTCATCTGTGTTCCTAATGGGGCGCTGGGAACAGGCACAGCTGCTCCCTGTGGCTGCCCGAGGCCCAGCGTTCCGCCTGTCCCAGGGCGGGCAGAGGGACTGGACACTTCCCCATGGGAAAGATTCACGGGGGTCCCAGGCTGTGCAACCTCCCCCAAAGGGGGGGCCCTTGGGGGTCAGGACGAAGGCTGGAAGCGTGTGGGCCACTTCTGGGTGGGTTGGGTGCTGCGGGGGCTGGGTCAGCCTGCTGGGGACACAGTCCCCAGTCACTCATCCATCACACGTCGAGTGACAGCAGGCGTGTCTGTGGATGTCACTGAAGCCCACCCTGGGCTCACTTGAGAGGAGATGGGACAGGACAAGCCAGGGTGGGGGTGGGGGGCCCAGTGCAGTCCAGGGCAAGGCCTTAGACGCAGGGCGGGGCTCCCCGAATGTGGGGAAATTCTCCCCCTGGACGCGGCCGGGGCCATGCCCGAGAGACCCGCGGCTTCACAGTCCCGTCATCTCGCCCGCCCCTGCGTCTGCGTCTCTGGTTGAACTCTGACCGATACAATAAGAAAGGGACAAAAAGAAAAGGGGGGACAATGGGAGGAAACATCTTCTCGCTGATCTTTGGAGCAGTGTCCTGAAATTCCCCTCCCTTGCCCTTAAGCTCTCTCCACCCATGAGGGGCCCCCTGCCAGCTCCTCCACCTGCCCGAGGGGCGACCCCTAACCAGAGGCTGGGGGCTCTCACCCTCTGTTGTGCCCCGTTAGGTCCCCTTGCATTTCCTGGGTTTGTCTCTGATGGCATCTTCCCGACGCACCTGCCTCCTCTCCATCCTCCTCCTTGTCCATGTCCGTTCCTCAGGCCCTGTCTGTCCTTTCTGGTCCTTCCCCGTGCGTGTCCCAAATGTGGAACAGATGGACGGCTGCATAGCTGCAGGGCTCGGATGGAGGCTGTCGGACAAGAACTGAAAACCGCTGGGGTCTGGGATTCTGCGATGTGCGGCCGGCTGGCTGCAGGGCCCGGGCGTGGGCGGCTCTGGGATGTCCCTGCCCCTGTGGGTGGGTACCTGGCCTTCCTCTCACTCCTCTCAGAAAGCTTCCGGTCTAGACTCTGCGAGCTGTGCACAGCCATTGGTTCTGGTGTGGACACTTTCTTTCACGTTGAAACTGTGTGCTTGGCGTGGCAGCGCTGGTCACGGCCGGAGAGGAAGCACTCCATGAGCTTGAACCTGGTTCTTAGCCAGGCTGGCTGCACAGCACGTCTCAGACCTCACTCTCCCTGAGCTCAGCCGAGGGGCTGGGGGCTGGGACCGGACCACTCCCGCCGCAATGGCCGCGGGCTGCAGGTGCCTGTCAGGTGTAGATTGTGTTCCACCAGGAAGCAAGATGGGTTATCCCCTGGCCTGAGCCCTTCAATCACTGCTCGTGACTGCCACTGACCGCAGGGCTGTCCATGGCTGCAGAATGACCAGCAAAGTCATGAAAGCATGAAAGCACTGGCTGAGGTCTCATCAGGTCCCCATGGGCAGGTTCAATGGCCACTGGGTGACCACAATGAGGTCGGCTCCCTGATGAATCCCAGGTGCCTGGCAGGTTCTGTCCACCCAGCCCTGCTGGCTGGGGGCTCCCCAAAGGTGGGGCCATGGGCACCTTTCCCACTGTGGACCTAGAGCGTAGGACAGTCCTCGGGGCCCCCACGGTCAACCAATCCTGGAGCAGGGACGAGAACCGGATGCCAGGAGGGGAGGGGCACCTGTTGCCTGACATACTGGGTGTAAACTCCCCGCCCTGGCACGCTCTGGGCCGTGGAGGACGAGTGGCCATGGCCTGGGAAGTAGCATGGGCTGGTGCGGTGGCCCCACCCCAGAAGGGGAGCCGGGTCTCCCACGGGAGGCACCCGTTCCTCTGTTTCACTGCCCCGTGCTGTGGCTGCAGTTCAGTCCCTCCGCCATTTCCCTCCCTCCCATGTTTGCTGAGCACCTGCTACGTGCCCATCTCAGGCTAGATGCCACGGGGCACCCTTGGTTCAGAGAACGTCTCTCCTCTGGGCAGCCGTGCCCCAGGTGTTGGGCTTGGAGGCCAGCCCAGCATTCCTGGCTGGGGGAGGGCCTGGGACACCTGTCCAGGCTGAGGCAGAAGCCCAAGGAGGACAGACTGGAGCAGTTCTTGGTCAGAAGTCAGGGGAATGCGAGCCACCCAGGTCTGCTCAGGCGGTGACGAGACAGCAGGCTGCTCCGGGAACGGCCCCTCCCCGGAAACCCTAATCCACCCGGCCTCTGGCTGTCTGGGGCACCTCCTGGGGAACAAATGCCGTCATCCTTTCCCTCTGGGGGTGGCTCCTGCAGGGGACCACCCGGCCTGACCTCCTGCTGACCCATCCTCTGCCCGAGTCCACGGCTGCTGGAGTCGCCGCGTGGCCAAGGAATGAACTCATCGGCCACCTCCTGCAGGGCTGCTGTCTCGGCGCGTCTGCTGCTCCATCAAGGGACAAGGCCGCTGTGTTCCGGAGCTCGACTCGCCGGCATCCTTGATGAGTAACTGGGACACTCCAGGGACGGGGAAGTGGCCACAATGCCACCATTGTGCTTTCGCTCCGGAGCCCAGAGCGCCAGGCCCCCGCGGCGGGCCGTGCTGGCAGCCACAGCGGCTGGCAAAGCCGCCTCCGGGCTCCTGGGCGGGCGGGCGGGCAGGCAGGGCCGGGTCCCGCCGCCCCCCGGGGAAGGCCGCCTGCACTGGCCCGCAGACACTCACAAAGCAAACGTGGCCCTGGCTGCCAACAACAAAGGACCCTTTCTGCAAGTGGACTGGGTGCAGGCACAGCGGGGGGCGGGGGTGGGCACCGAGGCGCCTCGCTCGTTCCCTCTGCGTCCATTCAATGAGCGTGCGAGGCCTCGGGAGAAGGCCAGCCGCGACGCTGCAGACACCCGGGCTCTCCCTCGCCGGGCCCGGAGTGTGACTGCTGGCATGTTCGTTCAGCACAGCAGCCCGGCGGGGTGGGCTCTGCTAACGCCGGTGTCTCGTCTCCTCGGTGACACGCAGGACGGGGCGGGGGCTTTCAGACACCGCCCTTGGCCTTGCTGCTCATAGATCGGGAGACAGGTGCGTCTAGAGGGGTTCTGCAGAATTAACTCGCACGTTTGGCCGTGGAGCTGGGAGACACCCCCTGGGCTGACACCCACCGTGACAGGATGGTGAATCGTGGGGTTCTCCAATGCACCAGAACACCACGCAACAGCACCAGGAAGTTACAGTAACACGGACGGGGCTCACAGACCCCACCTGGGGTGAGGGCAGGAGAGTTCGCAGATGGGGGAGCCGTTTATGTGAAGGTCAGAGCAGCTGGATGGGCCTGGGATGTTAAGACGGTGTGACGGCGGTCACCCTGGGCAGGACGGGGCTGGGAGGGACGGCAGTCACCCTGGGCAGGACGGGGCTGGGCGGGACGGCGGTCATCCTGGGCAGGACGGGGCTGGGCGGGACGGCAGGCCACTGTGGCCCACGCCGACTTTATCATCCCAGTTTGTCTCCCTGAGTATGCTGCCCTCCAATAAGAAGGAACGGACCAACAAATCTAAGATTCAGGAGTAAAATAAAGCACAAAAAACCAAATTGAAAAATTATCTGCTCAATAACTCTTGGCTAAAGGGGGGAAAGCCATCTAGGATGTGGAAGATGCTGTCTGTCCCAGGTAATTAATCACGAACCTGTGCACTCACACGAGACTTTTCATTGCCACGTGACTCAGAACCGTCAGAAACGGAATCACCTCCCTGTGGACCGGAGGCCGCTGGGTAAAGGTACCGTGGCACAGCCATGCACTGGAATAATACGCGGCAAGGAAGAAGGTCGACCATGTGGAAAGTTCATTATGTTTTAGTAAACGGTTAGGACAGCTTCGTAAAAACACGTGGTTTTTTGCACAAGGAAAAATAACTGGACGCCGACGTGTTGGCAGCGATCACCCTGGGTCACGGGGGGGCAGGTTACTAAGCTGTGTTTACTCTCGTTGACATTTTCCAAACACTTGGCTGTGAACTTGTGCTGTTGAGATCCCAGCAGGTGTATGGAAGACAGAGCAGCGTCGTTACGATTCCGGCACCAAGCGCCCAGTGCAGAACTGGTCTTCCTGGATATTTCTTCAAGTGAGTGAGTGTGGGACAGGTTTCCAGGCTGAATCTGGGGCGTGAGAAGGCAGGAAGGCGTGGAGCCGGGACTGTGTCTGACTGGGGTGAGAGACCTGGGGAGACTGCACAGTGGTTTCACGCGTGTTTGTGGAAGGAAGAGAGAAGGCGGAGGGTCTTGGCACGGGGGGACAGGAAGATGCGTATCCGAGCCCAGCCGGCCAGTTGAGCCGAGCAGAGCGCACGGGTCTGGGGAGGCGGCTCTGAGCGCGAGAGATGGCAGCGCTCTTGCTGGAGGTTCCTGGCCACTAAAGCAAAGCAGAGGCGTGTGCAAAGCCCAGACAACACCCACCTGCAGCACTTGTGCGTGTTGGCTTTGGGGGACTCACAAGCTGGGTCACGGCCACGGCCGGCACACGGCCACACCCTGCAAGGGGCGAGCCTGCACCCCGGAGCCCCCCGCCCCTGTGCTCTGGAGGGGGGGCTTCAGCATGGACAATCTTGGGCCACTCGCACGGTCACGCCAGCTCTCCAACACACGGCCCACCCATCCACACAGCCTGTGTTTGCACTCCCGGAGCTGGAGGCTTGGGACCACTGGCTGTTTGTGCATCATGCCTCCCACCTCCCACAGCCTCCACCAGGGGGAGACCCCACCCCGCCAGCCCACGTGTCCCAGCTAGGCCTGGTGGTGAGGCTGGAGTGCGGCGGACATGGCCTGCCATGTGTCACCACCATCGGCACGTCCCTGCCGCCTTCCTGGTCTCACCAGGACGGGGGTCCCGTGACGGCCGAGGTGCAGCAGTAACAAGGGTAACCACAGGCTCCTCCCTCGGCCTAGAACGTTCCGCCACCAGGGGTCCCCCCACCTCTGTCTCACCTGGGCTCTTTCTTCAGGAAGGGGTCCCACACACCCCTCGCGGGCATGCTCTCTTGTAGCCCTCTACGTTTCGTGCTGGCATTCCAAAAATCCTTGCTGAGTGCCGTATACGTGCCAGGCTTACCTGAGATCCAGGAACCCTTGTCCGGCTTTCCTTGGGTTCCTGCCCTGAACCTCGTCTTCCTCCTGCGCCCCTGCCGCCTCCTCGGGCGCACACAGAGCTGGCGGCTCGCAGCAGGAGGAGGGCGTGTCCACTGAGTCCTGCCCTGTTCTTTTCCTGGGATTCTCTGGCCACTCGCCGAGGCCGCCGCTGCTGGCCCCCTGCTCCCGGGTAACGCTGCGGGCTTGTGCCTCCCCGGGCTGCGACCCCTCTTCCCTCTGCCTTCCGGCTTCAGCCCAGCTCAGCTCCCTGAATGCTGGGCCTCCCCCTTGGTGCGCGGATGCCCTCTCCACTTTAGATCACGGGTGGGAAACACAGTGGACATCTGGGGACAGCAGTCGATAGCGTAATAACATCACACCTAACCACTCGAAGCTTCAGTGCCCCGGAGAGCGCTTCTTTCAGCTTCCAAACCAGGGAGACGCATTTCGCTCGTGAAACTTTTAGCTCCGTCCTTGCTAGCGCAGCCGGTAACTGGCCAGACCTCCAGGCTCCGACCCACCTGGCCAGCGGCCAGATGGAAGGCGCGTTCTGGCACGTTCCAGAGCTTTCTCGTCACGAGACTGGAGCGGGCGGGCGGCGGGCGGCCAACAAGCCCATAGTTTATCTGTACGGCATCAGGATGGAAATTACTAATATTTCCATGGTAACCTTTATTGTTTCGAAAACTGGAGTTCTTTTCTGCAAGTAGGAGGGTGTGGAGGAGTCACAGAAACACAACGATTTCTCGTGAAGGCAGCACTAGGCTCAGGGTGGGAAAGGCCCTTGCTGCCTGCCACAGAAAGCTGCCACGGGACACGTGGCCAAAATCTGCAAATGGCGTTCCCGATCCCGGCAGCTCAGCGACAGGCCTTCCTTTGCCATCAGACAGAGAACCAGACACGGCCGGCTTCCTGCTCTGGACGGCAGAACCTGGCAGCAGGAGGGAGCACTGAGGGACCCATTCCAGAAAGTTCCTGCCCAAGGGTGGTCACCTTCCTCGCTGAGACGGCCATGTTGTCCACCCTGCAGTCTGCTGGGTGGGTCCCCAGCCTGCCCTCCTCTGGGTCCCACAGCTGCACACACCGAGGCACACTCGTCCTCTGTCATCACCCAGCTGCCAGCCTCGACCCTAGCAAGTGCCGGGAATTTGACGGGGCGATGGCACGTGTGAAGCAGCAGAGACGTGGCCTGCATGGGAATCTGTGTCCTGCTGCCCCTGGCTGTGCGTCCTGGGGCATTAGGGAGCCTCAGTGCTACTTTGTTGCTCGCCTATAACGTGGTGCCCCACACCAAGTGTCAGCAGGATTAAACAGGATCAGCCTAGTGAGGCCACTGAGCAGGGCGCTGGGGAGGGGGTGACACAAAACATCACCCTCCGTGGCCATTGAGACGAATCTCAAACCCCTCCGTATGTCTCTCCCAGTCACCGGCATCCCGCACTCTGCTCTGAGCCTTCCAGCCGCCGTGAGCTTTTAAATGTTGCCTTACTTCCAACTCCGCAAACTGGGTAGCTTCACAGGGCAGCCGGGTCAGGGACCAAGGGGCCAGCGGGGCAGGCTCAGCCAAAGTGCTCTCGGGAGGGACCCTCCTGCCCTCCTCTGGCTCCTGCCGGGTGCCGGCTTCTTCGTCTGTGGTCGCGTTGCGTGCTGTCTGCCTCCACCTCCACGTGCCTGTCTTTCTCAATCTCTCTCTTGTCTCCGATGAGGACCTTTGTCACGGGACTTGGCGCCCACCCTAAGGTCCAGAACGATCCCATCCCGGGATCCCTGATTCCACCTGCAAGCATGCGATTTCCAAGTGAAGTTGCATCCACGGGTACCGGGGGTGGGCTTGGACGTGTCTCTGTGGGTGCACGGCTCAGCCGCAAGAAGGAAGCAAGGCTTGGTGTGTAACACGGCACGGGTCTCCTGGGGAGCACGGGTGTGGGCCGCTGGGAGGTGGCAGTTTAGGATGGACGTCTCTGAGGACCCTTCCCTGTCCTTGCATTTGCATGCCGACCTTGACTTTCCTTGGCCATGGCTGATTGGACCAGAGCTACGTAGCTGATCCGGTGAGTGACGTGCACGCGGTGGGCTTGGGACACAGCTGGGGAGAAGAAAGCCCACAGTCTGCAAAGGGCTACCAGCAGGCCTGCTCCGGGCCGTGCGGGCCGTGAACGCTCCGTGGCTCTGGGAAGAGGTTCTCTCCGCGTGCAGGCTGTCAGCTGCACGCTCATCCCCGAGAAGATGGCCCAGCAAAAGCCGCCAGTGCCCGAGGTGCAGGCGCGCACACCCAGGAGAGCCGTGGGGCGTCCTACACAGAGGCACTGATGGGGCGTTGGGGAGCCCTCACTGCCCTCCCAGGAGAGCCACTGCTGGCTTCAGGCCACGTCTTTCCAACTTTCATGAGTGACTTGAATCATGCGCCGGTTGGCCCAAGTGCCCGAGCCTGCGTTTCTCACGAGCTCTCTGGAGAGGCCCTGCTACCTGGAGCAGCAAAACTCAACGCAGGGCCGGCGCCACGGCTCATTAAGCTAATCCTCTGCCTTGCGGCACCGGCACACCGGGTTCTAGTCCCGGTCGGGGCGCTGGAGTCTGTCCCGGTTGCCCCTCTTCCAGGCCAGCTCTCTGCTGTGGCCAGGGAGTGCAGTGGAGGATGGCCCAAGTGCTTGGGCCCTGCACCCCATGGGAGACCAGGAGAAGCACCTGGCTCCCACCTTCGGATCAGCACGGTGCGCCGGCTGCAGCGCGCCGGCCGCGGTGGCCATTGGAGGGTGAACCAATGGCAAAGGAAGACCTTTGTCTCTCTCACTGTGCACTCTGCCTGTCAAAAAAAAAAAAAAAAAAAAAAACTCAACACAGCAGGTGGGGTCCCGGGTCACCTGGAGACCCACGAGGAATGAAGATCCTCTGCCCCGCCCTGGGGCTCTGGGGCCTGATCCACCCGGCGGGGGGGGATTGCCCCAAGGGAATAGGAATCCGGGCAAGGCCGACGCAGCTGTGACCAGCAGGAGGCAGGCTGAGTCCCTGTGAGCAAAGTCCTCCGGAGCAGAGGCTCACCATGGTGGGGCGGCGGCCCCCAGACTGCCAACAAATGGCTTCCCTGAGGCTTGGGAACACCTCCGGCCTGTGTCTTAGCAGGTGGCCTGGTGGTGCACCTCACACCTGCGTCCTGAAGAAGGTTGGGGAGGGGAGGGAAAAGAGGGCGGGTGGGCCGGTGCTCCCTGCCCCACCCACCAGTCACATCCCACCCCACCTTCCCAGCTCAGCTCAGACTGGCCCAGGCCACGATGGACGGGGCGTGGGGGCCCCGGGGCTGGGCTGCTCCCTGGCCCACCATGCTCCTTTTGTGCCAGGCAGGGAGGAGGGGGTGGGACAGCTCCTGGGTGACCAATTGCCACCGGGGGTGTGGATGTCCTGTTGACAAAGCCCCTGCCACTGCCGCAAGCGCGAGGTGCCTCTGCGGGGCCCTGCTGCCCAAGGGGCCGTCCTGGCCGCGTCCCCCCTGCCAGCCCCAGCCGGGCATCGCCTACACTCCCCCTCCTGACTCTGCCCCCCGGCCTGGGTGGGGCTTCATCTGCAGCAGCTCCTGTGACTGCACGGACACCTCCAGACATCTCCCTCCAAGGGTCTCCCGGAGGCAGAGGGCGGCAGAGCCGGGGAGAGCGCCCGAGGACTCCAGGGCAAGCTTCCTGGGGGAGGTGGCGCCTGAGCTGTCTTGAGGGCCTACGTCTTCCAGGCAGACCCTTTCTCCGGGCTGCCTTCCAGGCGGGGCCTGGGTGAGGCAGACAGAGGGCGAGCACATGACGCACGGTGATCGGCTGCCTGCTTCTGGCTGAGCGGGCGAGAGACGTAACAACCAGATTGGCAAGTCGCTCACAGAAACCTTGTCCTGCGATTTGAAGCCAGGCAGTTGGGCCGCCCTCAGGCCCAGCCGCGTCCAGGGGCTTATTTGACAACAGCAGGCCTGACTCTTCTCTCCACATCTCTCACTCTTTTGTTTTTTCCCCAGGTGGCTCCATTGCAGGCAGGCTGGGCTCCCAGCGATGGCTGGGGTGGCCTCTACCAGCCGTGGGCTTCCACCGCCGTCCCAGCTGTCAGGCGCAGACCACCCTGACGGGCCCTGAGCGGGTCGCCTGTTCCCTGGCCTAGCATGATGGCCAATGTGTGGACTACTCTGATTGGCCAGCTGGGGTCACATGCCTAACCCAGCACAGGAGTCAGGGCCGTGTGCTTGCCGAAGCTTCCAGGTAGGAGAGGAGCAGCCCTAAGGAGCAACAGACACCGGGGACCCCAAAACGGAGGGGCCCCCAGAGCCCAGGGTCTGACACGGAGAGGGCGGTGGTTCCCTCTTCCTCTCAGCCCCTGCTGGCCCCTGCCAGGCCCACCCCTCGTCCCCCCGCAGCCTCGGAAGGCCTGGAGCGTCCAGTGTGGGCATGGTCAGGAGGAGGCAGGAGCGTCAGGACACGGAGAGGCCTGGATTCCTGAAGGACGAGCAGACCCCTGTGGCTCCCAGGAAGCAGTGATGAGACCCGGAGACGCGAGCGCCACGAGATTACAAACCGCTTCTTGGGCGGCACGAGTGCTATCGTCCGGCTCCTCTCCTCGGCGCTGGAGGAGTGTTTGCCACGCAAGATGTCTGCGCACAGAGCGGGCGGCAGGCAGGCCCTGTGCAGCTCAGCCAGGGCCCCGAGAGCTCGGTGATGGGCTCGGAGCCTGGGAGCTGGGACAGCTCCCGAATCCATGGAGACAGAGCCGCCCCTCCCAGGGTTCTGCTGGGCTGAGTGGGAAGCTCCTAAGGCTGTGTCCAGGTAAGCAGCGTGGGAGTTAGCATGGGGCTCCCGGCTGCCCGAACCTGGGGCAAATCTTGTCCTGTCTGAACCTCCTCCATCTGTACTTTAATTTAAAAAAAAAAAAATATATATATATATTTGGGAGGGAGAGAGAGAGACAGCTCCCGTCTGCTGAGTCCCACCCAAAACACCCAGGGCTGAAGCCAGGAACTTACTCCAGGTCTCCCAAGTAGGGGGCAGGAACCCGGTTACCTGAGCCGTCCCTGCTGCCTCCCAGGGTCCCCTGCAGGGAGCCGGAGTTGGGAGCCACAGCTGCGAGTGCAACCCAGGTGTCCGGATGAGGGATGCAAGCAACCTCACCAGCATCTAACCCTTAGGCTAAACACCCCCCCATCCATTCTTAGATGAAACTGTTAGGGAAACACCACGCTGGCCAGTGCCCGGGGTGCACATCACTGGGCGGGCGGTGAGTCCAGGTGGCACAGGAGCAGTTTTCATACATGTTAATAATACCGTGTTTTCTCTCTATGGTCACCTACGCTTGTTGGTTTGGCATCCACAGCTGGGTCTTAGGGTTTTCTTTGCAAACACGTTTGTTTTTAGGAAAATCTTTAGTCAATTTAGAGAGCGATTCCAAGCGAGCTCTAGCAGCAGTGGGTAAAAGACACCAAGGGGGTCCCCAGGGGACTGGCGCTCGGTGCGGGGGGCCAGCGGGGTGCCTGGGGTTGTGGCTGGAGTCAGGAGACCAGGTCCAGCGGACTTGGAGTTTGCATCCTGACCGTGAGCGGCAACAGGAGCGGGCAAGTGTCCTGCAGAGCAGAGCGCGCTCTCCCGGTCGTCGGTCCATGCACCTGTTACCGCTCCGAATCCCACGCGTTTGCAGCCTAACGTTGCATGATGTCCCCATGCGTGCCAGGCCATCTCCTTCACTGTGGCCGTGGGTGATGGCGCCCAGTCCCTGTGGTGAAAGCCGCTCACGGGGCTTCCTCCGTTGGAGGGGCAGGCCCTTTTCCTGCCTGTGAGTGAGCAGCAGTGCACTGAGCCGCGCCGGGCCTCTCTGACCTGCCGGCTTCCCTCGCGCTCCTGGTAAGGAGCAGGCAGGTGGCAGCAGCCCCATCTTCTGAGGGGTCCTCTCAGCCCCAGGGGACAGGAAGAGCCTCCTGTCCCCGCCTCGGCTGTCCTGGCTGCAGCCCCAGGCAGAGGGCCAGCCAGCTCCCAGTCCTGTCTAGACAGTACACGTGCCAGGCACGGCCAGGCCGAGCCAGCTGTGTGTGTGTGTGTGTGTGTGCATGAGTTACCCTGAAATGTCTGTCCCGGCCCCTCTGTGGGAATGTAGGTCATCCCAGGGAGGCGGGCGGTCAGGATTAGGGGTCAGGCCAGCCGGCAGCGTGCACACCGTATCCAGGTCACGGCCGCCTGGGAGCCGGCCTGCCGGGGCCCGGGCACGCGGAACAGCCAGGCTGGTCTCCCTCTGCGGCCTTTTCTTTGAGCACAGCTCGTGGGCTTGCTCGCGTCTTCAGTCCGAGGCGTGTGGCTTTGCGGCCACAAAGACAAGAACAAGTGTCACATTGTACATCTCAAATAAGATCTTTCACGGAGCAGCCCTGAGCCGGGCGCTCTGTTATGCCGCTTCCCTCGCACGGGCCGTGCCAGGCCACCTCCGCGGCAGTGCTGGGAGCAGGTACCGTCATTACCACCATAGCGCACCGCGTAATCTCCGTCTGCATTTGCAGACGAGGGGACCAGGGCTCGGGAAAGCTGGCCAGCTGTTAGTGACTGTCCTGACTCCCTGCGGGTCCCAGCTGCCCGCAGCACTTGTGACACATCTGTTCATCCCCCAACACCACCAGGGCAGCGATTCCCATTGTACAGATGAGGAAACTGAGGCCAAGCCCTCAAACCCGGTGCCTTCTGCCTCTTGACTTGGAGTGGAGTCCGTCAGTGGCTTGGGTCACTCACTGGGGTGCAAATAAAAACAGCGTGGAGCTGGAGGGGGCCTTGTGCCGGCTGCCAAGAAGCCTTTGGTTAGAAAGAGTTACACGGGAGTCCTGGTGACACAGGCGGCCCCGGGGAAGTGGCAGCAAAGCCAGATCTCCTCCCGGGGACTGCTCAGGGCCCAGGTCTATCTTTGGTCAACCCCCACCCTCCCACCCTCTAGCGGCGTGTTCCATCGGCCGACACCGGCCGGCTGCGTGGGGGCCGTGTTGGTGCGCCTGACAGTAAGAATCCTTCAGATACCACAGGGCTGGAGAGACACAGCAAGAACTCTGACGGACGTTAGAGAAACGCGAGGAAACGATGCTGAAACCCACCCCTCCTGGGGCCTGGGCAGGCTGCAACCCCCCCCCCCCAATACGGCATTAGAAAGGAGTTTCAAAGGCAGAGAGACCCCGGAGAAGCCCGTCAACCGCCAGAGGCTCCCGGCCCAGATTCTGCCACGCGTGGCTTGCTGTGCTGGGGTCAGCCTGGCTCTCCCCGCCTCTCTCCCAGGCAGGGCGCATTAGGTCTGGCCAGGACTTTTGGAAGATACTTTTCTCTCTTAAAGGCTTATTTATTTAAAAGTCAGAGTTAGAGGAAAAGACAGAGAGAGAACTCACATTGACTGGTCCACTTCCCAGATGGCCGCTATGACCACAGCTGGGCCAGGCCAAAACCAGGAGCCAGGAGCTTCTTCTGGGTCTCCCAGGAAGGTGCAGAAACCCTCCGCGGGCCTTCCCATTGGGCCACCCTCCGCTGCCTTCCCAGGCACATTAGCAGGGAGCTGGATCAGAAGTGGAGCGGCCAGGACTTGAACCAGCGCCCACATGGAATGCAGGCGGCGGCTGTGCCTGCTGCGCCACAGCGCCGGCCCTGGAAGTGGCTCTCCTGCAGGAAGCAATGGAGATGGAGCTGACCCAGAGAAGCCTGCGGCAGCTCTGCGACTGCCTGTCCCCCGCTCAGGGGTGCGTTCCGCCTTTTAGTGCGAGGGGACTGCAAAACGTGTATTGGAAAATGGAAGGAAAAGGTGAAACAAGAAATACCAACTTTATCTCTCAACCTAGGTTCCATCGGTTCCAGGAGGCTTGTGACGTCCGCATCCATCCCATCCCTGAAGAACCGAGTGTCCCGGGGCTGTCACCACATCCATGCCACCTGAGGAAGTGGGTGCCCTTTAAAGATGGGTTCCTAAGATTAGGAAACAGGGGCCGGCGCTGTAGCACAGCAGGTGAACGCCCTGGCTTGAAGTGCCGGCATCCCATATGGGCACTGGTTCGAGACCCGCTGCTGCTACACTTCCGTACTTGGCCCTGAGTCTTCCCTCGAGGAGCTGAAAGTCTGTGGGATTCAGTGCTACACATTGCAACCACCATGGACCCAACTACCCACATGCAGCCCAATTCCACGTATCCCAGCCCAGCCCAGCCCAGCTCCATGGCGACAGCCGCTGGGAAGGCACACAGGGTTGGGCACCGGCTCTTCCACTCGGGGCCGAGTGAGCTTGGCCACGTCAGCTCACTGCTAAGTCTGCTTCCTCATCTTAAAATGGAGCAGAGATTCTTGGGGTTGCGGTGTAGACGGTTTACTTCCTACCCACTGGGTGCTGGGGTGCACCCTTGTGTGGCACCATCAAGTCCACCCTGGGCCCCTGGGTGGACCCTCAGCAACTTCCTCCCTCCACCCCCCCCCAAACAGGCAGTGAGAGACCCCCAAGGAGGGCAGGACTGGCACCCGCAGCCCGCACTCCCTGGTTGCCCGGCGCTTCTCCAAGAACACGCGGCCGAATCTGGGGCAGTAGTTAGCATTTTTCGAAAGAGCTTCCTGGTGCACCTGGGTGACTTCTCATGCACCAGGAGTCTGTAGACTTCAAAGTTCTGCTGACGATGGGCGTTCACGCACACACTCACACCCGACACGGACATGGCTGCCGCCGACCCCACCCCCAACCGGGACGCTGCAGCAGAGCCCTCTCTGCCTGTCCCCAGGCTACCAAGACCCTGGGCCAGCCAGACGCCCCCTGTGTCTGCGGACTTCCTGGGGGCGCCCAGCCCTGTGGGTGTGTGAGCCTGGCCCCTGAGAGCTCCCCCGGGGCTCGCTGGGCTCCCCGGAGTCAGACACGGTTCTCCCCAAGCCTTCTTGTCTCATGGCTGCGATTTCGTCATTCAGTTGAATTAGATAAATGGGAAACGCGGTGGGTGTGAGAGAAAGAGCATCTTCGTCTTCTGTGAAAAGTAAGTCAAGTATTTGCAGTGACTCCCTGACTGCTAGGAAGGTGCGGACGAAGCAGGTGTGTGATGGCTGAAATCGGTGCTCCCTAAAACACGCGGGGAACCGGGCTCCTGCGTCCGGCGATCCTCGCAGACGGCCTTCCGCTGCGCTCCAGGAAGGGAAGCTGCGCGTGCTAGACAGTGTGGAAGCGCAGACCCGCAGCGTGGTGCGGCAGGGTAAGCTCTTGCCTGCACTGCTGCTAGTTCGAGTCCCGGCTGCTCCTCTTCCAATCCAGTTCCCTGCTAACACGCCTGGGAAAGCAGTGGCCCAAGTGCTTAGGCCGCTGCATGCCTAGTTCCAGGTGCCTGGCTTCAGCTGGGCCCAGCCTTGGCTCTTGCAGCCATTTGGTGGGTGAACCAGCTGATGAATAATCGCTCTCTCTCTCTCTCTCTCTGCCTCTTCCCCTCTCTCTGTAAATACATAAATACATCTTTTTTAAAACCTGTGAAAGCGGGCCTGGTTTACGTGGGATGGTACTGCACTCAGCAGACATGAGAGGGCCTGGGTGCACACACACAGACTGGCGAGGCACCTCTGAGGCATGGGACAAGCAGCTCTCCTTGCATGGGGCAAGAGGCGTCTGTCGGTGTCGTGGGCACTAAGGAAGCCACAAGTGCCGTGAGATAGTGGGGAGGGGGACTTTACGACGGGCTCCAGGTGCTGGCCTGAGCCAGGTGTGGCCAAGTCAAGTGCAGGGGAACCCACAAGGCTGGCGTAGACAGGGACTCAAGTGCCCCCCCCCGATGGCCATGTGACCTTGGCTCATCCATGTCACTTCTTGGAGCCACGACTCTCCCTAAGCCAAAGAATGTGCCAACTCCTACTTCACCGGGTGTGAACGTCGGCGGAAGGCCGGGAGGGTCCCCGGGCCCGGAGGGGAGGGGGTGGGAGCACCCTGGCCTCTCTGTCATGCCTGGTCCCCACTGTTCTGGGGCAGGCCCGACTCACTCAGCTCCCAGGGACCCCCAGCGCAGAGTCCTTGGGGCGGGATCTCGCTGGCAGGTGCGCCTGGGGAAACCCACAGTGCCCCCAGCTCAGAACACGCGCTTGGCACAGTGCGTCCCCGGGTACCTGGCGCTGCAGCTCGCACACAAAGCCTTGGCAGACCTGCCAAGAGGAGGCAGGAAGCCGCGGGGCCGAGGCACTGCTTCCTGGCATTGCCTGGTGGATTAATTAGCGATGGCAGCCTCATTAACCACTGTCTGACCTCTAACGGGCGGGCACTCTGGGTGGGCGGCGTGGCCCCGGGGTCATTCATGTTGATGGGCGTGGATTCATCGGAGAGACAAGCGTTTGCCTGCAGACCCGGCTGGAAACTGAAAAAGCACTTGGCTTGGAGACCTGCATTGTTCCTGGCCTGGGAGGAGGCCCCCCGGCCAGCGTGAGGGAGGGGCCCCACAGCAGCAGATGTGGGCCTGTGACAGCGCTGCTGCTGGCGGGGCCGGAGGAGGGGCCCACCGTGGGAGAGGCCCTTGGCCCTCCCTCCAATGCCCCCGACTTTGAAAACAAACATAGCCCGCGCCTGCCAGGAGCTCGCTAGTGCTGGCACCACGTGCAATGTCTTCAGTGCGGGGCTCCGTCGCCAGCTCTGGGAGGAGTATTCCGCTAAGGGGCCCATTTTGTAGATGGGCAGACTGAGGCTTAACGCGCTTCAGAAACACGCCCAGGGTGCTGAGAGGCGGATCCCGGCCTGGACCTGTTTGTCTCACGGCTGACGCCCTAACGGGACAGTTTTACTCTCTCCATAGTCACCATTCTAGTGACTCGCCCTTGTCCAGCCACACTTGTGTCCACGTCCTTAGTGTGCATCACGCCACTAAGTCAGCCACCAACCCTGCCCGGACAGCGGGTGACCATTCGCAGTGCACGGAGGGAAGGGGCTAGGAAACTCACTCACCTGATGCTTAATATTTTGTCCCCCAAAGACGGCGGGGTCACCGCCTGCGCCCCCTGGGGGCACTCCACGGGCCGCGGAGGCAGGGCTTGCACAGTGCAGACCCGGGCTTCAGGGCCCCAGCCTCGCCGCCCCCCTGTCTGTGCTACCGTGGGGGTGGGGGGGCGGGGGACACCCCCTCCCCCTCCCGGCCCTTCGTTGCTCCGCTTGTCCACTGAGGGAGGCTGGCTGTCTCTCTCAGAGTCCACGGAGCAGAGGTCTGGCGCACTCGGGATGGAGAACTCTGTTGTGGACTTGATTCTCCTCCAACCTCCCGGCCTTTCTCCCGTCACTGCCCACACGGCCGCCGCCGCCGCCACTGCTGTAATCCCTGCCTTAGGTTGCACCTACAACACCGGGGCCTGGTGAAGCGTGGATCTCGGCTCAGCACTCGGTGTCCTTTTTCTGTCTGCGTGACACACACGGAGTATCTGGGACACACTGGCACTGAAAGACTTACTCACCGACGATCTGACATTCGATTTCAACAGGATGTCCGTGTTTTATTTGCTTAGTCTGCAACTTTATCACCTGGCCACGGGGAGGGGCGGGCCTCAGGGACCACCACCACCCCGCCCCTGTCCTGCCTAGGGCTGGCTCTTGGCCCTGATAATGACCGTGACTATGACTTGCCCCCTCAGTACCCCCCCCCTCGCCTGTAATCCTCACTCAAGAGGGAGACACCTGCCCAGGGACACCTGTCAGTCAAAGCCCAAGCCCCTCACTGCTATGGCCACTGCGTCCCCTACGAATGAGACACGGGGTCCCCCGCTTCCCACCCGCTCAGCTCTGGACCGCTTCCTCCTCCCACCTGGCTCGGATTTAGGTCCCTGTGTCCTGAGTGCGGCGCCTGTGCAGCACACAAAATCCCTTCCCCTCCAGCCCGGTGCCCAGAGACCGCACACCCTTCCTGCCTTGTGGGCTCGTGATGTGAGAGCCGTCGGCCTACCCGCCCCTGCCGGCTCTCCAGCGAGACGGCTGGAGTCTGCCTGCCCTTGGCCGCATCCCCTCCCTAGACGGCCATGCGAGGTGGTCTCTGGTGGACCGAGTGCCTCCACGGCTGTCCATGGCACTTATCAGGTGGCGTCAGCTTCCTCCTGTCCCCGTCTCAGGGACCACGAGTGGCGACGACGCTCCAGGCGCACAGCTCTGCCTGCTGCTGCCCTACAGAACAAACAGCTCGGCCTGGCCCCGGAGGCCGGCTTTTCTCTAGCCTCTTGGTTTTACGTAGCTGGTCCCACAAAGGTGGGTGGACTTTCCAACTGCTAACCGCCTCTGGCCACCTGCTAAACCAGGCTCCACGGAGCTGAGACTTATACATTAGTCTCTGCCCTGGTCCTCCGAAACCTGGTTCTGGTTTGAGACGAGAGTGAGTACGGAGAGAAAGTCTGGTATGAATGCTGCCACTGACGCCATCATGCAGATCCCAGGGACAAGTGGCCCTGGTTCATGTTCCCGGCCACACGCACAGGTTCACGGCCACCGAGACCTTCACGGACTCATGTCTGAAAAGTCACCGAACACGTGCTGCACGTCTGGTGCGTCAGGGCTGTGTTGAGATGACCAAGGCACACGCACAGGATGAAGGACCCCAGCATCTGCAGTGTGGGCCGGACTGACCTGATCAGGCCCCCGGGACACTCACGCAAACCTGGCTGCCCGCCTGCCTGCTCTCGTGGGCCATGAACCAGGGTTGGCCCAAGCCCCTCGCCGGCTCCCTGTGCCAGGCTCTGCTGCGTCCCGGTGGCCCCCTGGCACCACAGACAAGGCTGACGTTGAAACATGGTGGGGAGTCCCGAGACATATTTTATTCTCCTGAAAAAAGTCGCATCCGTGGGCTTTGCCTTTCCCTTCCCTGTGGCATAGACACCGACGTGATGCTTCCGGCCCTAGGAGCTGCCTTGGGACGGTATGGCCACCACCAGGAAGACAAAAAGCCGCAAAGCTGGAGACGCCAGGGGGGAAGGCAGGGAGGGCCCCAGCCCTGCTGATGCCACCGAGCCCCGGCCCCAAACCAGAGGTCTCCACCCACTCATGCCTCAACCTGCGAAAACAACAGCTCCTGTCTGTTTAGTCTACACTGGCTGAGGTTTGCAGACAGACGCCCTTGCCCGCTGGGACACGGAGAGCTTCGGCCTCCAGACTTCTGCAGTCCCCTGGGTTTCCCTGAGCTGTGTCTGGAAGCCCCTTCTTCCCGAACTCCCGCTGAGCTGTGGCCACTCAGAGCCCAGGGCCGTGTGCACCCGAGCCCCGGTGGGCTGAGCACCCCCAGGGCCCTCTTCAAATCCACCTGCACACCCTCGAGGGCGAGCTGGCCCCTGAAGCCTGCATTTCTTTCTTTGTTGTTTATTTTTTTGTTTGTAAAGATTTATTTTTATTTGGTTGAAAGGCAGAGATAGAGAGAGGGAGAGAGAGAAAGAGACAGAGACAGAGGTCTTCCATCTGCTGGCTGGCTCCCCCCATGGCTGCAACATGGGTGCAGGGGCCTAAGCACTAGGGCCGTCTTCTGCTGCTTTCCCAGGCACATTAGCAGGGAGCCGGATAGGAAGTGGAGCAGCCGGGACTAAACCAACACCCACATGGGATGCCGCCTTCACAGGCGGCAGCTTTGCCCACTACGCCACAAGGCCGGCCCCTGAAGTCTGCATGTCTAACAAGTTCCTGGCTGGTGCCAAGAATGCTGGCTGGGGACTGCACTTAGAGCCGCTGGGACGTGCAGGGCGGCCGGCTGCACCCAGCACTGACCCCTGGTGCACACTACACTGGCGCTCAAAGTCCGGTCAGGCATTTCTGAGCCCGAGTCATCCGGCTAACGTGCCAGGTCCTGATTCTTTCACGTTACAGCCTTGTGCGGTGCAAGGAGACGTATCAGCCGTGCGTGACAACTGAATCCCCTGGGACCTGCTGGCCTGGTGTGCCCCGGACAGAGCAGCTCCCGGGGCCCCTGGCAAGCCAGGCTGAGCTGGTGGCTCTGTTCAGGCCGAGCAATTAGGCACAAGGCAAGATGACTTGGTACAGGCTGGCGAGCAAACTGGGTGAAGGCCTGGCCATCAGCCAGGGACTCGTGCACCCTGGGTCAACACGGGAATTCACGGCAGCGGTGCACACCAGCAAGGGTGGGCCATGCCTGCTCTTTGGGGTTCCCTCTCGTCACCCCACACCTGAGGCTTGGACAACAGGGGGCACAAAGCGAGCTTCCAGCCACCGTGGGCTTGCCGCTGCCACGCGGGGCTGCAGACGGCAGCAACACTGCGGAACAGGATGAGTCACAGCTCCCAGCACCTCCGCCGCCTCCCACCAGCCCTGGGAAAAAAATAAGCGCGAGCTCCCAGCTGAGTGCCCTTAATTTGTCTCATTTGTGCCTAAAGCACAGGGCGCTGGCCAACCAGTGTCAGCCAAAAGGCTGTCACGGTGGTGCCGTGTCTGGACGCTCGGCCTCTGCCCACGCAGCCCGCAGGGACCCTGTGAGCTGGGCGACTCCCTGCTGTGGCCAGCCCCCACCCCACCCCCGGTGGACGGGCTTCACTTATTGGCTCTTAGAACAGTTTGGTTTTGTGGTTTTAAGAAGTGATCAGCATTTAAAAGTCAGAAGATTTTAAATCAAAGTCCATGTTCCTAAATTCTCCTGAAAACTCTGACAGCCCGACTCTGTCCTGACACCAGACAATTGGCCGGGCTGTGTCTCGGCTGCGGCAGGGGCTGGGACTGGGAGCCCGGGGCCTGCAGCCTTGAGTGAGGGCTCCCGGAATCGTTCCTTGTGTTGTTCTGTTGTGGTTGAATGCCGACGGCACCATCGGCGATGCTGCCGTGTGGGGTTTGCTCTCACGGGTGAGCAATGCTGGCGCCATCACTGGGTTGTTATCAGCACAGTAATTCCCCCTCCGCCGTCCCCTCCCCCAAGGGGACTTCCACATGGCCGCCCCTGGACCAAGTGGGAAGAGGAGCGCTTGAGGGTCTGGGTGGCGCTCAGCCGGGAGGCCCAGCGCCCCTCTTGCTGTTTGCGCAGTGTGCATGAAGTTTGCAGAGCGACACCAGGAGTGTCCCCAAAGGGAGAGAGGAGCCCACGGGCCAGAGCACGTAAGCCGCGATCGACGTGTGTGCGGGCAAGAAGAGAAGCTACAGGTGCAGTGCGTCCGGCCGCGCCTCTTAGGGAGACACTCACTGGGTTATAGTTTCCTCTTATTCCCGTTTTGTAAAAGCGGACGGCAGTGGACTCTGTCCGCCGGGCTCCGACGCCTTCCAGCTGCTCATCTGAGACCTGCGAGTGCTCACCGCGGAGCCAGGCTGAGCCCCGAGTGGCAGCCAGCGGAGGTGAGCGACCGCAGGTGTCACCAGACCGTGTGCAGGTCAGGACGGCGCCCGCTGAATGTGACTGCTCAATGATATTCCCACCTCCCCCCACCAGCATGAAGTCCAGAGATGGGCGAGCCGAAGAGCGGCCCCCCAAAGCTGCAGAAACCCAGCCACCCCTCCCCAAGCGCCCACCCTCAAAGTGGGCTTTTCATCCTTATGAAAGCAAGATGGTGACGAAGTCTGACGGGGGTGGGGGAACGAAGGGGACGAGACGGAGGCCCTGGGGAGGAGGGAGGCCCTGGGAGCTTCCTGAGCCCGGGCCTCCTCGCTAAGCGTCAGCTTCCCCGCCTGCAGCCGCGGGACCCTCTTCCCAGGCCCGACCCCCTCCCAGAAGGCGTCAGTGGGATTCGCAGGCTCCAGACGTCCACGTTGTCCACAAGGGGTCTCGGGACCCCCGTGTCGCAGCAGCCCTGGCTTTGCCCCCGCAGCTGCCAGCTCCTCCCAGCCCACATCGAGGACGCCCATGGCCTTGGGTGGGGGAGGAGCCTGAGAACACACAGCGGGCTGGGAGTGGGCAGGCAGGCATCTGAGGTTGCTACTCACTCACGGCTGAAGCGGGGGTCCGGCAGGTAGCCCAGGCCCTGCTCGCCCTGAGGCTGCGCTGCCCAGGGAAGGCCCTGCTGCTCCCAGGCCTGCTTTTCACAGCGTGGCCGTGACCTTCAGAGCACGGCGTGGCCTCGTGTGAGACCAGAGGCGACACTGAAGTCCTGAGGTCACAGAGGTCGCGTGTGCGTTTGTCCCTTTCCTCTCCGTCACAACCAGCAGCATCCCTGAATCTCTACTCCCTCCCAGCCCCTCAGAGGCGTGTTGAAGTCTTCTCCCGAGAGGAGAGGAAGTCGGATTAATTTAGGATTTAAACCTGGAACCATAAAGGAGAAAATGGAAGCCCCAGAGACTCCAGCCATCACTGGGCACACGCCACGTCCGTGTCTGCCTGCTGGCGCTGTGGGACACGCTGGGCGGGTTCCCACTCATCGCCCTGAGCAGGCTGCTTCCCCTTCCCAAAGCCCAGGCCCACCCCCACCAGGAGGACGTGCGAGAGTTCACGTACTCGGTTCCATAGCACTGGGCAGCCACTTTTTTAGAGTCTAATGATACTCTGCTACGCTTATAACAACCTGTCTTCACTTCTGACTATTTCCTTGGGCCAGATTCCCCAGAGCGGAGTTGCTGGATACAGGACTGGTTTTTTTGTTTTG
Organism: Oryctolagus cuniculus; assembly: GCF_051225735.1. Taxonomy (NCBI): domain Eukaryota; kingdom Metazoa; phylum Chordata; class Mammalia; order Lagomorpha; family Leporidae; genus Oryctolagus; species Oryctolagus cuniculus. The sequence goes on from NC_142877.1 coordinate 4,162,495, forward strand.
TTTTGTTTTTTAAGATTTATTTTATTTATTTGAAAGGCAGAGTTACAGAGAGAGAAGGGGGAGACAGAGAGAGGACTTCCTTCTGCTGGTTCACTCCCCAAATGGCTGCAACAACTAGGCCTGGGCCAGGCCGAAGCCAGGGGCCAGGAGCTTCTTCTGGGCCTCCCACTTTGGTGCAGGGGCACAGCACTTGGGCCTCCTCCACTGCTCTCCCAGGTCATCAGCTGGGAGCTGGATCAGAAGTGGAGCAGCCGGGCTTCCAGCCAGTGACCATATGGGATGCCAGCACTGCAGGTGGTGGGTTCACCTGCTACACCATAGCACCGGCCCCGGAGGGAAATTTTAAACATATTTTTACACACTCACATGCACACACGCCCAGTTACACCCACATACCCCATACATGCACACATCCCCACATATACACACACACACATGCATTTGCTCACACATGTGCAAACACATGGACACACGCACACACATGCATGCACTCACACACACATGCCCACACACCCACGTGCCTTGAGTCCGGCTCATGGAGGCCATGAGGACCTGAGCTGGACGTGACTGCTGGGGCAGCCCATTGGCAGGGTCATGGGGTGGAGGGCAGGTTGAGAACTGACCTCCAGTCTCCCTGCGGCACGCCGGGCGCGGCGGGGGAAAGGCCCTGAGAGCCCCTACTTCCTTTGCATTCTCTAGCTCCTGTCCCCTCCGCTGGAGTGCGTGGAGCAGTACTCGCCCCGGAGGATCGCAGCGCCCAGGACAGGGCCAGACGCGTGGAAGGCTGAATGACGGAGCAAGGAAAGACGGAGGCAGCTCCGTGAACACCCAGCGTGGAGCCACCGCCCTCCCGGTGCTGCCGCGGTCGGAGGAGTCCGAATCGGGGACGGCATCGCTGAGGTGGCTGAGGGGGTCTTATCTGCCCCAACAGACGGGGCTCAGAGCAGCCCCAAGACCTCCTTCCAGACCCCTCATCGACACACGGGAGGTGGGAAACCGAGACCTAGCCCGACAGAACTGCAGCGAGGGGCTTCCCTCCAGGCGTGCACCTGTGCCTGCCGCGGGATGTCCCAGCAGTCCCTGGGTCCACGTGGCGCCCGACACCTCGCCTTGGACGCAGGTGTGTGCAACCAGCTGTGCTTGGCCCTGCAGCCCGAAAGTCCACCCAGGACGAAGGCCAGGGCTTCGTGTTGCTGTCCTTGGTGTCCTGATGTTCACACATCTTTGGATGCGGGAGCTGCTGGCCCCTGCAGCATCGATCACACGCGTTCTCTGCCTTGGACTCTCTTAACCAGCACTTGGTTGGCACCTGTCCGACTTTTGCACCCAGATCCCTCTGAAAGGTGAAAGCAAGGGCTGTGTCTCCAGGACCTGGGGCGTGGCTGCAGTGTGAAGTTCCTTAGCAAGTGTGTAGTATCTTACACACTCTCCTTAGCTTTGCATTCTTCTCTGATTTGTTACCTTTTTTTTTTTTTAAGATTTATTTATTTATTTAAAAGTCAGAGTTACACAGCGAGAGGAGAGGCAGAGAGAGAGAGAGAGGTCTCCCAACTGCTGGTTCACTCCCCAAGTGGCCACATTAGCCAGAGCTGTGCTGATCCAGAGCCAGGAGCCAGGAGCTTCTTCCGGGTCTCCCACGTGGGTGCAGAGGCCCAAGGACTTGGGCCATCTTCCACTGCTTTCCCAGGCCACAGCAGAGAGCTGGATGGGAAGTGGAGCAGCCGGGTCTTGAACCAGCACCCATATGGGATGCCAGCGTTTCAGGCCAGAGCGTTAAGCCGCTGTGCCAAGTGCTGGCCCTTCTGTTATCTTTTTAACATATAAATTGGTTCCCCTACAAGTCTTTGGGCAAAATGTACATCCCAGGAAGACAAGCTGTGATTGCCGGCATTGGTCCTGCCTCCTGCTGCCGTGGGCCGGGCAAGGGTGACACAGGCGAGGCACCAGGCTCAGGTACGTGGAGCTGTCACTCTGACACGGCCCCCTCTCACACTGTGTGGGTCCCGCGTGCCAGCGACTTATGGAGTTTGCACAAATGGAACTGGGCTGGGGGCAGAGAAACGCGGGCGTGTCTCCGTGCAGTGGTAGGCTCTGGGTCGTGCCCATGCTTCTGTTCCAGAAGTGCCTGGTCCTTGGGGGGTGCTCACCCCAAAAGTAAAAGGGGTGCTTTGTCAAAGGAACCGGGAAGGCACGAAAACGTCAGGGCCGTGGCAGAGGTTTGCAGGAGACACGCGCAGATTGGAGCCTGGGTCCTGGCGGGTAAACGGTGGCCGGCATTTCCACACCGCAGCCCCTGTTAGCATCTGGCCAGGCAGGGTGCGCCACGCCCACTTTCCAGGCGCCGACTCAGCACATTTATCACAGCTCTGCACCAGGGGACGCCCTGCCCCTTTCCTGCTCCTGCCGTCGTGGGAAGCCATGTGGGGGTGGCAGCCTTGTGGACACACCCTGCCTGGGGCTGCCGGCCTGCACTGAGAGCTTAGGGACCATTTAGGAATCAGGAGGGCTCGCTGCCTGAGAGCCTCGGCACGGCCCCCCTAAATCAGGGGTGACCAGCCTGAAGCTTGACAAACGACAGAAAGGGAGCGAGCAGGCGTGGGGAAGAAAGAAGTGTCAGGGCCGGCAGTGTGGCGTAACCTCCACCTGCAGTGCCGACATCCCATATGTGCGCAGGTTTGAGTCCTGGCTGCTCCACTTCCCATCCAGCTCTCTGCTGTGGCCTGGGAAAGCAGTGGAAGATGCCCAAGTCCTTGGGCCCCTGGCCCCATGTGGGAGACCCTGGAGGAAGCTCCTGGCTCCTGGCTTCGGCCTGGCCCAGCCCTGGCCATTGCAACCACTTGGGGGAGTGAAACAGCAGATGGAAGATCTGCATCTCTCTCTCTCCCTCTCTCTCTCTCTCTGTATCTCTGCCTTCCAAATAAATAAATCTTATTTAACAAGAAAAGCAAGCAGCGTTGTGCAGCAAAGCAAGGTCGTTAAGGAGAGCCTGGAGCTTAAGAGACGGGTCCCTGGTCCTCACCTCCAGCCACCTCCGGCCGCACACCGGGGTCACACGGGGTTTGGGGACTGCGGATCGCTGCAGTCCACTTGGCTGGGGCGGCCCGGCCCGGTGCTGTTTGGGGAGCTCTGTGTGCAGTCTCAGCTGGGCGCCTCACTCCCAGGCTCAGGATGGAACATTCTGGAGCCAGCGCCCTCCTGCCCCTTTCCTCATCCTCTTGCTGTCTGTGTGAATTCTCTTTCCATCTCCTGGAAAGAGTCCCAGAAGTCAAACCACATCCCCCGGTCCCCGCGCTCCGGCCTTTCCCGTTCCCGTTCCCGTTCTGGTCTCTGCTGCCTGGACTTGCGTTGGGAATGACTGCATTTCATTGTTTTTCTCCTCATTTCTGGCTGAGGCTCAGCCTACGCGAGGGGCCTTGAAAAGCCCATGACAAACGGAATCAAGAGATAGGCTTCTCTGGTGACAACGATTTTGCAACCTATGCACAGTTTTTTCATAGTGCGCGTTTTCCACCAACTTCCCGGCGCCCGGGCGCAGACGGCTCCGGCACCCGCGCGCCGAGGATATTTTTGACTCTGCAGCTGCAGTCTCCCTGGAGGCTTTGGCTGCAGAAATCCCACGGCGGCGGCAGCACCCTAACGGGATAATAACGCGCCGTTTCCGCTTCTTACTGTAAGGACTCTCACGTCCTGGAGTGACCTTGAGCATCTCGGGGCGGGGATGGGGGAGGCTGCTGGGGCTGCGACCCCCTGTCCTCTGCTCCTGGCCATGCCCCTGTCCCCCTCTGCAGGTCCACAGCTGGAGAGGAGCTGGGGGCTCCCCCGAGCTCCCTATGACAGGCAGGCCGGCAGGGAGCGCTCTTGGCATCCACCAGGCGGAAGCCAGGGGGCCTGCTCGACATCCAGCAACGCACGGGACAAGAGCAGGACCTGGTCCCAGTGTCGGCAGTGTGAGGGCTAGAACCCCTGAACTTGACCCTGAACCGGAGATCTTCGAGGGCTGCTGACGCTCTGTGTCCTCCCTGGCAGCCCTCGAGTCTGTCTTTGCTGAGGTTGAGCTACACCAGGGTTGCATCCGCCTTGGCTATTTTTGTGCCACGATTATTCATCTTGCAGGTTTCTTTAAGTCACTTTACTTTCCTGATTCTCAGAAACATGAAACGGAAACGTCATAGAATTACAGGATTTGGAAACCAGCGTCACGTGCCGCACATCGGCAGTGCAAGGGAGATACAGCGAGTTCCTCATCCGTCTGGCTGGAGACGGTGGCCTGGACATTTCTGGAACCTGCTTGGGTCCTGTTGTGGCACTGGGCTCCGAGGCCGGACAAGACACACACGCACCCCACAGAAGTGTCGCCTGCAGCAAAGAGCCTGCTTTCTTTTGTTCAATTGAGAAATTGGCTTGAGAGGCAGAGACAAAGCTTCCAGCTGCCTGCTCACCCCCACGTGCTGGGGGCAGGAAGGCACTCCCCAGCCCCCCAGCGGAGGACCCTGTGGCCGGCTCTCCCTCGGCAGGCAGCCTGCTGCGCTCAGCGCCTGCAGAGGGGCTCCCAGGCTGCCAGCCTCCCACTGCGCCTGAGCGGACAGACTCTGCTGTCGGCCCCGGGGAAGCACGCAGCGGGCCGTGACCTGGCTGCTGACCGGGCCCCGAGACGGGGCGCTGCAGGGGCCCCCAGGGCCGGAGCGAGGCCTCCCTCCGCCGAGCCAGCCAGGAGCCGCGGCACAAATGAGCGCCAGCTGCAGCCCCAGGGAGCTGATTCCTCCCCAGTCGGGCCTCCGGGTGAGAAAGCAGCCCAGGTGGTGCCCGACGCAGCCCCGTGAGACCCCGCGTGGGGCTCCGGCCGAGCGCACCTGCGGCCCTGACCCGCGGGAACTGTGCGGTGCTGAACGTGTGTGGTTTTCAGCCCTGCATCCATGGCGAATCTTCTGGCCATCAGAGAAAGCAAATGCAAGTATGAGGAGTCGCAGAGGTTGTAAAAGGGTCTCGTATATAGCAGCCTAGCAGGGATGGTAAATCCACCCACGCACCTCCCCCCCCTCGCCCCTCCCCCCATTCCTTCCTCCCTTCCCGAAGGAAGCTCTGCATCCGGCGGAGGTGTTAGCACCGGGACCACTGGGATACAGGCTCCATGTTGGGGTGTCCTCACTGGCCGGCTCACTGGTCAGAAGGTACTGAGGGTCTCGCTGTCTAAATCTGAGCTCGGAGGTCCCTACGTGTGTGTGTGTGTGTGTGTGTGTGTGTGTGTGAAACCAAGACACCAGCCAAGGGCTAGGTGGACAGGACACCCCCCTGTTGCCACCCTCCCCTCCCCTCCCCGGCGTGGGCTCAGCCCTGAGGGAGGGGCGGGGGCTCCCGCGTGGGTGCCGCTCCCCGGCTGGCTGTCCGCGGGGAGGCAGACACAGATGTCAAATATCCATAGCAAATGTGAGACTATTTAGGTACAATTTAGCAGAGCGAGTCATCCTGCAGACATAAACATTTTAATCAGAGTGACAATTTATTCAAACAATTTGACAATGCTTACACACGCGGAACAGATGGCCTGGGGTGGGGGAGGGAAGCCCCCAGCGGAGACTGGCGGGCCTGCTGGGAGGGGCTCAGTGGGAGACAAGGGGCTCCCCGGCTCCCGCCAGCAGACAGGCACTTGGAAGGACCCCAGGTCCCTGCCCCGGGAAACCCCCTTTTCGAGTCCCAAACTCCTGGGATTTGCGGGAAATGCAAGCATTGGCTCATTCAAAGGGCAGTTGCTGGGAGAGCGCCGGGGAGGCCACGCTGCGCCTGCCGCGGGAGCTCCGTGTGTGCCTGCTTCTCACCGTTGCCGGTGGCTCTGCAGTCTGCATGGGCCTGGAAGCAGCCCTAAGATGAGGGTGCCAGGGCGGCCCCCCAGGGAGGAGGCACACACGGCCTTGCTGATGTGCACCTGCACCCCCAGGCAGCTCCTCGAGGGGGGGCTGTGGGATGGACGGACAATAGCCTGCAGCTGCACACCCCAGTGAGAGCCTGCTGAGGCTGGGCAGGCCCAGAACTGAGGGAGACAGCAGTGAAACCTTCGCCACCAGGTTTGGGGCAATCACGACCCCAGCAATAGACAGCAGGACCCTCTGCCGGCGCGAGGAGCAAGGTCCTGCCTTACGATGAGACCTAGCCTAACACACGCGCCATCGGACCCCATGCTGCGCAGACGCCGGGAGGGCACAGAGGAGGAGGAGGCCAGGAGAATGGGTTTAAAAGAAAGCAAGGGCCCCCGCCTGCAGTGCTGGCATCCCATACGGGTGCTGGTTCGAATCTCGGCTGCTCCACTTCCCATCCGGCTCTCTGCTATGGCCTGGAAAAGCAGTAGAAGATGGCCCAAGTCCTTGGGCCCCTGCACCCATGTGGGAGACCCGGAAGAAGCTCTGGCTCCTGGCTTTGGATCAGCACAGCTCTGGCTGTTGCAGCCAACTGGGGAGTGAACCCGCGGATGGAAGACCTCTCTTTCTCTCTCTGCCTCTGCCTCTCTGTAACGCTTTCTTTCAAATAAATAAATTAATTAAAAATAAAAAAAAAAAGCGAGAAAATGTCACCGGGACACAGGGGACAGGGCTCTGCGTGAGGGGCTGTCGGGAAGTCTGGCCGCCCGGCCCCCAGGGTGGAGCAAATGACCCCTGCAGTCTCAGGGAGAAGCAGCCCAGGCCTTGTGTCGGAGGCGCTGTCGGCTTTTCAGCTGCCCGGGGAGAGATGGGCCTGGGGAGGGAGGCTCCAGGACAGACCAGGCTGCCCGGGCAAGCAGAGCTGCGGCCGGCGCCCAGCCCTCCCCCTGCGAAGTGGTTACAGATTGGGCATGGCTTCCCGGAGGAGGTAGGATCCCAGCCCAGGGCGTGGCTTCCTGGAGGAGGTAGGATCCCAGCCCAGGGCCCTCGGCAGGTGCCGCAGCCGTGTCTCACGCGGAGCCTCCTCTGCCGTGCGCAGTGCGCGAGGGCAGCCCACCCCCTCCAGTAGAGAGCCGGGCTCTGAGACGCCGAGGGTGGCAACCCGCACCCGGACCCAGCTCACAGGTGTTTGTGGGCGTGGCTTTTGCCTAATGGAGTGAGCAAGGGTTAAGAAACTCAGGTTTTAAAGGAATGACATCCATGTGCCTGAAAGGCTCTGAGATAAACTGGAAGGAGCCCTCTGGGTGCTCGCGTTTCCATGGCAGGAAGCGTCTGAGAAAACCTACCCGGGCCCTGCGTCCTGTACAGAAAGAACAACACGGGAGGCAGCGCAGACAGCCGACAGCCCCAGAGCCAGCCCAGCTGCTGCCGCCGCTGCTGCATCCCAGAACTACCAGGGCCAGCGACTCCTGTGGGCACCCCGGGCCCCTCCCTGTCCCCGTCCTCTGAGTACCCTTTGTGTGTAAGGAGCAGGTGACCCGTCTCTTTGGTTCATACGTCTTCTGCTTTAAATATACTCTGGGGCGGCGCCGTGGCACAGTAGGTTAGTCCTCCACCTGCAGCGCTGACATCCCATGTGGGCGCCGGTTCTAGTCCCGGCTGCTCCTCTTCCAATCCAGCTCTCTGCTGCCGCCTGGGATAGCAGTGCAAGATGGCCCAGGTCCTTGGGCCCCTGCACCCGCCTGGGCGACCTGGAAGAAGCTCCTGGCTCCTGGCTTCAGATTGGCACAGTTCCGGTCATTGCGGCCATTTGGGAAGTGAACCAACAGAAGGAAGACCTTTCTCTCTGTCTCTCCCTCTCACTGTCTGTAACTCTACCTCCCAAATAAATAAATAAAATCTTTATTAAAAAAGAAAGAAAGAAAGAAAGAAAGAAAGAAAGAAAGAAAGAAAGAAAGAAAGAGAAAGAGAGAGAGAGAAAGAAAGAAGTAGATACCAAGAAGCTCTACACAGGGGACGGCCCCATGGTGAGCAGATTAAGCCTCTGCCTGCGTCACCGGCTTCCCCTGTGAGCACCGGTTCAAGTCCCGGCTGCTCCACTCCCCATCCAGCTCCCTGCCGATGCTCCTGGGAAAACAGCTAAAGATGGTCCTAGTGCTTGGGCCCCCACCACCACATGGGAGACCCAGATGGAGCTGCAGGCTCCTGGCTCCTACCTGGCTCCCCTGGCTGTACGTGTCTGTCTGTCTGTGTGTGTGTGTCCATCTCTGTGACTCTGCCTTTCAATAAATAAGATAAAATTTTTGAAGATTTATTTGGAAGGCAGAGTCACGTTGTGTGTGGGGGTGGGGCAGATCTTCCATCCACTGGTTCACTCTCCAGATGGCTGCAGCAGCCAGGGCTGGGTCAGGCTGAAGCCAGAAGCCAGGAGCTTCATCCACGTCACCCATGTGGGTGGCAGGCCCCCAACACGTGGGTCATCTTCCGCTGCTTTTCCCAGGCCACCAGCAGGGAGCTAGATCAGAAGTGGAGCAGCCAGGACATGATCTGGTGCCCATATGGGATGCCGGCATCTCAGATGGCGGCTTAACCTGCTACACCACAGCGCTGGCCCCGATAAAATAAATCTATAGAAACAAGAAGCTGTACCTCGCAGAACCCATCTCCAGTGTCTGTTGACCTGGCTTGGACAGCAAGATCCTAGACTTCAAGCTGACGTGATCGTGGGGTGAGACCTGCTGGTGACGGGAGGGCCAAGGGTGTTTGGCCACGGAGGACGTGGATTGCTGTGGCCGGAAGCCAGTCTGGGACCAGCTGTGTGCTCCAGTGTTGACAGCCCCACATCTCGCAACGCGGTTCTGATGCTCCTACCACTGAGCCGTGGCTCTTGGTGCCCTTGCCCTGCCCTGGGCAGAACCGGGAGACAGCCTCAGGGGCTAGGGTTTGAAAGAAGCTGAGCGCCACGGTGTCCCAGGCCAGGACCTGACCATGACAGGCCATGCCACCTTAGGCCTCTCTCTTCCACGCCTGGGCCAGGCTGGGGGAAGCCCCAGTTGCCTCAGCGTCGCAGGAGCCGGGAGGTTCTCAGGCTGTGTGACTGCCAGGGCCGGGTGTTCCAGACTGAGGTCTCCACCATCAGACAGGCTGGTGGCCAAGGAAGTCTTTGAGATGACCACCCTCTGCCTACAGCCTCGTCACAGAGCTCGAGTGAGAGGGGACTAGAACCGGCGCCCATAGGGGATGCCGGCGCCACAGGCGGAGGATTAACCCAGTGAGCCAAGGCGCCCTTTTAGAACCTGAAGGCTGCAGGCACGGTCTTCCCTGATGCACGCCCGGACAGCGCGTGCTCGGTGACAGAACGGTGGAATCCCTGCCCTCAAATGAGCTCATGCGGAGCCCCCTCCTCCCCTGGTGGAAGAGGGTGAGCCGTCTCCCCACCCGTCTACAGGGGAGTGTCCCGCCCTCACCGCAAGAATCGAAGGCGCCGTGGCCCGTGAGAAGGGAGGATGCCCCCTGCCTTGCCCGAGCCCCCCCCTCCCCTGGTGGGAGCTGAGGCCCCCGTCCCCTGTGGGAGCTGAGCCCCCCCTCCCCTGTGGGAGCTGAGCCCCCCCCTCCCCTGGCGGAAGGGTAAACACAGCGCCCTCCCTTGTCTAACTGCTGAATTCCGTGTCCTCGCCTGACCTAAGGTGACTGCCGGGCCCTCAAGGTCACACAGGGCGAGGGTCAGGAGCTCGGAGCTCGAGTGCAGGAACTGGGTCCCCTCGGCGTCACCTGTGCAAACAAGCGAGCCGCGCGGCAGTGCCTCCCTGTACCGGAGCCGGCTCGCAGGCTGCAGCCCAGACAGCTGGCGGAACATCTGGTTTCTTGTTGCCTCGCTTTTCCCAGGGCGTGAATTCCTTTTCTCTGCTTCTTTCATCTGGCCCCAGGCCTGGTCCCCTGCGGGCACACAGAACCAGAGCAAATATTTACCTGAGGCACACGTGGCTGCCCCGCAGGCTAAAAGCCTTTTTAAGATGTAGAAGTGGAAAGTGCCAGCCCCGGGCTGAATCCTTGCAGCCGCAGCCCGAGGGGGTGGATTGGAGGGAGGGAAGTGGGTGTGGTGGGAGGCAGGGTCGAGCCCCCCCAGATGCAGGTGAGGGTAGCAGGAGTGGCAATGGGATGACAGGGACCCGGCCACCTTGAGCCCCAGTTATGGCTGCTGGGGTTTCCAGAGAAGGAATGGACACTGGCCGGCTGCTGATGGGAGCTTCTTCAGGCAAGGCTTCAGCCCGATTCTTCTGGGCTGTGAGGGAGAGGCGAGTCCCGCCGTCTTGCCCACCGGCCACACTGCTACTCCCTCTGCTCTCATTAGCACACAGGGGCTGAGTAGGGCCCGGCCTGCCCCTCTGTGACCACCATGAGACTCCCCCAATCTGCAAAGAGCTGACTCCAGAGACGGGTGCCACGCCCTGCACTGGGCCCAGGACCCCCCGTGACGGCTGTGCTCAAGGCTTCACAGACTTGGTTTCCCTCGAGGCTCCTCCTGCCTGCCAAGAAGGGACAGCAATGGTCCCCATGCAGGGGAGGCGTGAGCGGCGCCCAGCTTTGGGATCCCATCAGCAGATAGACAGTGGCTGGCTGGATGGATGGGAGGATGGATGGATGATGGATGGGAGGATGGATGGTGGATGGTGGATAGATCGGTGGATGGATGATGGATGGGAGGATGGATGGTGGATGGTGGATGGTGGATGGGAGGATGGATGGTGGACGGATGGTGGATGGATGGATGGATGGATGGGTGGATGGATGGGTGGATGGATGGGAGGATGGATGGTGGAGGGATGGTGGATGGATGGATGGATGGATGGGAGGATGGATGGTGGATGGGAGGATGGGAGGATAGATGGGTGGATGGATGGATGGTAGATGGTGGACAGATGGTAGATGGATGGGTGGATGGTGGATGGGTGGATGGTGGATGGTGGATGGGTGGGTGGATGGGTGGAAGATGGATGGGAGGATAGATGGATGGATGGGTGGATGGGTGGATGGATGGGTGGTAGATGGATGGTGGATGGGTGAATGGATGGATGGGTGGTAGATGGATGGTGGATGGGTGGATGGTGAATGGATGGATGGGAGGATAGATGGATGGATGGGTGGATGGGTGGATGGATGGGTGGGTGGATGGGTGGTAGATGGATGGTGGATGGGTGGATGGGTGGATGGATGGGTGGATGGATGGATGGTAGATGGTGGACAGATGGTGGATGGATGGGAGGATAGATGGATGGTGGATGGATGATGGATGGGAGGATAGATGGATGGATGGGTGGATGGGTGGATGGATGGGTGGTAGATGGATGGTGGATGGATGATGGATGGGAGGATAGATGGATGGATGGGTGGATGGGTGGATGGATGGGTGGTAGATGGATGGTGGATGGGTGAATGGATGGATGGGAGGATAGATGGATGGATGGGTGGATGGATGGGTGGGTGGATGGGTGGAAGATGGATGGGAGGATAGATGGATGGGTGGGTGGATGGGTGGTAGATGGATGGTGGATGGGAGGATGGATGGGTGGATGGGTGGATGGATGGATGGGTGGGTGGATGGGTGGTAGATGGATGGTGGATGGATGGATGGATGGATGGTGGATGGGTGGATGGATGGGTGGTAGATGGATGGTGGGTGGGTGGATGGGTGGATGGATGGATGGATGGATGATGGATGGGTGGATGGATGGGTGGATGGGTGGAAGATGGATGGGAGGATAGATGGATGGATGGGTGGATGGGTGGATGGTGGATGGGTGGTAGATGGATGGTGGATGGGTGGATGGTGAATGGATGGATGGGTGGATGGATGGGTGGATGGATGGTGGATGATGGATGGATGGATGGGTGGATGGATGGTGGATGGATGGTGGATGGGTGGATGGGTGGATGGATGGGTGGTAGATGGATGGTGGATGGGTGGATGATGGATGGGAGGATGGATGGATGGATGGATGGGTGGATGATGGGTGGATGGTGGATGATGGATGGGTGGATGGGTGGATGGATGGGTGGGTGGATGGGTGGATGGATGGGTGGATGGGTGGGAGGATAGATGGATGGTGGATGGGTGGGTGGATGGGTGGATGTATGGGTGGATGGATGATGGGTGGGTGGATGGTGGATGGTGGATGGTGGATGGGTGGATGATGGATGGATGGATGGGTGGATGGATGATGGGTGGGTGGATGGTGGATGGATGGATGGGTGGATGGGTGGATGATGGATGGGTAGATGGAGGATGGATGGTGGATGATGGATGGATGGATGGGTGAATGGGTGGTAGATGGATGGGTGGATGATGGATGGTGGATGGGTGGATGGGTGGGTGGATGATGGATGGGAGGATAGATGGATGGATGGGTGGATGGATGGTGGATGGGAGAATAGATGGATGGGTGGGTGGATGGGTGGATGGATGGGTGGGTGGATGGTGGATGGGAGGATAGATGGATGGGTGGGTGGATGGGTGGATGGATGGGTGGGTGGATGATGGATGGATGGGTGGGTAGATGGTGGATGGGAGGATAGATGGATGGGTGGGTGGATGGATGGATGGGTGGATGGGTGGATGATGGATGGGAGGATAGATGGATGGTGGATGGTGGATGGGTGGATGGATGGGTGGGTGGATGGATGATGGATGGGTGGTAGATGGATGATGGATGGGTGGATGGGAGGATGGATGGATGATGGGTGGATGATGGATGGATGGGTGGATGATGGATGGTGGATGGGTGGATGGTGAATGGATGGATGGATGATGGATGGGATGATGGATGGATGGTGGATGGTGGATGGATGGTGGATGGGAGGATGGGTGGATGATGGATGGGTGGATGGATGGATGGGAGGATAGATGGGTGGATGGTGGATGGATGGATGATGGAAGATGGATGATGGATGGTGGATGGGTGGATGATGGATGGGTGGTAGATGGATGGTGGATGGGTGGATGGAGGGATGGTGGATGGTGGATGGATGGTGGATGGATGGATGGGTAGATGGAGAATGGATGGGTGGTAGATGGATGGATGGATGATGGATGATGGATGGGTGGATGATGGATGGGTGGTAGATGGATGGGTGGATGGGAGGATAGATGGGTGGGTGGATGGGTGGATGGGTGGATGGGTGGATGGGTGGATGGATGGTGGATGGGTGGATGGATGGGTGGATGGTGAATGGATGGATGGGTGGTGGATGGTGGATGGATGGGTGGGTGTATGGATGGTGGATGGGTGGATGGGTGGATGATGGATGGTGGATGGATGGGTGGTAGATGGGTGGATGGATGGATGGATGGGTGGAAGATGGATGGATAGATAGATGGGTGGGTAGATGGTGGCAGATTGTCTGGGCTCAGACCCGAGCTCCTCCGCTCCCTGCTCTGCAGCCTTGGACGGATGACCATCTCTGTGTCGCAGGCTCCTTGTCCGTTCTGTGGGCGTAATGACCGTGTGAATGTCAAAGGGGTTGTGAGCATGAACCAGCCAACACTAGAAGTGCGTAGCAGGTAAGTGCTGCGCACATGACATGCTGGATCATGTTAGGGGAGGGGCCCGACATGAGCAGTACCACGACACAATCACAGAAAGCGAGCTAGTGCACCTCTGGCCAGGGCCACACAGAGAGCATCTCACAGGGTGGGCCGGGGAGTGAGGGGACGGTTGACCAAGGCGGGGGAGAGGACAGGCAAAGAGCATGGCCTCTGAGGTTCCGCAGACTGTGTGTGCAAAGGCCCTGTGGTGGGCACAAGCGCAATGGACAAAGGTCTGGGAGAAGGCCCCGTGTCTTAGAGCTCAGGGACAGTGGTGAAGGTGGAACGGGGCTGAGGTCAGCGGGTGGAACCTAAGGCTTTCATCGTATCCAGAGCAGAGGGGGCCAGAAAGGGAGAGGTCACGCCCACAGTCCAGGAGGAGGGAGGCTGTCGAACCCGAATCCAGAGTCGGAGCTGAGGACCCCGACACCCCGGGCTGGTCAGCTGCTAGCAGTGCAGTGGACACCCAGGGCTGGGCAGAACTGGGGTGCGGGCCCCTGGGGTGGGTTGAGGGTGCCCATTCTCACTTGAAACAGAGCAGATCTTGGAGAATGGTTTGTCTGGTGCACGTTTTTGAGCTTCTGGAGGTGACACAACACGAGGAGAGTTCTCCTGTATGAATAAAACCAGGAAGAAAAGAAAGAAGAAGGAGGCTGCTGGGGTGGCGCAGCGGGGAAAGCCGCCTCCCGGGACGCCGGCCTCCTGCGTGAGCGCTGGTTCGAGTCCCAGCTGCTCCACTTCGTTCCAGCTCTCTGCTAACGCACCTGGGAAAGCAGCGGAGGATGGGCCAAGTGCTTGGGCCCCTGCACCCACGTGGGAGACCCGGAAGAAGCTCCTGGCTCCTGGCTTCAGCCTGACCCAGCGCTGACCGCTGTGGCCATCTAGGGAAAGAACCAGCCATGAAAGATCTCTTCTCTTCTCTTCTCTTCTCTTCTCTCTCTCTCTCTCTCTCTCCCTCTCTCTCCATCTCTCTCCATCTCTGTAACTCTTTTTATTTTCCCCAAAAAGGAGACTGCTTCTAAGCTAAGCCCCTCACCATGAGGCCCATGTGAGTGACAGGGATCGCTTCCCAGCCTGGTAGGAGCCCCGCCCCCGCCCCCCCCCCACACTTGGCTCTGCTCCCGCACCCGTGGGGATTCCTGGGTGTTCTGCACGTCCCGGGGTGGCACCAGCGACTGACGCACTCAACAGCTTGACAGCCACGTGCGAGCGGCCCCGCAGCTCCGTGGGCTGCGACTGGGCGGGGCTGGCTGGGCGGCCGCCCCCCTGCAGGCTCCCGGTGGGGGGTCCATGCCCGCTCTGGGGCTCTTGGTCCTTGTGGTGGTGTTTCCGGCAGCTGCCACCCAGGGCCTCTCAGGCTCTCGAGGCCTCGCCCTGGCCCTCCGCCATCTCGGAGCCAGCACCAGGCCCGGCCGCCGCCCTGTCCGTTCTTTGGACTTCACTCCTCCCTGCAGCCGGCAAAGTTTCCCCGCTTAAAAAAAAATTGAAGAATTGTAAGTTGTGTTAAAATACCCAGAATTGAGCAAGAGTATGCAGCCCAGTGGCATTAAGTACGTCCACGTCCGCCAACAGTGTCCACCTGCAGGATTCTCTCACCTGAACCTGCAACCCCAGCCCCTCCCCCATGGGGCTGGGCGAGGTCCTGGGTGGGGAACAGCATCGCACGCGGGGGAGCGTGTTGAGAGGAGGCGGCAGCCAGCCCACCCTGGACTTGATGGGCAGCCTCAGAACTGAGGAGTCAGGAGGGGCAGGGGAGCTTCCGGGCAGCGGGAGCAGCATGTGCAAAGGCCCTGAGGTCAGAAAGGATTTGGGGTGTTCAGAAGCAGAAGTGAGAGAAATCAGTGGTCCCACTTCCCCTTCTAGAAACATCTGCAGTGGTGGGCATTGTCTTCCCTTCTACAAAAACTGTGAAAATCCCACAGCCAGGCGTCCGTGTAGGGGCCTAACTCAGCCAGGACCCACAGGACAGGCGCCTCCTGCAGGGCGGGCCCATCGTTGGGGGGGGGGCTAAGCACACATCCACGAGCCCAGAGCTGAAGTGGGGGCCACCTCCGGGAGTCAGGGAGCGTGGGGGAGCTCCCGGGTGCCCCCACCCGCCGCGATCCTCCGCGGAGTCACGTCACAGGCAGGGGAGTCCGGGAGGCAGCTCCCGAGCGACAGCCGAGCCAGACAGATCCATGTAAGGTGCATCTGCTGTAGATTAAACATTTGGAAAAGCCATTTTATAAATATTTTTTCCCACAACCACATCCCCATATGGCCGTGAGCTCCGGTCTCCTTGGGCGGCTGTTGGCGGCCGTCCACATATGCATTTAGTGCACATGCCGGCTCGAGGCGTCTGTTCCCAGCCCCCCGGGGGGCGTGGGGGCTCCTCTCACTCCCCGGGGCAGGCAGGGCCCATGGGGCCCCGGGAAGCCGAGTGACAGCACCCCTTCCCGGTCTCCTTGGAGCCCGCTGGCCACAGCCCTGTGTCGCTGCTCTGCCTGGCGCTAGGCCCGGGAGTTCCGAAACACCAGAGCCTGGCCTTCCTAGAGGGTCTCAGCCCAGAGCCAAAGCACCTCCGGGGCCCCCTCTGCCCCTCGAGCCACGGACCCTGCCCGAGAGCCTGCAGCTCTGCCTCTGCCGCCCACTTGCAGTGCCCCACCAGTGCCCCCACCAGTGCCCCACCAGCGCCCCCACCAGTGCCCCCACCCAGTACCCCCCACCAGTGCCCCCACCCAGTGCCCCCGCCAGTGCCCCACCCAGTGCCCCACCAGTGCCCCCACCAGTGCCCCACCAGTGCCCCCACCCAGTGCCCCACCAGTGCCCCCCACCCAGTGCCCCCACCAGTGCCCCCACCCAGTACCCCCCACCCAGTGCCTCCACCCAGTGCCCCCACCCAGTGCCCCCACCAGTGCCCCCACCAGTGCCCCCACCCAGTGCCTCCACCCAGTGCCCCCACCCAGTGCCCCCACCCAGTACCCCACCAGTGCCCCCACCTGAATCTCCTTGGCCCTCGGTGCGTCACCCCAGCAGCGTGAGGGCCTCCAGCAGACACCAGGGGGCTGCGGACCTCAGGGGGGCGGCTGACCCTGCGGGAGGGCGCAAGGCCGCCTCCCGCTCTTCCAGCCTTGAAATCACCTGGACTCCAGCGAACGCGGGCCCACCGTGCGGAAGGAGAGCCGACAGCCATGGCAGGAGCAGAGACCCCTGGGACCACGGACGGAGGACGCGCCCCTGCCACGCAGGCTCCGGAAAACGCAGCTCTGAGCGCTCCAGAGGGGGAGGGGACAGGGCCCATGGATCCACGCAGAGGCTGCTGTGAGGCCGCGGACTCCGGGCTCCTGTTGGGCACAAGGGGCAGCGTGGTCCCCACCTGAGCTGACTTGGCCCTGCCCCCGCCCCGGGACCTCCTCCTCTCTGCCGGGATGACGGACTTCATCCCGTTGCAGACTCTCACGGGGGAGGTTGGCACGCGGCGTCTCTGGTTTGGGATGGCAGCTCTACACCAGCTGGGGACCGGGGTGCCTCCAGGGGGGCCGGAAGATGGTGGCTTCGTTGCAGCTCACTTCCTCCTGGCTGCCATGGCGTGGTCACAGCAGGGGCGCACGGCCATAGTCACGCACCAGGCTGGTTGCAGGGCTGTTCTGGCCATGGCTTTGACGGGCAGGGGGGAAGGGCGGAGGGAACCCGTGCAGCCCTAGGCCCGTGAGACAAGCGCCTGGGTCTGGGAAGTGGTGCGGGGCAGGCTTGGGCTTCGTGGCCTGGGGAGACGTCCTGGCACAGCCGCCTCGCCCGGCCTCCACATCCGGCTCTGGCTCCTTCCCAGCCGGCCCCGCGCCTGCCTGCCAGCAGCCAATACGGTGGAGGAGCCTCTCCCTTGCTCCACGTCACCTCTGGGCCCGAGCCCGTCCGGGATGTGGGCACCTTTTGGCCGGGGTGCTGTTGACACGCATCCTCTGCTGCACTCATCCAGTGGGGACCAGGACTGCACCTGACCGTGGAAGGCTGCCCGGCCGCCCGCGGGGCCCTCCCGCCAGGAACCACTTTCCCTGTGCCAGGCTTTGAAAAAGAGGCAGCTTCACCGCCCTGCCCCGCCTGCTCTTTCCGGGAGGGGGGCAGAGACAGGTGCAGCCGTGGGGGGCGGAGTCGGCAGGTGAGCAGAGGTGGGGTGGAGGAACGAGAGGGACAGGGTCTCCCTTCTTCACCGCAGGATGGAAGCCAGACTGATGGTAATGGGCGGCCCAGCGATGGACGGCACCCCCTCCCTCGCAGCGAGCCTCCGAGAGGGAGCCCTGGGCAGGGGAGGGGACTCCAAGTGCCCCAGCCGCAGCACCCACTGCCTGACCCCACAGCCCTTCATTCCAGGTCTCTGCCTCCAGCCCCTAAAACTCCCTGGACGGCCGGCGCCGTGGCTCACTAGGCTAATCCTCCGCCTAGCGGCGCCGGCACACCGGGTTCTAGTCCCGGTCGGGGCGCCGGATTCTGTCCCGGTTGCCCCTCTTCCAGGCCAGCCCTCTGCTGTGGCCAGGGAGTGCAGTGGAGGATGGCCCAGGTGCTTGGGCCCTGCACCCCATGGGCGATCAGGAAAAAAAAGCACCTGGCTCCTGGCTCCTGCCATCGGATCAGCGTGGTGCGCCGGCCGCAGCGCGCCGACCGCGGCGGCCATTGGAGGGTGAACCAACGGCAAAAGGAAGACCTTTCTCTCTGTCTCTCTCTCTCACTGTCCACTCTGCCTGTCAAAAAAAAAAAAAAAAAAAAAAAAAAACTCCCTGGAAGGGGTGCATGGTTCTCGCCCACGCTGCACTGGCAAAGCCTCCCCAGCCCCAGCTCTCCAGAGCTCCCCGGGTACCGGCCCCTGGAGCAGGCGCCGCAGGTGCACAAATGAACCACGACTGCTCCAGGCTTCAGGGAGCTCCCGGTCCACTGGGAGGCAAGGCCGGCGCTCAGCTGGTGCCGTAAGGGACCACCCCCACCACGCTAGGGACCCTTGGGAGGGGGTGATTGGCTCTCGTTAGCAGAGAAAGACACACGGGGGAGGGGGCATCCCAGCATCCTCCCCCCACCTTGCTCGCTCTCCCTCCAGGGAAGGGGGAGGGGTGAAGGGCTACAGACCACAACCTCCAACCCCAACCCCCAAGCCAGACCTAATTCAAGTCCTTTCCAAGTTTAGAACCTAGGGGTGCAAATCCAGTCTTCCCCACCCCGTGTGCTCGTGGGTCACCTCCTGGGCAATCCCAGCTGGGGCAAAGAGCGTGTCCTGATGGCTGCAGCAGGCTCCTAGGTCAAACATGGGGAGCTGGTTTTCTCTCTCGTGCTAGGGGACACCCAGATCCACATAGGGGACCACAGCGATCTTCAGGGAGGGGTCCTTGCTGAGGTGGGGTCTTTTTTTTTTTTTTTTGGACAGGCAGAGTGGACAGTGAGAGAGAGAGACAGAGAGAAAGGTCTTCCTTTGCCGTTGGTTCACCCTCCAATGGCCGCCGCGGCCGGTGCACTGTGGCGGCGCACCGCGCTGATCCGAAGGCAGGAGCCAGGTGCTTCTCCTGGTCTCCCATGGGGTGCAGGGCCCAAGCACCTGGGCCATCCTCCACTGCCTTCCCGGGCCACAGCAGAGAGCTGGCCTGGAAGAGGGGCAACCGGGACAGAATCCAGCGCCCCAACTGGGACTAGAACCCGGTATGCCGGCGCTGCAGGCAGAGGATTAGCCTAGTGAGCCACGGCACCGGCCGAGGTGGGGGGGGCCTGGTCTTAAAAACAAACAATGCTGACTTGTGGATTTGGTGAGAGAACCCAGACACAGAAGGACCGAGGCTAGACGTGGAGCCTGAGTGGGGAAAGTGCAGGGCCCCACGGCACCGTGGTGCGCGTGCCCACACATCCCAGAATCAACGATGATGAGCTACAGCGGAACTCAGAGTGAGGGGGCTGGTGACTACATAGAAAATTCTGGAAGGACGCCTCGGACAACTCACTCATTCTCCGTGAGTGAGCTCAGTGAGCAGAGTGGTCACCGGGCTCCCCAGGCAGGGACCTGTAGCACTGAACTTTGGGGTCTACCAGAAAACCACCCGGGATTAGGACCGTACACTTCCCAGCTGACCCCTCACGCGTCTCCCTTCCGGGGAGAGCCTCACTCTGGATCCATCCCTGCGTCCTCACCCGGCCTGCAGGTGCGAGAGCCCTGAAAGTCAGGTTGCAGGTGCCGGAAGCCGCGGTGGGAAAGGACCTTGACCATGCATGGCTTTTGGAGACGGCCGGGGAGAGAGGGCGCCCTGGCGTGCCAGGAAGCAGCTAGGTCTCCGTGGCAAGGCTGGGGCCCCAGCAGGGGCTCCGGGACCCCATCGGGAGCACAGCTCCTCCCTCCCAGCACGGACCCTGCTCGCCGTGTCCAGGATTTCGGCCGCGCAGGAAACCCTGGCGTCAGTGCCATCAGTTCGACCGCGTCCCTGTTTCCTCCCCCACAGCCTTTGATTGTATGAATGGAGAAGACTCGGCCTCACTCTGTGCAGGCTCAAAGTCTACCCGTCCCCCGCGCAGCCCCGAGCCCAGGCCCCAGCTCACCAGTGGGCAGAGGCGCCGGCTCCCTTCCTGCGCGCCGTGGGATGAGAGTCTCTGCGACCCTGTGCTGCCAGGAAGGCCAGTGGTTTCTACCTCAGGTCCAGCCCTCCCGGGGCACCTGCTACTGTCCCTAGTGCCTCTGGACATCAGCCTTGCCCTCTGCCGGGCCACCTCTCTGAGCTGTGGGGAGGGCTGGCATTGAAGATGCTGCCACACCACACCAGGTACCTGGTTCGAATCCTGGCTCTGGCTCCTTACTCCAGCTTCCTGCTAGTGTGCGCCCTTGCAGCCACAGATGATGGCCCAAGCAGCTGAGTTCCTGTCCCCCACACAGGAGACCCGGATGGAGTTCCTGGCTCCCAGCTTTGGCCTCAGCCCAGCCCCGGCCGTTGCGGTGTTTGGGGAGTGAATCAGTGGTTGGAAGCTCTCTCTCTCTTACTCTCTCAAATACACAGATACATTTGTTAAGGCTGTGAAGTTTCCCCCACTTTCTGAGAAAAATCCTCCACCTGCCCCCCACATGTGCCCGAGTGACAGCTGGGTGGACAGCCCACGCCGGAGCCTGGACGTCCCTTCCCCACCTCTATCAGGGGAAGTCCCCGTCTCTCAGGACCCCCGGGGGGTGTGGGCAGTACTGAGCGTCATGTCAGGGTGTTCTTAGCGTCCAGAGCTTTGGGGAGCCACCAGAGGCCCCCAACCTTCATCCTGATTCCTTCCATCCTAAGGTGATACCAACCCAAGCCCAGCCCCCATGACAGTGACAGTCTGCTCCCTGGTGTGCGATGCGGCACAAGCAAACGGAGGGCCCACAGTTCATCGGCTAGGACTCCAGTGCTACACACACACACACGGACGCCCACACGTGGGCGCTGTCGGGGTCTGAGTCCATCCGTGGGCGGTGTCCCTGTGCAGAGACGGGGCATGGGCCCATTCCTCTCCACTACGAAGTTGCAGCCCCGTGTGGGCCTGCAGTGATTGCCACACTGAAGAACTGATTAAAGAAAGCAAACTGAGGGCCGGCGCTGTGGCATAGTGGGCTAAGCCTCTGCCTGCGGCGCCAGCATCCCATATGGGTGCCGGTTCAAGTCTCGGCTGCTCCACTTCCGATCTAGCTCTCTGCTATGGCCTGGGAAAGCAGTGGAAGATGGCCCAAGTGCTTGGGCCCCTGCACCCATGTAGGAGATCCAGAAGAGGCTCCTGGCTCCTGGCTTAGGAGCGGCTAACTCTGGCTGTTGTGGCCATTTGGGGAGTGAGCCAGTGGATGGAAGACCTCTCTCTCTCTCTTCTCTCTTCTCTCCTTCCCTCCCTCCCCCTCCCTCTGTAACTCTGCCTCTCAAATAAATAACTAAAATCTTAAAAATAAGGAAACAGAGACCTACAATTCCATTTGACAAGGACTAAGACTGGGGGGAGCCTGGTGCTGTGTGGGGACGGACAAGGCACCCAAGGACAGGCGGGGAGGTGGGGGAGAGCAGCCCCCAGGGTGAGGCCGCCAAGAGGGCGGGAGCCATCGCTGAGAGAGAGACAGAGGTGTTTCTCGGCGGCCGGCACCCCAGGAGCAAAGACCCAGAGACAAGGGACACTCCGCTCCCTGGGACAGGGAGAGACCTGCAGTGGGGGTGGGGGGGCAGCCCAGGGGGAGGATTCCCATGGCGGGGCAGGGCACCAGGGCCAGCTCCTCCACCACGCTGGGCACTTGGGCCCTTCCTGCACAGTGACGGGCACTGAGGGGGCTGGGAAGGCTGCCAGCTTCCAGTGCTGTCGCCGTGTGGCTGTGGTGGCTCCATCCAGAGAGACTGGCAGAAGCTGCGTGGTACTTAGGGCCCCCTGCAGGCCACACAGACCCAGCCCCCGGGCAGGGCTGCGGGCGCGTCACAGTGACACACCTGCCACCTGCGCTGGGCAGGATGGAGACACATTCAGGTCTCAGAAGTGGGGAGAGGGCGGGGTAGAGTCCTGCCACAGCGGGGAGCCGTGACACAAAGATGGGTGCAGGCCTGGTCGCCTTCCAGAGAACCCAAACTGGCCACAAACACAGTATGTGGTACCTCGGCCACACTGGCCTGGCCGGGAACGCTCAACTGGCCCATTGTGTGTTCTGGGCTGTCCCTGGGGGTCTGCTGAGCCATATCCAGCAGCTGCCAGGCCCCTCGGTTCTGGAAACACCGCTGGGCAAACACGCCAAGGAAAAAGAAGTCCCCTTGAGATACATCCCGAACTAAAATGGCCACGTCAGGAGGCCACATCAGGAGGCCACGTCAGGAGACCACGTCAGGAGACCTCGATGGGGGCCACATCGGGAGGCCATGTCAGGAGGCCACGTCAGCAGACCCCATGCATTGTTCCCGCACAAACAGCAAGTCTGGCGTGCCTGCAGCTCCCACGGCCACCCTGGCTGCCAGCCACCCCCTCCATGGGAGAGAGGAGGCTGGCCCCATTCCTGTGCCTCCCACCACGAGGTCTCCCGGCCTGGGGGCCTGCCCAGAAATGGGGGTGATGGAAGCTTCAGGAAGTTGCCTCACCATTCTGAGCCTTGGTGGTCATGTCTGTAAAATGGAAGGGTGCATAATGGAAGACGTGGTAAAATTTCAAAAAACGTCAGTTAGTGCAATTACTGCTATTAGTCTAATTACGCTGCTCGAAACATGGCATTTAGCCTGCTCCGCCCCAGGCCTGCCCCTCGACCCCGCACCCACCAGACAGACTCGCCCTGGAAGCTGCGTTTCCCGCGGCTGCACCCTGGGCCTGGGGGGCCACAGCACCGCAGAGCCAAGCCTGGTGTTGCTCCAGACGAACCCCACCCTGAGGCTGAGCCTGGCCTTCCGGGAAGAGAGGGACGGGACGGGTGAGGCCTGCGGCCACTTCAGTGGGGCTGGGAGGGGGGCGGGGTCGCTAGGGGCACAGGAGCCGGCTGCCCTGTCTGAAGCGGGGTGGGGGGGGTGGGGGATTCTGAGGCTGGGTTTGGAGACTGAGGGCTCAGGCGCCCCAGCACTCGAGGGCTCATGGGAGACGGCGGTGAGAGCAGAAAAGAAGGCTGCTCACTCCCAGCCCCGCTGAGGGAAGGCGCCCCGCGGGCCCCGGGCAGTCACCACGTGGTGTCGCCGACGGCCCCATCCAACCAAGCCTGGGACAACGCCGGAAGCTCTGCTCGGACGCCTCTGACCCTTGACCCCACTGCTTGTGCACCTGCTCCTGGGATTCCCGGGAGGCCACTGAGCCCACGGAGCCCGGGGTGTCGCGTCGTCCATGGACCCTGGGCTGGCTCCCGGACTGCGTGTGGACCGAGGCCCAGGCTCTGTCCACTCCCCCCAGAGGCTGCCCCTGCCCAGATTCCCCTCCCTTTCAGCTTTCCCCTGGGAGCCCTCCCGGCACAAATCACCTGCCCGGGAATTCTCGCCCCAGGCCTGCCCCCAGGCACACGGCGGTTCCATCCTCCCTCACTTGAGTGGGAGGTGCCCCACAGTCAGCGGAGCCAGAGCTCGGGGGGCCGAGCAGACAACCGCAGGGGAGCCCAGTGGGCCGAGGGCCCCACGTGTGGGCGTCTGCCGTGGCGCCTGGGCCTGTGGTGGCTGCTCAGGCGGAAGGAGCAGGGCCCGGTGGGGGCGGTGAGAGGGCTGAACCGTGCCCCGCCTCCCCACCTGGAGCACCTGGAGGAAAGCCTCGCACCCAGCACCGGCTCCAGCTTGGCAGGTGCAGAAGGCGCAAAGGAGCAGGTGCGACAGCCAGGTCTCCCCTGGAGCACCTGGGTTTCATGCCTGGCTCTGCTCCTGACTCCAGCTTCCGGCTAATGCAGACCCGGGTGGGGGGGCAGGGCGATGGCTCCGGTAACTGGGTTCCTGCCACCCACAGGGTGACTTGGATCGAGTCCCTGGTTCCTGGCTTTGTCCAGCTTGTCGTGGGCATGGGGGGAGTGAGCCAACAGATGAGCGCCCCACCCCCCTAAAATAAAGAAAGCAGGCCTGGAAACTCGGCTCCTGTGGAGGTGGAGGCGATGCCTCAGCGCAGGCAGGTGCGGCGTGGGAGACAGCCACAGTCGCTGTCAGGTAAAGGGACAGGCCAGGGTCTGCTGCCGAGAGCAGAGCCAGGGAAGTCCCTGTTGTGGGGAAGCTGCCGCACAGAACCTGCGGCGGCTGTGAAAGCCCAGTGGGGCTGCTGGGTGTCCCGCCGGGAGGCACAGCTACGCCAGTGTCAGAACCACGCCGGCTGACGCTCCCACTCGCGTGGTGCCCCGGATGCCCTGACACCTCTGAGCCTTCCTAAAGGGCCACAGATGAGCAGTCACCACCCCCCCGGAACTCCCCGTCCTGCCCCGGAAGACCCCCCCCACACACACACACACAGAGCCCCTGTGGCTCCAGCTCACTTGCAGGGTGGCCGTGAACCTCCAGGACTTGGCACGCCCCAGAGCGCACCCACGCTCCCTCTGGGCCAGAACTGACTTCCACTCTGCTGAAACTTCTCGGCCCCCGCCGCCCTTCGTCCACACCTCGTCCTCGAGTTCCTCCGTGCCTGGAGGTGAGAACCTGGTCCCCGGCCCCTTCTGCACTTGCGTTGGGCTGTAGGCACCCGTGATTAAGCTGCGAACGGAGACTTCCGCATTGTCCCGGAACTGGTTCTCGTCCAGGGCGCCCCTGTGCCACCCTCTACCCCGCAGACCTGCAGGCACCAAATTCAAACCTGAGGCCGAATCGTGGGCCCCCTGCAGGACGGACCCCTGCCTGGGACAACTCTGGGCAGCCAGCATCCAGTTAATCCGCACAGCAAATGGATGAGGGGGGAACTACTGACCCCCTTTGCGGATGGGAAAAGTAAGGCTCACAATCTGAGTTATATAGGGAGAGGCTCGACGGATAAAAATGATAAAAGTTGGGCTCGTGAAGCACTAGGAATCAAGACGCAGAGAGATTTGGGGGGAGGCGTCTGCGTGAAGGGCAGGGACCACTCCATCTGGAACCCACAGTTTCGGCGTCCAGAGTGTGTCCTCGCCTGTGTGAGTTTGTTCATTACTGTTTCCTCTCCTCTGGGACAGAGAAGTAAACATTTCCCCGAGGTAAAGCGAACCCCCGCCGGCCACCTCTGCTGTCTGCCGGAGTCGGGAGGTGGATCACACGCCCGAGGGCCGCAGGGAAGAAGTGCGCCCTCCCTGAACCGGCTAATGGCGATAATTACACCCCGTAAACAGTCTCGGATGTAATTACGGCGGGAGGCCCAGGGCCGGGGCGCGCTCCCTGTTGAGACTGGCACCGTGGGACGGTGGGGGCTGCAGCCTCCTCCCCACCCCAGACACCTGGGCCCTCTGCGGTCTCCCAGTTCAAAGCCTGCCTCCCAGAGGGAGCTGCGTTCTGGCCGGATGCCTGGCTGGGCAGAGGGATGGGCCCTGCCTCCGAGCTTGCACCCAGAGACAATGCAGCCGGGGACCCCGGGCCCAGGGGGGAGCCCCACCACGGGAGAGGGGTGCGACCAGAGTCCCACTGGGCGTGAATTCACCCTGGCCTCTTCCCCTGCCCCAAACAGCTCCATCTGCCTGGAGTCCACTTGACGGCCCCGTGCCTCTCTGACCTGCAGCCCTTCTGTTTGTCGGTTCACCGATTCTACAAACGTCCACTGGGCGCCTCCATGAACAACAAGGACAATCAAGGCTGCCGCCCAAGGGACTCCATCGCCAC
The DNA here is from genome assembly GCF_051225735.1 of Oryctolagus cuniculus. NCBI lineage: Eukaryota > Metazoa > Chordata > Mammalia > Lagomorpha > Leporidae > Oryctolagus > Oryctolagus cuniculus. The sequence continues at coordinate 4,188,132 of NC_142877.1, forward strand.
ACCTGGCCCCTGCAGCAAGCCCCCACCACCCCCTCCCGGTCCCCAGGGGTCCTCTCCAGCCCCTCTAAGGTCAGGCCGGGAAACCCGGGTCTGGCCGGCTCCCTCCTCTGCCTGCGGACCCCCAGGAGCAGCACGCTGGCCTCGTGTGAGACCAAGTCCTGGCAGCCCCTGCCGGGGGGGCCCATGGCTGTGCCGCGCCCCTCCTCTCCCCTCCCCTCCCTTGCATTCTGAGCTCCAGGCACCGGGCTTCCTGCCTCTGAGCCTTTGCACACCCTGTTCCCCATCATGGATGAGCTCCTCCTCGCCTTCTCTTGCCCTGAAAACTTCAACTTGAGTCCAGCTTGAACAGGAAGACTCCTTTCTTGAGCCAAGCACCCCAATAAAGTACACTGTACCGAGTTTCCCGGATGTGCCTTCTGGTAGGCAAATATTTGCAATTACTTGCTTAATGTCTCTGTCTCCTGACAATTTTTCAAAGCCCCACCCTAGCAGGCCCTTCCCTGGCTTGCTCATTGCTGCGTCTCCAGCGCCCTGCCCATGGTGGGTTTCCCGGTGACTGAAGGGACGAGTGAGGAGGTGAATGAGGGAGCGGAGGCGACACTGGTTTCCTTGTGACCCGCGTTGAGCCTTCTGTTCATTTTCGGCTTCGTTCTTGTCCCTGCTCCTTCTGTCCTTTGGTTCCCAGGACCCTCGGGGTTCAGGGTCGTGGGGAGGAAGGACGGCTACCGGTCATTTGCTGCTCCTCCCATGGAGCGGTCAAGTCCAGATGGCCTCCCCCTGAACCCTGGCTGAGGGGCGACTGACCTGGCCCATCGAGCCGGTGGAACAAAGGGGCCACCTGCACCAGGTCCGCCAGGTCTTGCCTGCAGCGGGGTGTCAGGGGGGTGTCAGCTCTGCCTCCGTCCTCCCCGAGCACGGGTGGAGCCATGAGGCCGCCACGCTCCGAGGAAGCCCACAGCCAAGTAAGCCATCATCGAGCCATGCGGAGGAAGGAGAGAGAGCGAGCGAGAGAGAGAGAGAGGCTCAAAGGCTTCTGATTGCCGTCTTCCCAGCTGAGGTCTTGGACGCCTGCTGTCCCGGCTGGACGCTGCTCACCGCCCCACAAGGCTGTGACCCAGCACAGGGGGGAGCAGCCGCCTTCAGGGGCGATGCTTGGAGAACGGGCTTTCCCCAGCGTTGGCGGAGAAGGCGACGCTCTGAGACGTATCCACAATGCCCGTCCCCCCCACACACACTCCCTGCACTTGCAAGTCTCCCACAGCACTCCTCGGTGTACAGACAAACAGACGGCTGCAGATCTGTGGGTTTCTGATTTGGGGGCAGGAGCATTCCTTTGGTTTTTGTGTTTTGGAGAGTCCTCGCAGTCTTTCATTTTTCCAAAACAGACTGGCAGTTGGCTTTCATTATCTGTGTGACTGCTGGAAAATTCTAATCCTTCATGCAGGACCTGTATTTTAAGATTGTCAGTCAAGGGAGCTGGGAAGAAAACAATATCCGGAGAGAACAGAGCATCCCAGAACGTGCGGGGGAGAGAGGAGAGCGCCCGGTCTCCGGCCCCGACGTTGCCCCGCCCGGGCCTCAGCCTCCTGTTCTCCCGGAGCTGGCGCAGGCGGAGTCACAGCCGGAGGTGGACACTGGTGCAGGCGCAGTCAGCTGGCCGTGGACATGCACTCATCTGCGGTCTGGAGGCACCGTCTGCCCTGCCCGAGCTGAGGGCCCCGTCTCGCTCGCTCGCTGTTGTTGTGGCGTACTTGCTGGCTGAATGCAAGTGGGCCCTGCCTGGAAGCCAGGGTCTGCGGGTCTTGTCTCCGGGCGGAAATGCATGTGGTGCCCGAGCCAGGCCGTTCCTGGTGACGCTGTGCACACGGCAGGTGGATGGGCCGCTCACACAAAGCACGGGGTCTCCCGTCGCAGCCTGTCCCAGACAGAGGGCCTGGGAGGCTCTGTCCCACGACCACGACGCACGGAGCAGGAGCACGCCAGGGATTCGGACAGGTTTACCTGGAGCAGGCGCAGGCTCCGTCTCCTCCCTGCTGTTTCCTTCAGGGGAGGGAGACTGGCTCCTGGGTCGGTAAAAATGACAAAGGGAAGAAGAGAGGGGAGGAGGGACTGCAGGGAGGAGGGAGGGGCTACGTGGGAGGGTTGGGGGGAATCCCAAAGCCAGGCTGAGGCTGCCGGGGGAGACGAGGTGGCCCCGGCATGGAGAGTGGGAAACCAGCGAACCAAGCGGAACACTCAGGGTTGGTGTGGTCAGGGAGCCAGAGGGCTGGCCCGGCTGCAGGTCAACGGTCCACTCGCTGCTCTCCACCCCGCAGCCCAGGCCACGCCTTGCCTGCTCTTCTTCAAATCCTGCCGTGGCTCCTCAACGCTCTCAGGAGAGACCGAGCCCTCCCGAGCTCCCTCCTGCGCCTCGGCTTGGCCGATTTCCTTGACTTTAATGAAGGCTTCTGGCTTTCTCCGCTCAGAGCACCAGGCTGCTTTCTCTGCTCGCTTCTGCCTTGGGGCCTTCGCGCATGCGGATCCGGCTTCTCTCCCAACCTAATCAACAGCCCTTGTCCTTTACCTGCTGGTCAGTCTTCATCTGCTCAGAGAGACGTCCCTTGAAGCCTCTGGGTTCTCAGCTCTCCCAACCCCATGAATTTCTCCCCTGGACCCCAATTCCAAGTTAGCGTCGGCAAGAGGTGCTTCCCTCGCGAGAGGGGTAGCTCTGTAGGAAGCAGCTAAGAAATGCTGTTGGAGGAGGGGTGCTGTCAGTCACTCGCCGATATGATGAGGGATGCCTGGGGCTCTCTGTCCTGGTTTGCTTTAGACTCAGCGGGAGTGGCCCCAACAGCCCCTGGGGAAAGGGCCAGTTATGTAGGACTTGTCCTCCACGAGGGAGGCGAAGATTTGGAACTAATTTATGCTGCCACCAAGGCCACAGGTATAAAGGCCCCCAGAAAAGCCCGCCCTTCCCTCTCATTCATTGTGAACGACGCTGATTTGCCCAAGTCCCGAGCAGGCTGCGGCTCCGCTGACCCCTACCTCACGCCAAACACAGACAAGCAATCCTGAGAGTGTGAATCTAAATGCAGCAGATCAAACTGTCGGCTTTGTGATGCTGACAAAGGAAATTCAATTTCTGACCCTGTGATAGGCAAAGAGTTCATACGCGGATGCTTAACACATTGATTGAGATGGAAAAGATGGCTCAATTGGACCATCTGATCGCTAACAGCTTTGGCCCCTCGAAGGAAACCACCAAGAAGGTGATAGAAGGCCACAGAGTGGGAGCAACCATTTGCAATCTAGACAGTCAACGCCGGGCTCGTACCTAGAGAATTGTGAAGGGCTTCTGTGAACCCTTAAGAAAAAGACGGAGAACCCCATGGAAGACAGACAAGGGGCCGGGAAAGGTGACCCACGCAGGAGGGTCTTTCAACATCTCGTGGACAAGTGGAGGAGCGTCTCCCCTTTCGTCCCTGGGGCACTGCACATCAAAGTTACAGGAAGACGCTACACCCGCCTGCCAGAATTGCCGAAATTCAAACTCAGGGAGCAAGTGCTGAGCGTGGGTTACCACGAGCAGCGTGAGTGTGAAGCGGCTCAACCCCGGGGGTGTGCTGGGCCCATCCGGTCTGTGGCTGGGGCAGGCCTCACAGCCCGGACACAGCCACAGAGGCATGTACCAGCACGTCCACGGCAGCCACGGCCACGAATATCCACCCACGGCAGGGACACTCGTGGTGCATTCCGTAGGGTGCAGGGAGCTCAAGAGAGAAAGGACTAAGCGAGGGCTCCGTGCTTGCCCCCAGGCCGGCGCTGTGGAGTTGTGCGAGAGATGCCAGACACTGGAGGCTGTGCACAGCGTGGCCCTGTGGTGCCTGGTCCGAGAGGAGACCCCGCCCATCTCCAGGACATCTGGGGTAGGGACAGGGACGGGGCTGCGCACGTGGAGGGCGGCTGGCGCTGTGATCTCTTGGCAGATCCGCAGAGCTGAACGCCTGTGGCTCGTGCGCGTCTCTGAACGTGAGCTGACTTCTGCGAACGTCTGCCCAGAACACGAACGAAAGGCAGCCAGCCCCTCGCCCTCCTCGTGGTACCGGAGCGCTTCTGACCCGTCCACGCCGGGCAGCTGTGGCCGTGTGGCTCGGGGTATCTGTGCCTCCACTTTCTCATCTGTGAGAGGCAGGCAGTGAGGATGGCGGGGGCCGGCACTGGCTGCCACGGGGGCCGAGACAGAGCGAGGGCAAGCGAGTGGCAGCCCGCCCGGACTCGCGCCCGGATCCCCTGACGGCAGGGTGGTCCCCACGGGTCAGCCACCTCCAGCCAACATTCGGACCCGGTCTTGCTCTCCCTCGGGCTGGGGCTTGGCCATGGCAGGTGTTTAGAAAATATCCAGCAAACGATGGGCGGGGAGTCAGGGACCTTGGAGGTAGAGCCACTCGGAGCACAGGTGGGACGAGGAAGCAAGAGTCCCGGGGACGGGTGGTTTCGGGGCCTGGGGTAGCGGTGGGGCCACTGGCCTGAGGCTCCCAGCCCCCCCCCACAGCACCTCCCCGGGGAGCAGACCTGTGGTGCCTGGGCCCCTGAGCACACCCAAGCCACGGCACAGAAAACGGGAGGCGCGGGAGAAGGGGACCCCTGAACCTTCCAGAATTTCTGCTGCCGGCGTGGGCTGTAAGGTCATACGGGGACGCCAAAAGCCAGGAACAGTGTCCCCCGAAGGCCTCGGACGTGTTGCGGAAGTCGCCCCCTCCCCGTCCGGGGGCAGCCCCCCACTTCCCTTCCTGCCACGTCCCCACCCAGCAGCGGGCAGCGCCCGGGTGGTAGCAGGGGCAGGAGGCCAGGACGCAGGCTCCCGCCCAGGGGGCCGTGGCGCCCGCTGGGAGTGCACACCCCCCTCAGGAGTGCTGTCTGACAAGACGTAATAAAAATCGTTTAATCTTTGTCACCGGGGGTAGGCAGGGAGGCCAGAAGTGTCAGTGTTTTAGAGGGAAATTTTAATTAGTATGCAAATTCCGCTGGCGGCACTGAAATGTCACTCGCTAAGTAAATGCTGAGCCGAGTTCAGGTATTTATCTGATCCCGCCCTGCCAAGGTGCCCCGTGGGTTTCCCGCGTGCGATTGCAGCGTCGCAGAAACAAGACGGTATCCTCGCTCGGCTCAGGCCCCGCCGCCCGCCGTGTGCCTGGAAGCCTCCAGGCGGCCGCCACCGGCTCTGGCCGCTGCACACGTGGCCTCTCCTTGCTGCCCCCCGAGGTGGGCCGCGGGGCTGCCAGGGAGACCCTCCTGCCCGTGGCCAGCAGCCCACCCCCCCACCCACCAGGGCACGCTGAGCATCCCGGGGGTCCTGAGGAGGACATTTGAGTGTCTGAGTCCTGTCAGAAAACCCACGTGATGCAGCCCAGAGGAAGGAGGGCAGATCACGGGGTCATGCCTTCCTCAGCGCCAGGGTGACGGGGTCCCAGGGAGCACCGAGCAGCCCTTCGCTGAGTTAGGATCCCCTCCCCTGTTGCGATCACGGCAGTTTGAAGGTCATTACAATTGGCAGAACCGTCATACATGTGTGCATGTATGTGTACCTGCGTGGCACATGTGTGTATATGTGTTCACATGCATGCCAAGCATGTGTGCGCATGCACGTCACGTATGTACTTGTGCATGTGTCTCACGTGTGCGTGCATGTCTCCTGTGCATGTGTGTCACACGTGTGCGCACAGGGCCCCAGACCCCCACGGCCCACTTCTCACTCAGCTCCCACCCTCGTCTAGACAGTGACTCTGCCAGCCCCAGCTGGGTCTCAGCCGCTTGAGTGCATGCGTGCATACATGTTGCATGCATGTGTGCCTCAGGAGGCCTTGGGGCACATGTGTGCATGCATGTGCACACACGTGTTGGGGGAATTCTGATAATCCCACTTCGCTGGAGATACCACCCCCTCCCGTGCCCGACCTGCCCTCCTCTGCCGGACCCCGTGCAGCACTGGGAGGAAGATGGCCTGGCGGGCAGCCCCCGAGCCCTGGGAGGCACTGGGCGGCAGTGCCCGCAAGGGAGTCAGTTCTCAAGTTGGCCCTGCCGCTGGCCGGCTGAGACCGCAACTACTGAATCGCTGGCCCCAGGGCTGCTCCCCGACCCCCTCCTTTCCAGGTCGAGTGGCGCTGCCAGCACCCAGGTGGCCACACCGCTGGCCGGGGCATCCCCTGGGGAAGCAGAGAGGCCAGCGCAGGCAGGAGTGGAGTTCAGGCCGACTGGCAACGCGGCACCCTTCCCCCACTCCACCACGCTCTGCCCTCTGCGGGGACGAGGAAACACGGGGGCCAGGCGTGCGGGCGTCTCTAAGGACTCCTCTCTCTGTCCTGCTACGGCCGTTAGAAGATGCAGGCTGCAGACCCACTGTGCGCCAGCCCAGGCTCAGCGCTGGGGCTGAGCCGCCATAGGCGGAGCCCACGGTTTTTGTGGAGAGAGGTGGGACAGAGGCCGGGACGGGCTTCTAAGGAAGGAACTCGGAGAGCAGGGGCAGAGACGGACAGGAGGGCGGGGAAACCCCAGGAAGCTCACCAGACCCCTCCCGGCCTCTGCAGAGCGCAGAGCTGTGGGGAGATCAGTGATCCCGACACCAGGGGCCCAGGGCCTGTCCCCTCTGCACATCCTGACCTCAGCCGCCGCCACCGGGGGTGGCTCTGCCCAAGGTGCTCCTCTCTGTTCTCTGCCTCTGAGCCTTCTGGGAGCAGGAAGCCCCCTCAGCCGCACCCGGGTGCGAGCCAGAAGCATGGACGGGGGAATAGGTAACAGCTGCGGAGGCTGCTTCCCACCAGGCCCTGCACAGCCCCAGTTGGGGGCCACCAAACAGAGCCCAAACAGAGCCCCGGCTGAGGGGAGAGCCTTGCCACGTGAGAGCAAAGGCAGGAAAGCAGCCAGCGTCCGTGCTCACCCAAGTGAGCGTCACAGCGCCCTCCTGGCTGCCTCTGCTCCCCAACCCTTTCCTGTCTCCCAGAGATGCCAAGGTTAATGCCCGGGGTTCAAGGCTTCTAGAAACCTGAAAAGCTGCACACGCGCACACAGGGCCTTGGGGCCTGGAGGGACTAGGAGGGACTGGGGCTTTGCCCCCTGGAACAGGAGACCCGGCTTCTCCTCCTCCTCTAGGGGGCCCCTGCCTGCCGTGGCCACCCGACAAGGCGCCCTCCGGCCCAGCAGGTGGATTTGCGCCGGGCATGGTAAAGAAGACACGTGGGGACAAGGACCGGGCGGGCGTCTGGCTTGCGACCCTGACTGTGCTTGGGGATCAGCTGGGTGGCTCTGATGCTCCAGTGAGGCCAGAGTGCACCTCACAGGCTGGGTGAGCCGGAGGGACAGTGGCCTGACCTGGCCCAGGTGGACCCCTCCCATGGGAGCTGCCTCTGCAGCTCTGTCCTCCAGGACTGAGAGCTGGCGGGCAGTGCTGGTCACCCGGGGCCACCTCTGGGCCAAGCAAAGGGGAGCACGGTACTCGGCCTGTCCCTGGGTCTCCATCGCTGGCTGGCTATGGACTGAGCTGACCGGCAAGAGAGGAGCCTCTCTCTCCACAAAGATGAGGCCTGGGAAACGGTCACACAGGGGTTCGCAGGTGCAGTCAGTTCACCTCAAGCGTCCCCAGCCTGTGGACCAGGGCTCCATTCATCCGTGCACGCTCACGGCCAGCTGCACGGGCGCATGGTGGAGGGACGGAGCATCCACCCACTCCCTGGGGGCCCTGTGGGAGGGCCGAGTCTCCCTCCCCTCCGGGGGTCTGGAGGTCGGGGAGGGTGAAGGACCAGACGCCATGCCAATGCTTTGACGCCAGGGCTGCTTAAAGATGCGCTGCAGAGAAAGGCGGCCTCGTCTCCTAAGCAATGCTGAAGGCAGAGCTTGGCGCCTGGCCCAACCCCTGAGGGGACAGGTGGCCACGGGGGCGTCACACCTGGCGGGGGGAGGGCCACCTCGCTCTTGCCCCTTTGCTTCCCTGCTGGCCTGGGAGGTTGGAGCACAGGGCTGCCATCTGTGCCCCCGGCTCCAGGTCACATTCTGGGCTCACTGAACGCCACGGTGCACCCGGCTCTGCCAGCTCCCCCGGAGCTTGGGAAACGGCTCCTGCTCCTGCCCCTCCACATCCTGCCTGGCCACCTCGACAGGTCTCTGGGACCCGCTCGCCCACGTCCACCTCCCGGTCCCTGCCCTGCCCTGGCCACTGGCGGCCTCCTGGGCAACCGCGGTGGCATCTCTCACTCTCCCTGCTCCACCCCACCTCACACAACCCACGCTCCATGCAGGAGCCAGGAAGGCCCCTCGGGAGGTACCTCTGCCCTCTGCCCTCTGCCCTCTGCCCTCGCTGTGCCCACCCGAATCGCTGCTGCAGCAGGACGAGGGAGGCAGACTGCCCCCCGGGGCACATTCAGCTCTGCCTGCGTGGACGCCACGGGCTGCCCCTCACCCCAGCCTGCAGGGGCTCTCTGTGCCCTCTCCTGCCTGCCAGCCCCCAGGGCCCCCACACTCCCCAGCCAGCCCAACTCCTTGGCCTGTCCCACTCCAGTGTGCGTGCGGCTTTCAGGCCTCTTGGCGGGGGTCTCCCACCCCTGGCCAGGCACCCCAGCTCCTGGCTCCTCATGCTGGCTCTGAGACCCCCGAGGGCAAGGACAGCGTCTGCGTTTTCCCCACGGCAGCAGCTCGCGGAGCCCCGACGCTGGCGCTGTGCTGGATCTGTTTAATCGGAGCTGATATTCACGCTGCTCGGGGTGTATTCCTGTCCCCCACGCCCTGAGCAGCGCCAAGCGCTGGCCGCCTCGCTGCCTCCATGCAACCGGCTGTGTGGAGGACAAGTGTTAGGCCTATTGAACGCACAGGGAAGTTGAGGCCTAGCGCGTCACCTGCCCCGCGACCCACAGCCAGCAAGCGGCAGGGCTGGGGATCAAATCGAGGCCGAGGTCTGGGCATCAATTCCAGGCCGAGGGGCTCGGGCAGCCGTGCTCACACACACACACACACACACCCCACTGCACTGTCACCCCTCCGAACAAACGAGTGGACAATGAATGAATGCATGAGGCCCGGGCAGCAGAGGGCTCCAGGCTCGCCCTGACTCGCGGTGAGCCTGGGCCAGCGCCACCGTTCTCCGGGCCTCAGTGTCCACTGGAGAGTGCCAGAGCCCCTTCTGGGGTCACCTTTAGCTCTTCCCTACCACGCCGTCTCTTGGCAACCAGCCTGTTTCAGCCCTCTGGGGCTGGTTGCTTCCAAACCGAAACCCCAGTCTGGCAGGTGCCCGTACCCCTGGCCTTTGCTGGCTTCTCAGGCCGTGACGTTTGCGTAGCAGATGGTGCCGGCAGCCTGAGTCCCGGCAGAGGCAGGAAGTGGGTTGGAGAAAGGCCAAGCTCTGCTTCTCGGCTGTCGCGTTCCAGGCCAGCGTTGCTTTCTGGGCAGCCCAGAGAGCCACACCAAGTATTGGTGACATCAATGCACCGGCCAGCGTTTCAAACCCCTGCGCGGGGGCCTGTGCACTTCTGCGGACCACAGCACCACGGCAAAGCGCGGGTCCCGCGGGACGTGAAAGCACCGTACGTGGTTCCTCGGGGCCCTGTATAGCCGGTGCCTTGGGGACATTCAGCCGCTGGTGGTGGCAGGACCGTCCTCAGGGTGACCTTGGATGGATTCATTCCCCTCCCCCAGCCGGCACCTTCTGGGGAACGTTCTATAGACCGTGTGGAGAGAGCTCAGGTCTGTCCTGGCCCCCAGGACACAAGATGGCCTTCGGCGCCTCAGCCCGGGGGTGTCCAGGCCCCGGGATATAAAACCCATGCGGGTGCTCTCTGGGGCCCCTCAGTGGCAGTGGAAGGGGGCACACGTAATCGAGGCGCCTCCTGCCCAGGGGCTCGCTCCGCCTTGGGGCTTCTGCTGTCCGACTGCTCGCTGGGACATGCTGTGTGCGAGGGTTCTGCCTCCGAACTCACAGCCGGCGGTGACCAGCGCACCGAGCGCCTGCTTTGCCTGCGAGCGTCTAGGAGACGCAAGCTCAAGTCCGTCTGGCCCAGGGCTCTTCAGCCTCCGGGGTTCCTTCCAGGGCGGGCGCAGGGAGCCCCCTTCCCCTGAACGTGGGCTTTTCTCAGCACCAAGTCTGACGAGGAGTGTTCTGTGTGAAACGTGAGTGCTTGGAGGAGTTGTGCAGAGACAGCCTAACCAGGCCTAACCAAGCTCACCTTTCAAGAGTTCCGTCACGGAGCAGAATCAAAGTTGGTGAAACCAAGGCTGCACCAAGGCCCTGAGCGCTTCTCCAGCCTAAAGAGGTGTGAACTCCTGGCCCGGAGGAGAGAGCCGCATCTACTCCTTTAGGTTAGCAGGACGGACCTTGCTAGACCAACCAACTTCCTCTCCCTCCCTCCCTCCCTTCCTTTCTTAAAGAGTTATTTATTTATTCAAAAGCCAGAGTTACACAGAGAGAGGAGAGGCAGAGAGAGAGAGAGAGAGAGAGAGGTCATCCATCCGCTGGTTCACTCCCCAAATGGCCGCAATGGCTGGAGCTGTGCCGATCCGAAGCCAGGAGCCAGGAGCTTCCTCTGGGTCTCCCACATGGGTGCAAGGACCCAAGAACCTGGGCCATCTTCTACTGCTTTCACAGGCCACAGCAGAGAGCTGGATCAGAAGAGGAGCAGCTGGGTCTAGAACCAGCGTCTACATGGGATACCGATGCTTTAGACCAAGGCATTAACCCACTGTGCCACAGCGCCGGCCCCGCCAACCAACAACAAAATTCCAAGGCAGTGGCAACGTGTTCCCTGAGAATTGGGCGTGGCTGGGTTGAAACGGGCTGTAGTGATTCTAGTAACTAATCAAAGCCTATTATTTAGATCACCTTTGAATTTTAAAAAAGGAAATAATTTTATTGAACCGAGGAGCGTTACTACAAGGCAAGGGACAAGACCTTCTAAATAAAAGTAATAGAACGATGGAGCCCTCCTCAGCCCGTGTGGGTGTCACACACCTGCGGGGCTCTTGGCGGAAGAAGGAAGTCCTCACCTTGGGCTGTGTCTGTTGCGGTCGGTTTGGGCAGGGCTCGCACCACCGACTTTGTGGGCTGACTTTGTGGGGTAATGCCGTCACCGTCTCGAAGCCAGGGCTGGGGTCGAGGCTGGACAGTGCAGGGTTTGAGCGTGGGTCGGGGTCTCCCTTAGCAGTGGGCAGTGTCTCCAGCCTCTGGACATCTGCAAAGTGAGAGCATCAGAATGGGCCCCTTCACATGTCCATGCACGCACACACACGCACACACATGCACACACCCTCCACAGGCAGCCAGAAGCACAGGTGCATGGGGCATGCACGCATGTGCACACAGGGGTCGGGGGACAGGCGTGCGGAGGCCTCTTCTGCACAGGGTCACCTTGGAGAGTGAGGAGGGTTCATCCTTGTGTGGGGGCCACTGCCGTCTCCCCCATCATCATCGCATGGGGTGCAGGCGGCGCTGTGCCACGCTCTTTCTCAGATGAGCTCAGAGAGGTTGGGCGCCTTGCCTCAGGACACACAGCCAGCGAGCGGAACGTGAGACCCAGGCCAAGGCTGAATGATGGCAGCGACAGAGCCCGGAGCCCCTGAGCAGGTCCTCCTTTGCAGTCAGGTCAATAAATCATGTGCGCATTTAGAATTTTTCAATCAAGTTCAAGGAGAAGCCCTGGGAAGGTGGTGTGCCTTCCGACCCCAGAGGTGAATGATACTGGCGTGGCCCAGGCGGGCACGGCTCAGGGAACAAGGGGTTAAGGAGACAGACGCCCGTGGGCCACCCTGCGCCTTCCCCTCTGCCCTGTGTGTGATTTACATGCGCAGACATACGGGGGCGGCTCCGCCGGGACGAAATAGCCGCCTAATACCTTCCTCATGTTGCGTAACGGCCCTGCAGCCCCGCGGGGCGCCCCGGGGAGGCCCCAGGGAGGCCCTGGCTGAGCCGCACCACGGCTGGGGACCACGCCTGGTCTTGAACTTCTGGAGTGGAGCGCCCTAGGGCTGGGAACCCAGCAAGCCCTAGGGGACCTGCCGAGGAAGTGGGGGAGGGTTGCAGACAGGAGCCGCTCCGTCCCTTTAAGAGCAGAAGCGAGCTGTCCTCTGAGGTCGCCTGTCCAGGTACCATCGGCAGGGCCCCCGACACCGGGGGCTACAGGAAAAGGCTCAGTGCCCGGGAGCCAGCTCTCTGGAGAAGAGCCACAGTCGGCCACGTCCGGTCCCACCTGGCACTGACCGGCAGGACGCTCAGAGCCCAGCTGTCTGGCGGGGAGGTCGCGCCCAGAGAGAAAGGAGCAGCTCTTCCCGCCTTGGCCGGGGCGGGGGGTGGTTTTGCCTCGCTGGGATTCAAGGCAGGAGGCTCAATGGGGCCTTTATTTATAAAGGGGGCCTTGTCTGCCCAGAAGTGCACCCAAGGGGGAAAGCGCCCGGGCGAGGCTGGGGCAGCCGCCCAGTGAGAGCGTGGGCCGGGCTTCTGGGACGTCCTGCTGGGTGACCTCCCACTGCAGTGGCGTCTCGCAGCCTCGGCGCACTGACACGGGGACCCACCGTTCCTTGCCGTGGGGGCTCCCCGGTGCACTGTGGGGCGTTGGGCAGCTCTGGGGCTCCCCTGCTGAGACGCCAGCAGCAGCAGCAGCCCGGGGTGATGACCAGCCCGGTGTGCAGAGTGCAGGCAGCCGGCCCTGGCCCGGGTGCCGCATGGGAAGGCAGCAGGTGTAGACTGGGGGCTCTCGTGGGCTGCAGTGAGCTGCCCGGCACCGGGGTCCCCGGGGGCTCAGGAGGACTCCGTCCTAGGGAGGCTGCGCTGGGCTCCGTGTGCACCCCCCACTTCCTCCTCACAGCGCCCCCTCCTAACCCACCCCTTGGACGCGGCCGTCCCCAGCCCAGGGCCCTGATGGTGCTGATGGTGTCCACGGCCACGGAGGTCCTCTGGCTTCCTTCTGGAGTGTTCTTTCTTCTTTTCCTTTTAATGATTCACTCAATAAACTCTCCCTGCAGGCCATGCAGGGGTGCTGGCTTCCAGGAGCCCCAGGAGGAAGGTGGATATGGAGGCCGAGCAAATCCTCCGTGTGCGTGGGTGACACGGACCAGGTGTCAGGGGACGGGAGGCGAGGGCTGAGAAGTCACCTCTGCGGGGCAGACCTGGGGGTTTCCGCCTCTCCTGCTTCTCCCGCCACGTTTCTAACACTGTGCCCCGCCTCTTTCTCACCCCCCCCAGCCTCTCTCTCCCTGTGGGAGCCCTTCCCAGACCCCCACTTTCTCATCTTCCCCTCCAGCCTCTCTCTCCCTGTGGGAGCCCTTCCCAGACCCCCACTTTCTCATCTTCCCCTCCAGCCTCTCTCTCCCTGTGGGAGCCCTTCCCAGACCCTTTCCACGGACTGTTGTTGCAGAAGAGAACCCGGGATCTTTCACACTCCCTTGGGGTCACGGGTGCTCGCCCTGCCTCTCCCTGCCTCTCCCTGCCACCTCCACACTCCCCCCTTCTGAAGCTGAGCACGGCGTTCTGTGCAGCCCGGGGCCTTTGCATGTGCTGGGCCAGTGCCTGGACTCCTCTCCTGCAGCTCTACATGTGGCTGGCCCCGCCCTGCTCCAGGAGACTCGCTGAGACCCCCCTCCCTGTGTCCCCCGAGCGCCTCAGCCTGGCAAGGGCTTTGCTGTGCCCAGGGCTCTGCCCTCTCTGAGGGTCCTTCTCTCACCTGGAAGATGGTGGGGGCAGGAGCTCCTCCATCTTGTCCATGGCCCCAGGGCCTTCTAGAACCCCAGGCCTGAAACGGTAGTGTTCAAAGAATGCCTGTAGGAGGACGGGGGAGGGGAGGACGATGGAGCAGCAGTGGACGGCGAGGGCGGTCGAAACAGAAGCGCTGTATTTCCCAGTGGACATCGAGTGGCCAGAGGAGCCTGTCCTGCCCCGGGCACCTGCTCAGCTGTGGACAGGACACAGTGGCAAAGCTGCAGAGGTGGCTGGCTGGCTCTGCGCCTGCCCTTGTGCGGGAGGAAGCCCAGCCATGCACAGGCCACCAGCACTGGGCCACCTCCCAGCACAGGAGAGGGAAGAACTCTGGCCCCAGCGGACGGCTGAGGAGCCGTGGAGGCGCAGGCCGGGCGCTCTGCCGGCAGCTGCACGGATCACCTCACTTTGGCCGGCTTTAGCGACAATGGGGCCATCTTTGTCTTCCTAGCAGATGCACCCCGGCCTCCCCACGGCAGGCAGAGCGGGTCAGGCCGGAGACAGTGCTCTGGCACTGGGAGCCGGCGGGAGGCCACAGGTGGGCCCAAGGAAGGAGACGCCCTCCCCTGGGTCCTGCCGTGGCCCCTGTGTCCCCCAGGCGAAGGCGAAGGCCCCCCTCCCTGCAGAAGGGCGAGCCCCTTCCTCGGTGCCAGGGACACAGACGGCGAGCTGAGCACTGGGTCCCTGCGGCCGGCAGAGAATCCCAGGGGACAGCTGGTCACACTCCCGTGAGCAGGGTGGCTGTGGGGGCACTCGGGCTGCAGGGACCCCCGACGCCCCATTTTCCGTGAGCCCCCCAGGCTCTGCTGATGGAGAAGGAAATGGGGGGGGACGCAGGCCCTGTGGGGGTCGTGGCTTCTACAGTTACAGGCCTCCACTGAGAATATGAGCACGAAACTCGCACTCAGAGCCCTTGGAGCCGACCCCCCAACAGGCGTGCGGCTGACGGGGCCTGCCCCTGAGTCGCAGCGGCTTCCCAGAGAACACACATGCATGTGAGCATGTGTGTGCGTGTGCGTGCGTGAGAGAGAGAATGGGGGAGTGTGAGTGTGTGCATGACAGTGTGCATTTGTGTGTGTGAGAGCGAGAGTGAGAGAGTGGGGGAGGGAGCCTAGAGAGTTTTCGCTGCTGTAATTAAACACTCGGGCAGCCACCTCTCAGAGGACAGAGGGGCCCTGGGCTCAGGGTTCTGCAGATCTGCTGGTCAGGGTCGGGCGGCCCCACTGGCCCAGCTCTGCCGACAGCGCTCTCCCCTGCGGCATCCTGCAGAAGCCAGGGCATCATGTGACACCAGCCAGGCGCACCTGCGTCTTAACAAAACCACCAGGATTCTACGGGGGTGGGGGGGCATGGTGACGGCCCCAGCCGATCCGTACCTTCTCCTCCTGGTACCACTCCGGGAGCAAACCCCTGAGCTACCTCCAGAAGCCCCTGCTGCTTCCTCGCCCATCCCCCACCCCAGGTAAGTCTTCCTTCGATGACACTGCCGCTCACTGCCCCAACCCTGCACACTGGCTCCGGGCTGGGCTGCCAGCAACAGAGACCCCGATGGGCACTGGGTGGAGCCAGGAGCATAGCCGGCATTCTTACCTGGAGGCCCAGAGACAGCAGGGGGATTAAGGCCGTTACAGGAACTCTGTGTTACGAAGAAAAATGCAGGCCTGCCACGTTGTTTCTTCCACGGGGCCCTGCCTGCTCTCGCTCCCGTGCCCCAACCCCACTGCAGCCACGGCCGTGGGACGTGTCCTGGGTACAGGGGTGGGGGGAGGGCAGAGCACGCGCAGACCCCAGGCCCCCTGCTTGCTCGTGCCAGGACCTAGGGCAGGCACTTCCCTCCCCGGCCCCCCAGCTTCCCGTCCTGGTGAGGGGGAGATGTCTTTGTTAGGCAGACAGCAAAGGCAGGGGAGGCCCCCAGGGTGGTGATCCTGCAGGCGTGGAGCCTGCTTGGTGGACCACACAGAGCCAAGGCTACGTGGGGGCACCGAGTAGGTGGCTGAGGGCCCTCACCAGAGCTGTCCGGGCACTCTCGGACGTCCGGCCTCCAGCACTGGGAGAAAATCTTTGTCTGTGGGGCTTGGCCACCCCATCCGTGGAATTTTGCTAAGGCAGCCGAGCTGACTAAGCCATCTTACAACCCTGGAGACGCATCGCCAAGCCCGACGAGCGAGGCCTGTGTCCTAAGCCCCAGAGGCCGTGGCCATGTGATCCTGCAAGGCCAAAGGACCTTGGCCCAGGGGACCAAGGCGAGGACCTTGAGATGGGGACGAGCCCAGCGTCCTCACACAGGAAGAGGCAGGTGTCAGGCCAGCGTCGGAGACGCAGCGAGCAGAGCAGAGGTCGCGGTGACGGGACAGGCCGGGGTGGGAGCCGAGGCGGACATGGCCAGTATACAGATGCTCCCCCAAAGCCACCAGCGGGAGCACAGCTCTGCCAGCACCCCCACGGAGACCCCGGCCCAGACTTGCAACCTGCAGACTTCGAGAGAAAGGATGGATGGATGGGTGCCGTCTGGAGCTGGCCCCGAGTTGGTGACACCAGCCCAGGTGCGGTCAGCCCGCTGGGCTCGGCGTGGTCTTCCACTCCCCAAGGAGGAGCCACAGGTGAGCCGAGAGTGTGCCTCTTCCTAGTTCCGGCTCCTCGCACCTTATACGCGGGGGCGCCTGGCATGCGCCTGCTCGGGGAGTAAGCCGTGCACCCCGTGACCCGCCCGCCCACCGCGAAGCACAGCAGGCAGAGCAGCCAAGGTGACCGATCTGAAAGGCACGCAGCTCTGGACTCCACCTACAAGCTGTGCATCCCAGGAGAGGCCGCTCACCCTCTCTGAGCCTCTGCTTTCCCTCTGCTAAGGTGGCGGCTGAGGTCATTCCTGTCCCACCGTTGCAGCTCGATCAGCTGGGACTGTGCTGAGAGCCGCGCAGGGCGGCCTCCAAGTCGGGCTCAAGAGGAGCCGCGGGGCTGGTGCTCACCTTCGCCACCCCCGTGAGGGCCCCGTGCCAGGCCCTGACAGGGAACGTGGGGCAGAGGAGGGAGGCGCCTGCCCCTCAGCCTTGGCCCCCACCCCTCCTTGCACGAGCCCGGCAGTTGCCCTGTGCCCATCCAGACAGGGTCCCTGTCTGCACACCTCCCAACCCAGAAAACAGACTGGAACGAGAACCCCTTCCTCTGTCGGTGGAGGCGGGAGGGCGCACGGCCCAAGGGATTTGAGCCACGAAAGAGATCTTTGCTGGACTCGACAGGGAGCAGGTAGAAAACGCTGGCGTTGCCGTGTCACCTGCTAGGCACAGGTCAAAGAGCCTCTCAGAGCTGGCGCCGGCACAAACCACAGCCAAGCGTTCCCACGGAGCCGTGCGATGGTGGCTGCTGCCCCCGAGCCCCAGGCCTGTGGAGCCATGGCCAGCAGGGTGGCTGCCTCGGCGCGGGTGGCTCTGCTCAGCTCCGTGCCGGGCTCAGCTCCGTGCCACCCAGGGCACCGGCCAGGGCTTCCTTCCTGACTCAGGGGCAGGAGCCCCCGGCGCCTTGCGAGGGCCGCAGCCAAGCTTAACCGGACTCGCCCAGCGTTTCAGCTTTTCACACCAGAGTGAGTCTGCAGAACCCGGCTTCCCCAGTGGAGACCATGCACGTGCCCCTGGACCCACGCCGTGGCTGTGTTTGGGAACCACGTGTTCACTGGCTCCCTCGGTGCAGACACAGCGACTCTGTCTCTGGCCCCCGCACTGTGCAGCGCACGGTCTCCATCACCTGCCCGCGCAGGGACCACCTCCACTTCCACGCTGGAATTGTCCTCCTCTCGGGAAAGCCCCCAGCCAGTGCCTGCCTGAGGACTTAACCTGCCCACTTCCGCCGGCGCCAGGCAGCTCCTCTGTGGGCAGTCCACACTCTGCACGCTCCGCTGGACCCGCACAGCCCTGGGGGAGTCTGCGCGGGGTCTGGCAGCCCCTTGCCCCATTCCGCATTCTCTGCTTCCTCTCCGGGTGCGCCCTGGGAGCCCTGGGAGCCCCCAGCTCCGTGGCTCCTGGTGCTACCCTGAGTCCTCCTCACCTCCATTTCTGTGCGCGACGGCCTTCCCAGCCAATGTGCGGCCAGCACTGGGCACGCACAACGTCCCAGAGCCAAGCGCTGGGACTCCAGGACCTGCGGACCCTCGCCCACCGGCATCCTCCTCTCCCCCGAGAGGACCCCGCCCCCACGGAAACCATCTGGATGACAAAGAATCCGCCCAGGATTGACGACCTCAGCTGCCTGGGGCCCCTCGGCTCCACCTGCTCTCTGCTGATTCCAGACAGCGGTGCTGCCGGTGGTGTCTTCGCGCACTCGGCTTCGTTGGGGAGAATTTGATTTCTTCCCAGCCCCTGGCCTGGGCCTCCCTTCCCGAATGCAGGTCACAGAGGCACCGGCTACCAGCTGCTCCCCAGCACTCGTCTCTCCTGTGGACTGAAATGGGGTGCAGTGACCTCCAGCCTCCTGTCCACAGGGGCAGCCCGGGGCCTGGCCCTCAGCTGACCAACGGGAAGTCTGTAACCCTGAAGTGTGCACACTCAGCCCAGCTCCTACCTCAGCCCCTGTTTTCTGCATGTGGCCTCCTCCCTCCCTCCCTCCTTTCTTCCTTCCTTCCTTTCTAATGTTAAGAACAACAGGTCAGGGCTGCCTTCTGGACTTCAATATGCCCATGAAAGCCATGAGGAGGGGAACCCCATTGAAATGCAGGTCTTGGGCCAGAGCCACGGCTCACTTGGCTAATCCTCTGCCTGCGGCACCAGCACACCGGGTTCTAGTCCTGGTCGGGGCGCTGGATTCTGTCCCGGTTGCTCCTCTTCCAGTCCAGCTCTCTGCTGTGGCCCAGGAGTGCAGTGGAGGATGGCCCAAGTGCCTGGACCCTGCACCCCATGGGAGACCAGGAGGAAGCACCTGGCTCCTGACTTCGGATGGGCACAGCGCGCCGGCCGTAGCGGCCACTTGGGGGGTGAACCAACGGAAGGAAGACCTTTCTCTCTGTCTCTCTGTCTCTCTCACTGTCTAACTCTGCCTGTCAAAAAAAAAAAATGCAGGTCTTGAGCCTGCAGATCTGGGGTGAGGCCCTGTATCCTGCATTCTCCCAGGCCGTGCAGTGCCGATGCCACTGGCCCAGGGACCAATCTGGCAGAAGCGAGTGAGGAGGGTATTGCCGGTGACTGTGTGTGGCTTCTGTGTGCAGATCCAGACCCAGAGGGTGGCCCTTCTGTGCTTGGAGGCTGGGCCAGGACTCGGTCCTAGAGAGTGCTGGGGAGGGGATTAGCTTTGGGGACAGAGACCTGGGGCTGCCTCTGCCCATGGTGACATCCTTCAGGCCCAGGGACCCACAGGGCTGAGGCTGAGGCCCGAGGCCCAGCTGCCACTGACAGCGACACCGGGATGGGGGGGTGCTTTTTCGTTTTCCCTGCACCTTCCCTCAGCCCGGCTCTGCCCTGACGGTGGCCAACGTGGGCCCTTCCGAGGCGTCCCTCACCCCCCTGCACCTCCCACCCCCCTGTTCAGCCGCTGAGCCAAACAGTGGAGCAAGCGGTGTGGCTCAGCGTGGCTCGGGCAGCCAGCGGGCCGGCCGGGCGCATGGCTACCGCCTAAAGGCTTTGCTGGTCTTCGATCATTGCAGACTTGCCGGGAGCCCGACCGGCCCGGGTTCACCAGTGGTTACTCTCTTCCTCCTTGCATCACCATTGGCATTGTCGCAGCCTCTGTCTGTGTCTCCATCTCCCCCTGTGTGCGTGTGTCGATTTTTCTAAACAGAGTGTTGGTTCCCCCGGCGGTACAAAGGGGGCTCGAGCCAGTCTCCTCTTAGGGTCCAGAGAGCTCACAGCCGACCCTCGCATCCCCGTCTCTGCGCCCACCCCTGCGCTGTGGGCCCAGGTCGCTGACAAAGCAAAGGAGGAGAAACACAGAGTGGCCCGATTCGCTGCGCATCTGTTGCAAGTTTTCTCATTCACGGTCATGAAGAAGAAAGGAGCGAGAGGGACCGGCCCACTCAGACCACGTTCAGGCTCCGAGGTGAGGCCTGCTGGTGTCGAGGGAAACAGACCGGGGCAGAGCTCCCCCTGCCCTGGCCAGAGCGCCCCCTGGGGCAAGCAGGGGCAGGAGGGGCTGCGCAGGGTCAAGGTGGAGCCTTGGCCTGGGGACAGCAGCTGCGTGGAGAAGAGGGTCCCGGGTCACTCCCGGCCACCTGAGTGTGACCGCTGCTGTGCACCGCCAAGGCCCACGCGTGCAACCTGGAGCCACACTGGCGACCGGAGCCTGCACACTCTCCGGCTGGAGTCCGCTGTGTTTGGCCGTGTTGAATGCGCACTTGGAAAAAATAAAAGGAAAAGGCCCGGGCGGATGGGGCTGGAGCGAATCCCCGGCAGCCGAGGCGCCGACTGCAGCCCAGGCCTCGTGGAGTCTTGCGTGAAATCTTGCAGGCAACGTAAACAGAGCCGCGGCCAGGCTCGCACCAGAAACACTCAATAATAAAACACAGCTGTCGGCCCTGGCACTTCCCAGCCAGGCTCCGTCGTCGCTGCCGTTAGAAATGCTGACGGAGACAAAACCAGCCTCGGACCCGAGCCAGCTCTCCTCCCCGCCCCGGGAGGCTGGTTTCTGGGAGCTGCTGTCTAAATATTCACTTCAGACCTGAGCCATGCAGAGGGATAATCGAAGCCAGAGCTGCTTCCTGGAAACGCGCGCGGACCGAATGTGTGCGAGGGACCCTGGTGGGGGCTGGCCAGGAGCCCTGCTTTGATTCGAAATCCGGGTCTGGACTTAGCACAGCCTCGGGTCCCGCGGCTCGGGTGGGTGCGCTGGCCCTGTGCACTGGCCGGCCTGGCCGGGGCTGGGGATTAACACATCTTGCAATCGGGACGTGCAAGGAGAGAGACCCAGATGTGGGCGAGCAGAAACATCTGGGGCCTCTGGCCCGAGGCATCCACTCCCGGGGGTCCGGGGATGGCGGCAGGAATTTCGGTCATAAAAGCCGCACTTTACAAGGGGCGGGGGAGGGGGAGGAAGCCAAGAGTGCAAGCTTTATGTGACTTTGTTCCCAGATTCTCCCCTGGGGACGACTCACAGTTCACGCCCACGCACCAGGCCCAGGGTGCGGGCTGGGGGGGTGGAGGAAGCTGAGGCGGGAATGGGAATGAGGATGGGGCCGGTGGGGGGGGGGGGGAGCAAGGGAATGTGGGAAGCAGGCGGGGGCTGCCTGGGGCCCAGGGAATATTAGGGGTTTTGAGCCCGGAAGGTAGATTTATTCAAACCTCTGTGTCCAAAAGTAAAAATAAAAATAAAAAGATGAACTCAAAAAAATAAAATAAAATAAAATAAAAGCCACAGAAAGCACAGGCATGTTGGTGAAGTGCGGGGAAGTCTGGCCTTGACTGACAGGGACTTGGAAGACTTTGCAGAGTCTGGGTGTTGAGGGATGTGTAGGAGTTTTCCCGGCAGGTGGCGGGAACCCCGGGCTCAGTGTCAAAGGCATGGAGAGCTCAGCCAGTGGCTGTGGGAGGCAGCTGTGCTCCTCAGAGTCTGACTGCGCCACGTGGTGCCACGGCGGTGCCACGGTTACGCCACAGCACCCGGCAGGACCCTCGGGGCAAGCCCCACCCCAGGCCCCCGGCAGCTCCTCGCCTGCTCACGGTCATGGCGAAACCTCACCTTGGCGTCTGGTGAGGAAGCTCTCGGGTCTCCTGTACTCCCTGGGAAACCCGAGCGGGAGTCTCAGAACAGGGAGGGGCTGTGAGACGCTTGCAGCCGACGCACGATTCGCAGGTGCGTTTTCAGGGTGCAGCTGGAAGACTCTGACGAAGGAACACGCAGTGCGACCTCCGCCCAGGCGAGGTGGAGCTCCCGCCAACACTGGCGAGTTCCGAGCTCCACGTCCGTAACGCAGCTGGTTGACCAGCGACTAAAAAGAAAGAACCAGAAGCTCCGGGTGCTTGCGACGTTACGCGGGTTTTCAGCGTGAGAGCTCCCGGTTTACCCCAGCCGGGCTGTCTCCTGCCCAGGGGCAGCTCAGCGCCCCCCACCCCCCGCCACAGTCACCTCTTCCCCCGGTGCCGCGGGAGGGGGCCGCGGCTCCCTCGCATTGACTCCACCCCCGGGGAATCCCACGGCGTCTCCTCCTGGACGAAGACCACACGCCCCACGGGGCAGAGGTGGCCACAGCACCCTGAGGACGGGACCCCTGCAGCCGGCCCCAGGTCCTCGTGATTGACACAACCAGCGTGCTCTTCAGACCCACGTCCTGGATTCCAGAGGCCAGCCCAGGACAGCGAGCGGCTGGGCCGCAAAGAGGCTCCTGCCATCGCCAAATCTTCCTGCCCGCCCCCTGCCTTTTGAAGACACATGAGAGTCCGCCAGAAGTGCTCTGAGAAGCCAGACGGAAAACGGCCGTGCTGTCACGGGCACGAAGCACTCGTAACAAGGGACGAGGGACAATGAGGGGACGCACAGTGCCTGCAGTGCCGGCGTCCCCTGTGGGCACCAGTTCATGTCCTGGCTCCTCCACTTCCAATCCAGCTCCCTGCAAAGGGTCTGGGAAAAGTAAAGGATGATGTCCAAGTGCTGGGGCCCCTGCTACACACATGGGAGACCTGGAGGAGGCTCCTGGCTCCTGGCTTCCGCCTGGCCCAGCCCCGGCCATTGCAGCCATCTAGGGGTGAACCAGCAGACGGGAGAGCTCTCTCTCTTTCTGTCTCTCCCTCTCTGTTGTTCTGGTTTTCAAATAAATAAATCTTGTCTAAATAAAAGATGGCCATTTCCTAGCAGCCAGGGGACCGCTGTCGCTTTTCCCCGAATTCCGGGTTAATGTATCCCTGCTTCCCGCCGAGACGTGCGACCAGCAG
Organism: Oryctolagus cuniculus; assembly: GCF_051225735.1. Taxonomy (NCBI): domain Eukaryota; kingdom Metazoa; phylum Chordata; class Mammalia; order Lagomorpha; family Leporidae; genus Oryctolagus; species Oryctolagus cuniculus. The sequence continues at coordinate 4,210,677 of NC_142877.1, forward strand.
CCACGGAGCTGCTCATTCGCCGGCGACTGCCCCGGCGCTTCCGGCCCCTCCAGCCCACGCGAAGCCTCAGCCCCCTCAGATAGGGCAGCATCCAGAGGGACTCGCGGTGGGCACTCGGGCTGCCTTTCGGGCTCTCTCTCTGCACTTCCTTAGACAGCCAAGGGCTCCTTGGGAAGGGCTGTGGGGTGCGGGCTGTGTGTGCAAAGGACACAACCTCACGTGGGCACCGGCAGGCGCCACCAGGCGGTCCCTGCTTCCGAGAGCCCCGTGTCCTTGCAGCCCCAGCAGCGGGGGTGGACTCGGGCCCAGCGCTGCCCCTGCTGCTCGCGGCTCGGGGAGCACAGGCGGGGACGCGCGGACCACCCCGCTGTTGCGGAGACGCAGCTGAGGGACGCTCGGACCCCCGAGGTCAGCCGGGCCTGCGGGGGCTCCTGGCCTTGCAGGATGACTTCTGCTGAATCACAGGGTCCCGGGAGGGGTGGGCAGAGGGGACAGAAGAGAGAGAGAGAGAGAGAGAGAGAGAGAGAGGGAGAGAGAGAGAGAATCTTGCATTTGCTGGTCACTTCCCAGATGGCTACAATGGCCAGGGCTGGGCCTGGAAAAAGCCAGGAGCCAGGAACACCCCCACCCCGGGGCTTCCCAGGTGGGTGCAGGGCCCAGCACTTGGGCCGTCGTCCACTGCCTTCCCCGGTGCATTTGCAGGGAGCTGGATGGGAAGCAGAGCAGCCTGGACTCAAATCAGCACCCATATGGGATGCCGGCGCTGCAGGTCACGGCTTTACCCGCTGCACCACGACGCCGGCCCCTTAAATGCCTTTTTGCCACACTGAAGAGAGGGGCTGTAGAGTCCGGGACAAACAATGCCCCTGCCCGACCGGACACCCGACCGGACACCATCCTGTGTCATCGGTGCCATCTCCTTCCCACAGCGGCTCTGAGGCGCGTGTGGCACCCACCCCTGGGCTCCTGAGAAGCCCCCTGGTGGTGACCCCTTCCCTGAGGCATCGTAGGGGAGGGCCTATGGCTTCTAGCCCTGTCTGGGTGCACAAATGCTCATGGTGGACCTACTGGGTGTCAGGCAATCAAAGCCGCCAGCACGTAGGCGGCGCCAGTCTCTGTTCTGAGACCTGCTGATGCCGGATTCACGCATTTCACCTTCAGAACACCCCGGGGGTGTGTACACATCCCTCTCCCCCCACTGGACAGAAGTAGTCACTCTCCCCCCGCTGAGGCCCAGCTGCGGGGCTGTCCTCGTTGGAGGCCTCGTCCAGAGGAGCCCCTGGGTCAGCGTGGCCGAGGGTGACCACTGCGACCATGACCACGGACCCCACGGCCCCACTGCTGGAGACCACTGCTCAGGGCACAGCCCTCGCGCCGGGAGGAAGCCGGAGCTGCACACGGAGCGCCAGCGTGTGGCGGCATCCGCCCAATCAGAAGTTGTACCCGAGTCGTTGCAACTCCGACTCGGCTGTCACTCCCAGCCCCTCGCCCACGGCTATTTTGAGCCCAGGAAAGCCCACAGTGTGTCTATTCTAAGACAGCGACACAAAAAGATCCCGTTAGAAACTGCTCGCAGCGACCTGGGGATGAGACTCACTCCCACACCCGCCAGCACTCAGCTGCTCCCGCGCCACAAAGCGACTTTGCAGAAACTGCAGGTAGCCTCTGCCCCAAAGGCTGTCGGGGCCGGGCTGACGATGCTGTCCATCAGCTGGACGGCTGCCCCTCCGAGAGGCCTGGGGGAGCACCCGTCGGAGAGCACCCATGGGGAGCACGCGTCCTTGGGAGCAGGGCCGAGGGCTCCGCGCCCGGCCGGAGGACAGCACAAGGGACCACGTGAGGCACCGAGGCCCGGCAGCAGGAAACAAAGCTTCATCTTTAAAGCAGCCATCTTGGCGACCCCTTGGTGGCCACCCAATGGTGCAGCCAGGACCGTGCCAAGCAGGGGACACGGACCGCCTCGTGGAGTCGCCCAGGTAGCCCCGACGATGTGTCCTGTTTGAGCTCCCCTGCTCGTGCATGTGAGTGGGACCAGAGATGACGTCATTCTGCATGAACTGGGCAGACCCTGAATCCATGAGACAGGCGTCTTTTTCCCAGACACACAGAGGCGAGGGGACGGCCCGGGGATGACGGAGGCAGGGGCTGGGGGGACGCAGTCAGCAGCCTCCAGGCAGTGCCTGGCTTCTGTGGGAGAGGCAAGGGAGGCCCCCCAGAGCCCCCTGGGAGCAGCGCTCAGCCAGCACTTTGGGGGGTTCTGGTACTAGAACAGTGAGAGAAGAACGACCATGGTGGGAAGATGATGGTAGCACTGGTGCTTTGCCTTAGTAACCCCGACAGCGCCCTCCTCCAGGGCCCCTCGTGCAGACGGCCGTGGGACGGGAGGAATGGTGGACATTGGCTGAGCTGGGTGGGCCGGGGACCCAGCCAGGGCCACAGACACCTGAGCAGGGCGTGGGCAGATGCATTAGGGCCAGGAGTCAGCCTCTGTCTTTGAGCCACGGCTGGCACGAAGCCAGGATGGGCATGGAATGAGAGGGCCTCACGAGACCCAGGGAGGCCACTCCCTGCTCCGTGTCTGAGTGGGAGGAGGAGACGAAGGCCACAGCCTAGACCCCCAGGGCTGCCCGGCGGGCTCAGTGTGGTCTGGGGTCCACCAGGGGATGCACTCCCCACCCCACCCCCCCACGTCTCCTTGCTGACCTCGGCTCCAGAAGCCTCCTCCCCTCCGGGAGGCAGCGCAGTCTTGGAAGGCTGGAGCTTTGAAGTCAGAGAGCCGGGCGAGCGATTCTGGGGGACCTGCTGTGGGCACCACAGCTTCACAGGCCTCTGGCTTCTCATCTGTAAAATGGGTGCACTGCATGAAAGCAGAGGGCACCTCCAGGAGAGCGCTCAGCGCCGGGTGTGGCGCGCAGGAAGCCAGGAATCGACGCCATCACGAGGACTGCTCTGCGGAGGAGAGGACCTGAGCCTGCCGGGATGGCTGAGTGGGCAGCCAGGGCCTGGGCAGCCGGCGGCCGACCCCTCCGTGCCACCCCGCTGCACCACGCCATCCACTTCATCTTCACAACCTGCTCGCCTCCCCAAGCTGCTGACAACAGAGCCAAGGCCCAGTGGCCGACCGTCCTGGCTTGCCTGGGCCTGAGGGTTTTCACACGGGGACAATCCTGGGCCATCCTAGGACGGAGCTAACGCAGTGGACCCGGGCTGTCCACCCTGCTGCAGGCCCCTTGAGACGCCACCGCCAGGCCTGTCCAGAGAGGCATTCTCAGACCGGCTTCCCAGCAGCCCCATTGCACAGACTGTGTAAACTGAGGCCTCCAAACTCAAATGCGTTCCTTGAAGCCTGTCACTGCACAAGCCCTGGAGGTCCGGAACGACTTGGGAAATCCTGGGAACCGTTTGTGGGAAAGAGGAACGCTGTGGCCTGGGATTCATTTGGACCCAAATGTGGTCGCAACCCACTGAGTCATCGTGTAGATGTCCCACACCCAGTCCAAATCGAAGCAAACAGTGCAGGGGGCGGCCGCCTGCACCAGGGACCCTGTCTCGGGGGGTCATTCTTCCCAAGCACGCAGTCTGCAGCCATGGGGGTGGCGCAGGGGCCCGGCGTGACGGGGTGGCTCCCGCAGCTGCAGACGCTGAGTCACAGCGCTGCAGAGTCACGGCGACACTGGCTCCCCCGCGGGGAGGGATCCCGCCCACGGGCCCTGCTACACCCCCCCCCCCCCCGGCCATGGCTCCTCCATTGCCCGGCCCTTGAAACCAAGAACTTGGATACAGACTAGTGATGGGCTCCGAGTCCCCCTCTGTCCGGGTCTCAGCGTTTGTCCCTCGTCCCCTGCTCCAGCGGTCACGGCCGTTGCAGGCCCACGCTTGTCAGGTTTCTGGCTCAGGACCACCGCGGGTCCTCACCTGTGTGGGCTCCCCCCGAACACTGAATGGGGTGCAGGCAGTCACCCGGGGGTGCGGGCCCAGGACGAGGGAGAGCACTGGTGGTGGGGAGGGGGCAGGACAAGAAAGGCACAGCCGTGAGCAGCTTCCCTCCCCTCGGGCGGGGGTCACCTCGGAATTGTCCCCTGGGGACCGGGAAGCCATGGTCTCCACCCCTGACCCCGCCTGCCGCTCCTGACAGGGAGCTTCCGCAGGCGGGCCCAGCCCCTTCCAGGCGGCCCCTGCCCGCGGGCCTGCGGGCTCCTGGGGCTCTGGACAAAGCGGGCAGGGGGTGGTGGAGGTTGGAGGCGGGCTGGCCGGGCTGCAGGTGGTCCTGGCGTTAGAGTGCGGGAAGCCTCGGGCGGGCGGGGTGGGGGCTGGGGAGCGTGGGCTCCGCAGGTCCAGGTCCCCATCTGAGAGCTCTCTGTTCTGCAGGCTCCCTGTTTTGAGTGCTGTGCCGCGTCAGTTTGCTTAGTCCTACTAGTGAGCGGCATCCGTACGGCTACTTTGCGAATGAGGACACGGAGGTAACCCCCAGAGAGGTCACTTCCTCACCCACGGTGACTCCGCAGGTGGCAGCCCGGGAGGAGCTCGGGCCGTCTGCACCTGAGCCCCGTGCTCACACCCAGGCCCGGCCACGAGGGTGCAAAGTGTGGGGTAGCGTCCACTCGGGGTCCTGCCTCCCCCCGGCCCTGGCCCCGCTCAGGGCTCTGCATAGACCACCCCTGGGCGCGCTCCCCCAGCCAGCCGCTGTCACCGTCACATGTCACCTGCCATCCTGGGCTGGGCAGAGGTGTGGCCTGGCTGTTGGCTGACCTGTGGCCGCCTGTCCCCACGCGCTGCAGGCTCCCGGGACCACGGAGGCCATGGCGCAGCTGGGTCCTGCAAGAGACGCTTGTGCCTTCGAGCTGGCGTCAAGCGGCTGGCAGTGGCTGGCAGAGAGGGCCTTCCGGGCTGGCTCGCACAGGGACTCGGGCCCTTCCAGCCTCGGCTGCAACACCCACAGTGCTCGGGAGTTGGGGTTCTCGGCCCCACAGCACGAGCGAAGTGGAGCAAACAGAATCAATAATCTCTGACACCCACAGCCTCAGCCGCACTAGACGCGGCCCAGCTCCAAGACAGACGCACACAAACCGCTGCAAGGCCTGTTCTCAGCTCCTCCTGACCCAGCGCCGCCGGCCAACCGCCCGCAGCAGGCACCAGGCAAGCTAAAAGGCAGAGGAAACACGGACCGGGAAGGCAGAGCGGGTGTCAGAACCAGACTGGGATCGGGCGGCGGCTGCGGGGTGGACAACGTATGACGATCAGCACGCTAACAGGAAACAACGGCAGATGCAAGAACAGCAGGTGGACGCCCTGAGCTGCCCCCTGCAAGTTCAAGAGGAACCTCTGAGGAGAGCATGGGCAGAACGGACAGGACCTCGAGAACAGGGAGTGAGCGCCAACAGACGCCCACAGCAACTCCGAACTGAGAGGCAGAGAGAAAAAGAATGAAAACCACAAAAGGTGCTGTGGCGGAGGCGGAAAGCCCCGGCCTGCGGAGCCTCCATCCCTCATGGGCACCCGTTGGAGTCCCGGCTGCTCCACTTCCAATCTGGCTCCCAGCTAATGCACCTGGGAAAGCAGTGGAGGATGGCCCACGTGCTTGGGCCCCAGCACCCACGTGGAGACCCGGAGGAAGCTCCTGGCTCCTGGCTTTGGCCCAGCCCTGGCTCTGGTGGCCATCTAGGGAGTGAGCCAGTGGATGGAAGACCTCTTCTTCCCTCTCCCTCTCGTCCTCTAATTTTGCCTTTCAAATAAATACAATAAATCATTATTTAAAAAAGAGAGAGAGAGAGAGAAGGAAAGGGTGGGCTTTGATGCAGGGTTGAGGCGCCACCCGGGACGACCACATCCCACATCAGGGCGCCCGGGCTCTGAGTCCTGGTTCTGCTCGCAACTCCAGCTCCCCGCAAACGCAGGCCCCGGGGGCAGCAGGCAGTCACTAAGAGGCTGGGGCCCTGCCCCTCACGTGGGAGACCTGGGGTGCAGTCCCGGCTCTCACCTTCAGCCTGAACCAGCCTTAGCCGGAATGAACCATGGGAGATTGCTGATTCTCTCTGTCTTTTAAATAAAATAAATAAAAATATACCTTTTTAAAAAATATTTTATTTATTTATTTGTCAGGTAGAGTTACAGACAGAGAGAGGGAGAGACAGAGAGAAAGTCTTCCATCCACCAGTTCTCTCCCTAAATGGCTACAGTGGCCAGCGTGGGCCAATCTGAAGCCAGGAGCCAGGTGCTTCTTCCAGGTCTCCCACGTGGACACAGGGGCCCAAGGACTTGGGTCACCTTCTACTGCTTTCCCAGGCCACAGCAGAGAGCAGCAGCCAGGGCACAAACCGGCGCCTATATGGGATGCCGGTGCTGCCGGCGGAGGCTTAGCTACTGCCCCACAGCGCTGGCCCCAGTAAATACACCTTTTAAAGTGAAGGAAAATTTGAGACTTTCATAAATAAATAAAAAACTACAGGAATTTATTGCCAATTTGCACCTTCCTGCAAGAGAGTTTAAAAGCTCACAGGGACTATCATTGTGGCGCAGTGGGACTCCAGCGGCCCGAATGAGCCAGGTCAAGTCCTGGCTGCTCCACTTCTGATCCAGATCCCTGCTACGGAGCCTGAGACGGCAGCACAAGACGGCACCAGCATTTGTCCCCATCCCCTTCTCTCCCCGCCCACGTGAGAGCCCGGCTGGAGCTCCTGGCTCCCGGCTTTGGCCTGGCCCAGCGCCAGCCATAGCAGCCATTTGTGGAGTGAGCCAGCTGATAGAAATTCCTCTCTCTCTCTCTCTCTCTCTCTCTCCCCCCCTCCCTCTCTGTATCTCTGCTTTTTAGATAAATCTTCTGTTTAAAGAAGCTATTCATAGAGAAGGGAAAATCGGATCTATCTATAGGAGGAGCACGAGATAAAGTATAAATTAAGGTCAAATAAAATCTCTTATTTTTCTCATTTATGATTGATCTCATAAATAACTGTACAAAATAATAATACTAAGGCGTTGCGTTGTTCCAGTCTGTGGATAAGTGACGTGGGTGACAGCGTTGTTACGGGAACAGAAGGACAAGTTGATCGAGGGTGTTCTGTTGCAGGGTACCTCCACCACCCAGGAAGTAGCGCAGTGCTAGGAGAGTGGATACAGATCAGTTGTAAATATAAATTGGAAACTCCAGGGAAAACTCTAAAATAAAATTTTAAAGAATCATAGCTGAAACAAAAAGGAGAAAAAATTAAATAATAAATAAAGTGCTCCATTAAACCCAAAGAATGCAGGAAAAGAGAAGACAAAAAATAAATAACAAGTGTAAGGAACACAAACTGTTGCAAGTTTGGTAGACTTTAATGTAACTGTGTCAGGAATCTCTTTAAACATCAAAATCTTGGGGCTGGCGCTGTGGCATGGTGGGTTAAGGCCCCAGTCTGTAGCACCGGCATCCCATGTGGGCACTGGTTTGAGTCCCGGCTGCTCCACTTGTGATCCAGCTCTCTGCTGTGGCCTGGGAAAGCAGTGGAAGATGCCCCAAGTCCTTGGGCCCCTGCACCCACGTGGGAGACCTGGAAGAAGCTCCTGGCTCCTGGCTTCAGATCGGCCCAGCTCTGGCGGTCGCAGCCATCTGGGGACTGAACCAGCAGATGGAAGACCTATCTCTCTCTCTCTCTCTCTCTCACTCTCTCTCTCTCTCGGTGACTCTTTCAAATAAATAAATGAATAATTAAAAAAACTATTTACAAAAAGAAAAAACACATCAAAATCTAAGTACTGCAACTAAAGACAGAGATGGACAGAGTGGGAAATGAAATCCAACACGTGGCTTCTCTGCCCTTTGGCTAAGATCAGGTGTGTGGGAATCCAGTACCCGTGGTCTGCATGAAACAGACATGGACGGGTTAAACCTAGAACGATGAGGCAGGGACTTGGCTCAGTGGCTAAGGCACCCCCCGGGCAGTCCCAGCCCCAATTCAGAGGGCCTGGGTTCAAGTCCCGGCTCTGCTCCTGATTCTAGCTCCCTACCAAGGCAGCCTGGGACGCAGCGGTCCTGGCTGAAGTGCGTGGGTCACCCTCTCCCCTGTGGGGGCCCAGACGGAGTCCCGGATCTTGTTTTCTGCCTGGATCAGCCTTAGCTGTTGTGGGCATCTGGGGAGTGAACCAGCAGACAGAAGATCCCTCTCTCTCTCTCCGCACTCCCCCCCAACCCCGTCTCTCTGCCTTTCGAATAAAATGGTGAAGATCACGGTGCTGGCAGTAGCCGCTAGGCAGTGGCAGCAGCTGCATTAATTTCAGACGGAGCAGACTTCGCAGGGACACTTGTCAAGGACAAAGGGGGTCGGTTCTCCCAGGAGATGCCGCAGCCGAGCGTCAGCACGTGTGAGGCGAAGACTGAGGGAAATGCAGGAAGACCCAGATGGACCCACTGTCACAGATGGCGACCCTGCACCCCGTGTCAGAAACGGGCGGAAAATCAGCGACAACAACCTGGGACTCAACAGCGCTGGGCGTAATGGGCACTGGACGTAACGGGCAGCTGTCAAATCCACGCCCGACAGTCACCGCGACAGAGCGCGTTCTGGGCCGTCCAACTCACCTGCTCAGATTCAAAAGGCCGGAAGTCATACACAGTGTTCACTCCAACCGTAACGCAACTGAACAGGACAGCAGCCTCAAAAGACAGCTGCAGACTCACCCAAATTGTTTGAGATTAAACAGCACCTGTACACCATCAAAGAACTAAAAAAAAAAAAAAAAAAAAAAGAAAGAAAAAAGAAGAAAAAGAAAAAAAAACTTAAAAATATTTGGAACTGGAAAAAAATACATCTTATCAAAATGTCAGAAAAGAAGAAAGGGGCAGGCGCGGTAGCATAGCAAGTTAGCAATGCCGACATCCCATATGGACACAGGTTCGAGTTCCGGCTGCTCCATTTCTGATCCAGCTCCCTGCTGATGCACCTGGGAAAGCAGTGGAAGATGCCCAAGTGCTTCGGCCCCTGGACTCACACGGGGGACCCGGAAGAAGCTCCTGGCGCCTGGCTGCGGATCAGCTCAGTTGTGGCCATTTGGGGAGTGAACCGGTGGATGGAAGACCTCTCTCTGTCTCTCTTTCTCTCTCCGTAACTCTTTAAAATAAATTTTTTAAAAAGTTTAAAAATAAAAAAAAGGGTGATCGAACATGATGATCTAAATGTCCACCTTATGAAGCGGGAGAAAGACACGCTTCCAAACCTAAAGCAAGCAGAAAAAGGAAACAAAAGGAAGCAGAGAAGAAATAATGGAATAGAAAATTGGAAATCAATAGGGAAACTCAATGAAACAAAAAATTGGTTCTTTGAAAAGATCAATAAAATGGTTACTCCTTTATCCAGTCTAGCTAATAATAATGATAATAATAATAATAAAAGGCACAGGCCAGCACCACGGCTCACTAGGCTAATCCTCCGCCTGCAGCTCTGGCACCCCGGGTTCTAGTCCCGGTTGGGACGCTGGATTCTGTCCCGGTTGCCCCTCTTCCAGGCCAGCTCTCTGCTGTGGCCAGGGAGGGCAGTGGAGGATGGCCCAAGTGCTTGGGCCCTGCACCCCATGGGAGACCAGGAGGAAGCACCTGGCTCCTGGCTTCGGATTGGCGCAGCACGCCGGCCGTAGCAGCCATTTGGGGGATGAACCAACGGAAGGAAGACCTTTCTCTCTGTCTCTCTCTCACTTTCTAACTCTGCCTGTCAAAAAAAGAAAAAAAAAAAGGCACAAAGTAGTGATCTCAGAGGTGACTGATGTGCCATAACGAGTCATCTGGGTTCCTACGTTTTCTGTCGCTGTAACGGCACCTGGGCCCGGGCAGCTATAAAAGGAAGCAGGTTGATTTGGCTCCTTGCTTCAGAGGCTGAAGTCCAAGATGGAGTGACCCCGGCTGCCCAGCCTCTGGGGCGGTCTCGTGGCCAACGGAAGGCATGGCAGCCCCAAGAGCCCGTGGGGAGCCCGGGAGAGGCAGGGCCTGGCTTGCTCTCCAGGGTCCCACCTCTCACATCACTCCTGGGGGCCCAGGCTTCCAGGACACGACCCTTGGGGCACACACTCCAACGCCGACATTCTGCCCGGCCCCCAAGACCCGTGTCCCTGTCGTAATGCAAAATAGATTCCTTCCATCCTCGATGGTCCCAGGCTCTGAATTTGTTTCTGGATCACTTCAGAGTCCCAGACAGACTCCTCCCAGGTGGGATCCAGTAAAACAGAGAAGCAGGTTACCTACTTCCAAATACAGAAGTGCAAGAGGGCAGGGCGAGCGTTCCTGCTCCAAAAGGGAGCAGCAGAGAACCGGAAAGGAGTCCCCGGCTGAGCGGAGAGACAGACAAACCCACAGTCACAGTCAGGCATCTGAAGCAGAGCCCCGGGGGTGGCATTGTGGAGCGATGGTCAAGCCGCTGTCACACACTGCCGGCACTGGTTCCCACAGGGGCGCCGGTTCAAGTCCTGGCTCTTCCACTTCTGATCCAGCTCCCTGCCAATGTGCCCTGGAAATCAGCAGAAGATGGCCCACGTGCTTGGACCCTGCACCCACGTGGGAGACCCAGGTGAAGCTCCTGGCTGTCGTCTGGCCCAGCTCTGGTCGTTACAGCCATTTGTGGGGGTGAATTAGAGAATGGACGATCTCTCTGTCTGTCTCTCCCTCTGTGTGTGTAACTGTCGTTCAAATAAACAAAATAAAACTTTAAAAATATACGGCTTTCTCAATAATTTATTTTTAAATACATCTTTATTTTTATTTATACAGAGTAATTGTGTTGTGGTATTAGTAATTGAATTTTTAATATTTTTTAAAGTTTTATTTATTTGAAAGTTAGAGTTATAGAGAGGCAGAGGCAGAGAGAGGTCTTCCACCCACTGGTTCACTCCCCAGATGGCCACAATGGCCAGGGCTGGGCCAGGCCAAAGCAGGAGCCTGGAGCTTCATCTGTATCTCCCATGTAGGCGCAGGGGCCCAAGGACCTGGGCCATCCTCAGCTGCCTCCCCAGGCACTGTAGCAGGGAGCTGGATGGGAAGTTGGAGCAGCCGGGCCATGAACTTGCGCCCACACGGGATGCCTGTGTGGCAGGTGGCGGCTTTACCTGCTGCACCACGGCGCTGGCCCCAGCAACTGACTTTTTAAAAAGCAGAGATTGATAGAAAAAATCCATAAGGCTATGGAAGATTTAAACAATAATAATCAACTCGGCCAGTTGATGCTTATGGAAACCCCACCCAACAACCACAGAATAAATTATTTTCAAGTCACATGAAACATCCACCAAAGAATACCATATGCTGCGCCATAAAAGGAGTCCCGGCGCGTTTCCAAGGCTTGGACTTAGCCAGACTATGTTCTTGTGCTAACCAGAAACCAGTCACAAAGGATAACCATTCCCAGATACCTTGGAAACTAAGCAACACGCTTCTAAATAACTCACGGATCACGGAAGAAGTCACAAGGAATATTTTAAAATATTTTGAAATGAAAATAAACATGGAATCTGTGAGACAAGCTGAAGCAGTGCTTAGAAGGGCGACGCAGAGATTCAAAAGCACAACTTGAGAAAGTAGAAAACCAGCGACGCAAACTTCTATCTCAAGACGCGAGGGGAAAGGCGCAAACTAAACTCAGAGACGGCAGAGAAAGAAACCAAGAGCAGAAACCAGTAACATGGAAAATCAAGTCGGAAGAGCATCCGCGTGGAAACTCGCTTCTCTGAACGGATTCGTAAACTCGGTGCCCTGCAAGGAAGATCCGTGAACCAGCGCCGGGGTGGATCCCACCTCGGAGCCCCCAGCGGGGTCCCCAGCTGTTCCCCAACCGGAAACCTGCAGACGTGGGGCTGACGGTCAGCACAGCAGCTGCGGTGCCCCCCATCAGGGGCCTGGGTTCCCAGCCTGTGCCCCCCGACCCTGGGAGGCCGCAGGGATGGCTCCACTGGTTCACTGAGCTGAGTCCTCGTCTCCCACGCGGGAGCCCTGCATTGAATTCCTGGCCCCCACTCTGGCCTGGCCCAGCCCTGGCTAGTGCAGGCACGTGAGGAGTAGGTCAGCACAGGGCAGCTCTGTCTCACGCTCTGTGTACGGGTCCTGTACGGGTCCTGTGTGCAGGTGCCTCAGGCATGGGGACATTATGACTGCAAGGAGGCCCGCGGCATCGCCATGACCCCGCCTTGTCACTGTGCACTCGCGGACGTGCTGAGTCAGCATCATCTCCCCTACAAGGACACAAGGACGGGGGACCTTGCTGGGTGTGCACTGACACCCCAGGGCCTTGATCCTGCGCTCCTGATCTGTCCAGCTTGGGTCACAGCGGCGTGAGGGCTGGGCTGCTCTGACCACTGGATGGGTCGAGCCCCGCCCCCTCAGCCCCACCCTTCTGGAGAATCGCCTGCCCCAGGAATGAGGAGGGGACATCCCTGTGGGCTCTCAAGTGGGGCGGCGACTCCCCAGCACCAGCTGAGAGTATGGGGGAGAGGCCTCCCGAGACCCTCACGCCCCTCTGCCCACCTCACGTCCCCGGCTGTCCTGAGCCCCACAGATGGGCCGGCCAGGGCCCTGCCTCCCTCCGGCACCAGGGGAGAGCGGAGGAGCCGCTGCTGTCCCCACCACCCTGCGGCGGCCAGGCCTGAGGGTGACTCGCCAGGCGTCTAGCAGGAGACACAGGATTTTCTCACCTCCTGAAGCCTCCCTGGGCTCCCAGCCCAGAAGGAAGGGAGAGAAAAAAGGACAGGGAGTGAGAAAAGGAGGGGGGAGACGCAGATACGGCGGGAGCTGGGAGACGCAGTGCGACCCCTCCCCACCCCGGGCAAGGCTGCCAGGCTCACCCCGCCTTCTCGTCCTCCCAGCCACACAGAGCTGCCCCTGCTGCCCCCGCTGCCTGCGCCCCTGCTGGCCTCTGCCTGGCTGTGCTGCTGCCCTACCTCCCGCCCGCCGCAGCCTTGCTGGGGCCCCGCGGGATGTCCACATCCCTGCAGACCTGGGCGGCTGCCTCTTCGCTGGTCTGCGCCCCACCCCCACCCTTGGCTCACACGCCTTGCTCACCTCCCAGGCTCCCCCAGGTGCTAATTCCCTCTCCCGTGGACCCCTGTGAGATGTGGCCTGACAGTGAGCTCCCGTGTGGTGTGGACACGGCACTGGGCGCCCCGGCTGGGAGCGCCGCAGGCAGCGCCTTCTCTCACCCCACCTCCCTGCCCCTGCACTTTAGGGCAGATACGTCTTCTTTTACATCTCCAGTCCCTGGAGATGGACTATGCAAGGAATGAACAAGTTAATCAGTTAATTAGATTTTCATGGGCCCATTGTACAGATGGAAAATAAAGGCAGAGGAGGTGAATTGAATGGACTCTTGGCCCAGAAACGGGCCCAAGTCAGGCAGGCATCGTCGGTCCTTTCCTTGAGGGTCCTTAAGCCGTGGCCCACGGGTTCCCAGCATGGAGGGAGTTGGAGAGGGTGAGGCCGCCTGCCAGCCACGGGTCCCGGGAAGGCCAGGCTGGGGATGCGCCTGCTGCCAAGTGTGGGAGATTTCTCTGACCACTGCCTGGAGTGGAGTGCCTTCCTGTCCCTCCCAGGGTGGCCCAGGGGCCTGACCGCATGGGGACACGGGGGGCACGATGGGAACGCTGCCCGGGGCAGGCCCAGTCCTCAGGGCTCTCCAGTGCGGAAGGAGATCAGAGCACTCCCAAGGGGTACTGCCCAGCCTGCAGCACCGTGCCCCGCCCCGCCCCACCCCGCCCCGGCTTGGCTGTTCCCCAGTAGTACAACCTAAGGGAACACGATCCATCCCCAAATTGCAATAAGCTGAGCTCCCCCCTCCGCCAGGGAACCCCAAATCTAATTAGAGGCCACCGCCAGCGTCGGAGAAGCCGGCAGACGCGACTCCGCTGTGCCAGGCGTGACTGTCTGCTGGGTTTTATGCTTCAATTTTCCTGGTGATGAGAGGGGAGAAGAAGGTGGCGAAAAAAAAAAATCGTGTTTTTCAGCTGCAGTTTGATGACTTTCCAAATAGCTTTGCATCTTGACAGAACACGTTCCTGCCAGATATCACGGAAGGGAAGTGGCGCGAAGGGGCTTCGGGGGGCTGGAGAGGGGCGCATCTCGCCGTGGTTCCGAGGGACGCGGGAGCAGTGAGCGCAGGCCAGGGAGGCCACCGCACCTGCTGGACGGTGGGTCGACCTGGGTGAGCCCCGAGCCTCCCGCACCCGCCCACGGGAGCTTCCTGTTTCCGTGGTTCCTGAAGCAGAGACAAGGATGGGCGAAGGGAGGAAGCCCAGAGAACCCAGCTGCCGGCCCACCCAGCGCGGCCCGGGCCACGTGCTGCAGCATGAGCCGCGGGAGGCCACCTGTGGGTCTCCCCTGCGGACAGAAGTGCAGGGGACTTGTTGGGGAGCCCCAGAAATGGGGAGGTGGAAATTGGCCCAGGTGGGGAGGGGGTTGCTTGCTGTGGGCCAGGCTGGGGGGGGCTCCAGCATTGTCATTGGATATTGAGAAGCACAAGGACCCGGACTCGGAGCTGTGGGCTACGGCAGAAGCCAAACTAAAGACTTGGTAGGGCTGCCTGTTTCGTGTGCGGGCCCCGGAGCCAGGGAGGGGACTTGGTGTTGACACTTATCTGTGTCCCCTCTTAGCTCTGTGACATCGCGCAGGTTGCCAGCTTCCCCGGGCCTCTGTTTCCTGATCTGTGAAATGGGCCTGCGTGGGCGTGAGTGGCTGCAGCTGGCAGACACGTGAGCTCGCCACCTGGGCCTCCCGGCGCTGTCCTTCTCTGGCTGCCCTGTGCAAGGCCTGGTCTCTCGCCCCTAGGGTGCTCTCCCGGGCCCTGCCATCACCTGGCCCTGCCCTCAGCTGCACCCCGGGGCCCAGGAGCCCCTCCCTGGCTTGTGAGTGGATGGCCATCGTCCTCCATGCTGCCCGTGTTTTATGCTGGGTCTCTCAGACTCTGCCAAAAGCACTGACCCCATGAGCGAGAGTGGCCCAGAGCCCGAGTGAGAAAACCCCGGCAGGCAGCGGCCGCCCCGCCGTGCACAGGCAGTGAGGAACCTGTTGCCCCCAGGGACTGTATGGGCTGACAGCTCTGAGAGCTTCCCAAACGTCCCGCCGGGAAGAGGAAGACGGAGCCACATGCGAGCGCAGGAGGACAGCTGGGGCGCTGGGAGACTTTGCTCCTTGCCTGCCTTGTTGCAAGACCACCCCTCCATCCACAGCCCCACCAGGCACAGCCCTGCACCGGGACTCCCTCGCACTGGCACCCTCCGTGGCCCTCTCCTGCGGACCGGGGTGACGTGGCTCGGGGTTGGCACACCGTGGAGCTGGCCCCTAGCGTGCCGACTCCCGGGCCCTGGGAGTTTCCCGCCATCTGGGCAGGGGGCAGGGCCCAGAAGGGGCGTGGCCAGGGTTGGGCGCCGGGTGCGCTGAGTCCACGGTGCTGAGGGGACCCCAGCCGACAAACGCGGCCCCAGCTCCTGTGCCGAGTGCCTTGAGCCGCGTTTCTGGTCCTGATTCCCTCCAGGAAACAGAGAAAGATCCACGCCCCCTCGCCCTGCTGCTGCCCGGTCCTGCCCTTGGGGGGGGTCTCTGGGCGAGCGCCCCCGTGCCCAAGGCAGGAGAGCAACAGCGCCCAACTCCAAGGTCGCGCCCCTGCTGTCTGCCGTGTCCTGGCACTCAGTCAGTGCCCAGGGAGCAGCTGTCACTGTGAGGGCGGGGTCTGCTCAGACAAGCCCCCAGGCAGAGGAGCACAGAGGGCCTTGGGAAGAGAGGAAGGGCAGGGGTGTGGCTGGGGGAGGGGCTGCGCCCGCGGACCTGGAGGACGGGGCTTCTCGCTGCAGGTTAAGTAGAGCTGTCTGTCTCACACGGAGGAGCCCCCACAGCCCCTTCCTCCCTCTGCAGTGCCTCGAGGGGCCTGGAGGGTTTGGGGTCCGCGAAGAGGCCTCGCCTGGGACGGGTGAGCTGCACCAGCGCCGCCGGCCGCACAGCCGACTCCACACAGGACTTCCAGACGGTCCTGGGTCCTGGGCCGGAGGACGGCGCAGCCCGGACGCCGACTGCTGAAGACTCAACCCCGAGAACAGGGGCCGGACTACAGGCCTGGCAAAGTCACGGCCGGGCCGGTGGAGTTCTTTCCTGAGCAGCAGGACTGTGGGCTGCAGAGGCCGCGTGGGCGGGGCGTGGAGGGGCGTGGCTGGCAGCCCCGGGGGTCAGTCTCCACTGCCTTTTTTCTTTCTTTTTAAAAATTTATTTATTTATTTGAAAGGCAGAGTTACAGAGAGGCAGAAGCCGAGAGAGAGAGAGAGAGAGAGAGAAAGAAAGAGAGAGAGAGAGTCTCCCATCTGCTGGTTCACTCCCCAAATGGCCGCAACAGCAAGGACTGGGCCAGGCCCAAGCCAGGAGCCAGGAGCTTCTTCCAGGTCTCCCATGCAGGTGCAGGGGCCCAAGGACCTGGACCATCTTCTACTGCTTTCTCAGGCCATAGCAGAGAGCTGGTTCAGAAGTGGAACAGTCAGGACTTGAACCAGTGCCCATATGAGATCCTGGAGCCACAGGCTGCGGCTTTACCAGGTACACCACAGCACCAGCCCCCTCCACTGCCCTTACCAGCTGTGTGGCCCTGGGCAAGGCCCAAAGGACTAGAAGCCCCCCCCCCCCTAAGGTGGTGCCGCCGTGAGGACAGACGCTTCTGTCTCCTTGACATCTGCCTTCTGTTCTCTCTGAAATCGTGAAGGAGGGAAAGACACAGAGCAAAGCCAAGTTCAGCCCCCAGACTTTGAAAAGCCACAGCTGGGTCCCGAGGTGGGCAGGAGCCGTCAGTGAGAAGCAATGGGCAGCTCAGCTCAGTGGCGGGTGCTGTGGCACAGCGGGTTAAGCTGCCGTCTGCATCCTTTACGGATCCCGGTTCAAGACCCGGCCGCTCCACTTTCGATCCAGCTCCCTGCTAATGTGCCTGGGAAAGCCCTGGAAGATGGCCCAAGTCCCGGGCCCCTGCACCCAAGTGGGAAACCAGGAAGTAGCTCCTGGCTGTTGGCTTCAGCCTGGCCCAACCCTGGTGGTTGTGACCATTTGGGGAGTGAACCAGTGGACGGAAGACTCTTCTCTCTCTCTAACTCTGACTTTCAAATAAATAAATAAATCTAAGGAAAAAAAAAAAAAAGCTCAGCTCAAGCCAGCCGGAGCAGACATGGAGGTTTATGGCCCTGAGAACCTGGGGACGGGTTGTTTCCAGGTGTGGTGGTGATGTCACCTCTCGCTGTCCACTCACCTGGGCCTCGTGGCCGTGGCAAACCAGCCTCCAGCGCCCTGTGCCCTGGCCCACCCACCTTGGTAGCAGGGCCATCCCCAAACTAAGCACTGATGAGGTGTGGAATCCTCCACTGGCCACTCGGCCGTACCCAGGTGACTGGCACAACACACGTGTGTGATCTCACTACCACAAAGCAGTCTGGGAACCTGCAGTGGGTCCAAGATGCTGGCAGCGCCGTGTTCCCCCAGGGGCACCCGAGGACAACCCCTGCTATTCTTCTCCCACCTACACAGGCCCCACACTCCCGCCCTGTGGCTCTTCCTCCACATTCAATCACATAGTACCCGTCAGCTCCCATCACAGCACCTCATGTCATGTCGCGTCATATCACGTCATGTCACAACATACCATGTCACATTATATCACGTCAACCCTGCCATGTCATGTCTCACCATATCATGTCAGATCACATCATGTCACATCATATCATGTCAACCCTCTCATGTCATGTCTCACCACATCATGTCGGATCACATCATGTCATGTCACATCATATCAGGTCACCTGATGTCACATCATGTTATGTCATGTCACGCCATACATTGTCACACTGCCTCACATCACATCACGTGCCATATATCACATGTCACATAGATCATATGTCATATCACATCACGCC
Source organism: Oryctolagus cuniculus (assembly GCF_051225735.1). Lineage (NCBI taxonomy): Eukaryota > Metazoa > Chordata > Mammalia > Lagomorpha > Leporidae > Oryctolagus > Oryctolagus cuniculus. The sequence goes on from NC_142877.1 coordinate 4,228,554, forward strand.
ACATCATGCCACATCACACCACACATTATGTCATACTGCATGACATCACACCATGTCACGTCACACCATATCACATGTCATGTCATATCACATCACGTCATGTCACGTCATATCATGTCAGCTCTGTCATGTCACACCACACCATGTCAGGTTACATCACATCAGGTCACCTGATGTCACACCATGTCACGTCACACCATATCACATGTCACGTCATATCACGTCATGTGACATACATCATACGTCATGTCATCACATCACAACATCATAATGTGTTACATCACATCCCACCACATCCATGCGCCCATCAACTCACATCATTTCGACGCTGGCCCTCCTGCCTCTTCTGTTTTTCCAGGACAGTTTCCCATCTCGAGGTCGACAGATGAGCAAGTTCAGTGCCACCTGCAGCATGACACAGCACGTGCCCCGGCTCCGGGATCAGGCCGTGGCCATCTCTGAGGCCGTCATGTTGCCACGTCTGTTGCCTGTCGTCTGCCACCCTGGCCTGACCACTCCTCACTCTTGTCATCTGTAAAATGGGACGAGGGTCTTCCCCCCCCTCAAAGGACCATTCTGCAGCTGAGAAGAGAAGATGCTGTGTCCTCAGCACAGAGTCCGGCATACACCGGCGATCACCGCGCAGCTGAGCACCTGCCGGCCGCGGGGTCGTTCATGGGCCCTGGGCACCTGCCGGCCGCGGGGTCGTTCATGGGCCCTGGGCACCTGCCGGCCGTGGGGTGGTGCGCGGGCCCTGGGCACCTGCCGGCCGCGGGGTGGTGCACGGGCCCGCCGGGGTGCAAGCAGAGTGGTAAAGTCAAAGAACAGCTGGGCCTGGGCTCCGAGCTGTGACCCCAGCCTTCCTGGTGCAGTCCCGCCACTGCCTGGTGTGATGGCACAGAGGGGGGCGCGTGCCGCAGCCATCCCGCCAGGGCTCGGGCAGCTCCGTCGCAAGGGCACTGGGGACTCCTGAGGCCTCGCCTCTCCAGCCCCACCCCGACTGGTCACGGAGCCCACGCAGGACAACAACGGAACAGGAAGCGGCTGCAGTTTGAGTGCTCCGCGGCGCCTGCACACAGGAGCTGCTTAACAAATGCTCCCCACCCTCAATGACCGAGAGAGGAGGAGAGAGCGCTTAGCCCCGCGTGGGGCAGGGCACCCCTGCTCTGCTCAGCCCCCAAATGCCTGCTGGGCTGCTGTGGTCCATTTTCTGTCACTGGTAAAAAAATTAAACCCTAGGGGCTCTGTACTTTATTAAGGAAAGAGATTTCTTTTTTAAAAAAAATGTTTGTTTGAAAGGCAGAGTGACCGAGAGAGAGAGAGAGAGAGAGAGAGAGAGAGAGAGAGAGATTGTCCGTGTGCCGGTTCACTCCACACGTGGCCACCTTGCTGGGGCTGGGCCAGGCGGAATCCTGGAGCCAGGAACTCTATCGGGTCCCCCACGTGGGTGCAGCGGCACAAACATTCGGGCCACCTCCTGCTGCCTTCCAGGGTGCATTAGCAGGGAGCCGGATCTGAAGTTGAACAGCCAGGACCCGAACCTGCGCCCCGGTGTGGGATGCGGGCATCGCAGGCGGCGGCTTCCCCTGCCGCACCCGGACGCCGGCCCTGGAAATTGGCTTCTTCAGCTCACGGCTCTGCAGGAGCGAGAATACGATGCCAGCATCACGCTGGGAGTGGGCACGGGTGAGCACACGGTGAGCGGGACGGCGAGGAGCGCGCTCTGCCTGTCACCAGTGTGGCCTGCCGCCCTCCGAGAGGCAGGTGTGATCGCTCCCGAGGGCAGTGTCCCGGCAGCCGCGGGAACAGCCGAGAGCAGCAGCCCTGAGCCCTGCGGGCTGGCGGCATCCTCAGCCGGCTCCCAGCCGTGCCCCCACTCACGTCCCCTTAGCTCCTGGGGAACCCGTCCTGGCAGCTCCACGGTCCCTGCAGCCTGAGCGCATTATAGCCACGAGGAACTTGGGGAACAGAGAGGGAAGGCACTGGATAGAGGACACACAGCTTACAAGAGAGCAGGACAGGCGCTCCAGGGCTGTGTCCTCATCCCCGCCCGTGTAAGCAACAGGCACCTGCCCCCACTCACCTTCACAAACCACACGCGATGCCAAGCCCGCCCCCCCGAGCTCCCCGCTCCCCCGAGCTCCCAGCCCAACACTTCAGAAAGCCAGTGACAGGTTTAATGATCCCGCTCGCACAGTCACGTCGCTGCGGCAGCGGCGCGAGCCTCGAGTTCACGATGAAGCCCCCGTCCCAATCAGCCGCGTTTTTATTGATTCGCAAGCCGCTAAATTGTCTGGGGAAAGACAGCGCACCAGCCCGCGTCTCTGGGGTCTGGCTCGGTGAATGACGGCCCTCGGCCGCTGCGGGGCTGGCGGGAAGCAAGCTCGCGTCTGAACACCTCGGAGTCTAGCAGACCTGCCTGCCCGCCTGCATGCCGGGCTGCAGCCCCGGGAGACGCCGTCCGGCTGGAAACATGCACAGCCCGTGGGCTCCTTTCTCGCCTCCTCTTCAGGGCTCCTTTCCCAGGCCAATTCCGTGGAAGGCGCAGGTGGAGCCGCAGCACGCGGTGGAATCGGGGCCCCCACATCCCTGCCTTCATCTGGTGTCCTGGGCCCTGAAGGTGTGGCCACAGGCCCAGCACTCATCAGTCGGCAGCTGCTTGGGACTTGAGGTCCCTGAGCCTCAGTCTTCTCATCTGAGACATGGGTATGATAGTGGTGACCTCACAGGTCCCGGCAGAGCTGGATGACGCGATAGCCATGGCACTGGGTTGCAAAGAATACCCCCCCCCCATTAACGTCCACCCAGAACCTCAGATGTGACGCTGTCTGGGAAGGGAGTCACTTCAGGTCTCTCAGGTTAGCACGCAGTCTGCCCGAATCCCCCGGCCTTAGAAGAGGCAGGGGCACCCGAAAGCACAGAGGGACGAAGCTAGGATGATGGGGGCCGAGGCTGGTGTGACGTCCCCAAGCCCGGAGGCTCCAGGGACTGCAGCAGCTGGAGGCCCCTCCCCCCGAGACTCCCAGCACCCCGACTTCCCACTTGTTTGTTACAGCACCTCCAGGAGACGCCTCCGACTGGGCGAAGGTCCTGGCAGTTTGCTGCGCGCTGCACACCTGCGGTAGCAACCTGCACAGGGCTCCAGGACGCAGGTGCATCTGCTGGCCCATTTTACAGAAGGGGAAACCGAGCTCCAGCACCCGAGGCTTGCCCACTTGGGGCACCTCCAGCCGGGTCTCCGCTCCGGGTCTGCCCTCCGCCCCCGGGGCTGGGTCCCCGGCCAGAGCATCCCTGTCCCTCGTGTGCAGCTCCACCACCCTCCGTCCGCAGGAGCTGAGCCCCCAAGCTCTGGGGACTTCCCGTCTGCCCAAGTACCAGACAGTAGCAGAGCCCTACTGTGTGCCAGGCACTGTTCTGGGGCCCACAAAGCAAGGACAAGGAAGACAAATCAAACTCAGAGCACCTAAGGCTGGATGCGGGGACTGAGAGAGCTTTGTGGGTCCTGGGACCACTGGACTGAGGACTGAGGACGGAGGGGCTGAGCCAGCTGACCACAGAGTGGACTGAGGGAGCAGCAGCACGTGCAAGGGCCCTGTGGCAGGAGAGCCCACGTGAGGAACTGCGAGGATCCAGTGATCCAAGCTCACCCCTGCAGAGGGGCCAGGAGGAAGGGGAGGAGACAGGGATGCACAGGCCCACGGGGTGAGGCCGAGGTTTGCACTCTGTCTTGAAGACGGGGAGAGCCACAGAGGCTCCTGGAAGGAGCAGCACCGGCACAAGTGCCATCTGTGCCGCTCCCCAGGGCGGCACAGCTCCCCAGGGCGGCACGGCTCCCCAGGGCGGCACAGCTCCCCAGGGCGGCACGAATCCCCAGGGCGGCACTTCCTGCCAGCTCAGCCCCTCTGCAGCCGGGGGGAGGGAGCACCCGGCTCCTCCTGCACCCAGAGGAGGGAGGGAGCACCCAGCTCCTCTACCTGTCACTCCCCCTCTTCGTGGAGGAACGACACAGGACCCTGCGCTGTTCTTTTGTCTGCTCGGCCCTCCCCGGGTTTGCTGCTGGTTCTTCCCGGGTTGGCTACCGTCCCTTCCACCTCCGTGGAAGGGCGGTTCCCCCTGCCACTTTCCCCACTTCCGCGGGGGAGCGGCACACCGCCGGCCGGCTCTCTCGGGGGCTGCACAGGTGTTCCTTCAGATAGATGTTCCTGGTGCATGTTGTCTCTCTCCTCCTTTATAGTCCTCTTCCACCAATCCCAACTCTGCTGCCCACACGCCGAGTACGCTGCTCTCCTCCAATCAGGAGCAGGATCAGCTCCTGCAGCTTGTCAAGTTGGTGAGAGGCAGCTGGGTAGAAGCTGTTGCCTCCTCTCCCAGCGCCATATTGTGGGAGAGCAGATGCATAGAATAAGTCTTAATTCCAGTAACTTAGTCTAGTCCGAGTTGCTCCCAGTTGCTCCCCACAGATCCCCCTTTCTTTTTTTTTTTTGGCGTTGATACGCGCCTGTCTTCAGTGCCCCGCAGCACACACTCTGCTCTGCTTGCTAGAGTTGCCCACAGGTGCTTACAAGCCCTACCAATCAGGCAAACCGAATCTGGGTCCTCTCTTCGCCATGTTGTGAGGAGGTTTTTAGGCGCTGATGCGTGCCTGTGTTCAGTGCCCTGCAGCGCACGCTCTGCTCTGCTAGAACTGCCTGCAGGTGCTTACAAGCCCTAGCAATCAGGCAAACCGAATCCAAGCCCTCTCATTGCCGTATTGTGGGGAGACTTATTAGTGTTGGGTTGTGCCTATCTTCGGTGACCTGCAGCTCATACTCTGGTCGAGCTGCCTGCTGGTGCTTACCGCCTTACTAATCAGGCAGACCGAATCCAAGCCTTCTCATTGCGGTATTGTGGGGAGACTTATTGATGTTAATTTGTGCCTGTCTTCGGTGACCTGCAGCGCATAAGCTGCTAGCCGCCCGCAGGTGCTCACCACCTCCCTAATCAGGCAGACCGAATCCAAGCTCTCTCATTGCCATGTTGAGGGGAGGCCTTATTTTTCTCTATTTCTCTACCTCCGGGCATTCCTATCTCTCCCATTTTACTTCTATCTGCCAGCATTCCTATTTCTCTCATTTTACTTCTAAACTTCTGTTTCTCTTATCCCTGCGGCTTCCCGGCGCCCGCCCCGAGGCTGCTTCTCGGTGCCTCGCCCCGAGGCTGTTTCACGGCTCTGCACCGCTTCAGCCCGCGCTTCTCTCATCTGCGCGGCCTCCCGGCACCCACCCTGCGGCGGGCTCCCGGCTCTGCGCGGCTCGGCTTCGCGCACACACTCCGCGGTCTCCACGCCCTTCGCGTCCGCACCACGGCCTCGCGCTAGCCCCACGTTCCCTATCTACTCACGCCCCGTGCTCTCTCTGTACGCGGCGGCTTCTGCGAGTCACACAGTGTAGCTTACATTTCTGCCACCACCGGTATTCAGTCCAAGTTCCCCGGACTAACCTGGCGGCCCACATCTCTGCCTCTGGTTCCAGATTTTCGCCTTTTGCTCCCCGGGCTGACTTGAAGAATTCCAAGCTGGCTTACGTCTCCGCCTCAGCCTGCACTCGCGGCTTCATCCTCCCTAACATTTTTCTCTACCCGGTATGTTTCCCTAAGTTTTCTACCAACAATATTCCTCCCTCATTTCTCCTGGCCTCTCCCCACAGTCCGTATCCAAGTCTAAGTTTCTTATAGGTTTCACTTTCACTTTCAACCTGCACTCCGTATCTGAGTCTAAGTTTCTTCTTGCTTTCACTTTAAATCCTAACTTCTTTCCCACAGTCCGTATCCGAGTCTATGCCTAGGCTTTCGATAGCTTCTTCCGGCACCTTTTCTGTCCGGCTTTCCCCTAGGCTCTTTGCTAGTCTCTCTCTCCGGTATTTTCCACTTCTTCCTGTTTCTTCCCTCCTAAGTTTCCTATCCGAGTCACGGCACCATTATATCGCTCCCCGTCTTCGTGGAGGAACGACACAGGACCCTGCGCTGTTCTTTCGTCTGCTCGGCCCTCCCCGGGTTTGCTGCTGGTTCTTCCCGGGTTGGCTGCCATCCCTTCCACCTCCGTGGAAGGGCAGTTCCCCCTGGCCACTTTCCCCACTTCCGCGGGGGAGTGGCACACCGCCGACCGGCTCTCTCGGAGGCTGCACAGGTGTTCCTTCAGGTAGATGTTCCTCTTAGATGTTCCTGGTGCATGTTGTCTCTCTCCTCCTTTATAGTCCTCTTCCACCAATCCCAACTCTGCTACCCACACGCCGAGTACGCTGCTCTCCTCCAATCAGGAGCAGGTCCTGCTGTTTATTGGTTGAACTGGAGGCAGCTGTGTAGAAGCTGTTTCTCCCTTCTCAGCGCCATATTGTGGGAGAGCAGATGCATAGAATAAGTCTTAATTCCAGTAACTCAGTCCAGTCCGAGTTGCTCCCAGTTGCTCCCCATACTACCTGGGGGGGAGGGAGCACCCATCTCTCTGTACCCAGGGGGGAGGGAGCACCCAGCTCCTCTCTGTACCTGGGGGGGAGGGAGCACCCAGCTCCTCTCTGTACCCAGGGGGGAGGGAGCACCCAGCTCCTCTCTGCACCCGGGGGGAGGAGCACCCAGCTCCTCTCTGTACCTGGGGGGGAGGGAGCACCCAGCTCCTCTCTGTACCCAGGGGGGAGGGAGCACCCAGCTCCTCTCTGCACCCGGGGGGAGGAGCACCCAGCTCCTCTCTGTACCTGGGGGGGAGGGAGCACCCAGCTCCTCTCTGTACCTGGGGGGGAGGGAGCACCCAGCTCCTCTCTGTACCCAGGGGGGAGGGAGCACCCAGCTCCTCTCTGTACCCGGGGGGGAGGGAGCACCCAGCTCCTCTCTGTACCTGGGGGGGAGGGAGCACCCAGCTCCTCTCTGTACCCAGGGGAGGGAGCACCCAGCTCCTCTCTGCACCCAGGGGGGAGGGAGCACCCAGCTCCTCTCTGTACCCAGGGGGGAGGGAGCACCCAGCTCCTCTCTGTACCCAGGGGGGAGGGAGCACCCAGCTCCTCTCTGTACCCAGGGGGAGGGAGCACCCAGGGGGGAGGGAGCACCCAGCTCCTCTCTGTACCTGGAGGGGAGGGAGCACCCAGCTCCTCCTGCACCCAGAGGAGGGAGGGAGCACCCATCTCTCTGTACCCAGGGGGGAGGGAGCACCCAGCTCCTCTCTGTACCCAGGGGGGAGGGAACACCCAGCTCCTCTCTGCACCCAGGGGGGAGGGAGCACCCGGCTCCTCTCTGCACCCAGAGGAGGGAGGGAGCACCCAGCTCCTCTCTGCACCCAGAGGAGGGAGGGAGCACCCAGCTCCTCTCTGCACCCAGAGGAGGGAGGGAGCACCCATCTCTCTGTACCCAGGGGGAGAGGGAGCACCCAGCTCCTCTCTGTACCCAGGGGGGAGGGAGCACCCAGCTCCTCTCTGCACCCAGGGGGGAGGGAGCACCCGGCTCCTCCTGCACCCAGAGGAGAGAGGGAGCACCCATCTCTCTGTACCCAGGGGGGGAGGGAGCACCCAGCTCCTCTCTGCACCCAGGGTGGGAGGGAGCACCCGGCTCCTCCTGCACCCAGAGGAGAGAGGGAGCACCCATCTCTCTGTACCCAGGGGAGGAGGGAGCACCCAGCTCCTCTTTGCACCCAGGGTGGGAGGGAGCACCCGGCTCCTCTCTGCACCCAGGGAGCACCCAGCTCCTCTCTACACCCAGGGAGGAGGGAGCACCCAGCTCCTCTCTGCACCCAGGGTGGGAGGGAGCACCCGCTCCTCTCTGCACCCAGGGGAGCACCCAGCTCCTCCCTCAACAGTGAAGCCCACAGCCCTCCCCAGAGGGGCTCCCAACACTGAAGGGAGAATTCCAGGGAGTGCAGGGGCCCCAGGGCCGCCCTGATGGGGAGTGGCATGGCAGGGGGCCTGGTGGAGGCCTGGGCAGGCTCCCCTAGAAAGCCCAGGGCGCCCAGGTGCTGCTGCCCACATAGGACCTGGCCAGCCCAGGGCGCCCAGCTGGATGCAGAGCGGCTCCGAGACCATGCACCTAGGGAGTGAGAAGCTGCTCAGCCCAAAAGCTGCCCCACGCGGGGCGTCCTGCCCTCCCCCGCAGGAGGTCCTGGGAGAGCCTGGGCGACTCAGAGCATGAGGGTGAACGCTCCACCCCTTCTCCAGCCCTGCGTCCCTGTGGGGCTTCCGCCATAGCCCTTCATGTTTCATTTACTGCAGATTTTCCCTTGACCCTCACCGCCCACCTTTGACTTCTCTAATTGACATGAGCTTGGGGCCAGCTGCTGCCTGGGAATGACCAGCCCAGGCGTCACCCAAAGGCACTCACCCACCACCCTTTGGGACCCCCACCCCATCTGTCTCGTGGCCATGGAAACAGGCCAGGTGTGGCTGGGGGCCCGCTGAGCATCACAAAGCACATGGATGTCACACCAGGGTCCCTTGTCTGTCCCAGCCTCCCTCCTATGGCTGTGAGCCCTGGAGTGCAGGGTGGCGCCCCGTGCCCCTCGGCTGTCACCACTGCACACAGTAGGCGCTTTATCGATGTTCATTTGTTCGAATGGCTAAACCGATTGCGAGTGCTGTGGGGGCAGTGCTGGTCTGTCAGGACGCACTGCCTGGCACGTAGTAGGTGCTTTATCAATAGTCGGTTATGCAGTCACGTAGTGTGAGCTGTGTGAGGAGTGGGGCTGGTCTGTCGCCTTCGCCCCTGCTCCACCGCGCCACGTTGTCATTGCTGAATGCCTCAATGAACGACTGAAGGGTGAAAATAGTCTAAATGGCTGTTTGACACAGTTTGGACTGAAAATCTGCTTGTCTGAATCCATCTGGCCATTAAGCAAAATTCAGTCCGGCCCACATAGCGCGCGGGGAGGGGAGAAGCCGCTATGAATAGCTCCCCGCGCCCTCTCTCCTGCCGGCTGCGGCAGGCAGAGATCGCGGGGCTCAGCAGTGCAGGGCCTGCCACGTGTCCATCCTCGCCGTGGACAAGTGGCTCCCGTGCGGGCGGGGCCTCCAACACCCCAACACGCGGAGCAAGGCTTTCCTCCTGTGCCAGGCTGGCACTTCGGGGCTGGCCCGTTTCGGCACTGATACACAAACTGGGGTCCTGAGGAGCAACCCCCCACCTGAGGCCCCTGTGCCTCCAAGGTCACCCAGGCCGGCAGCTGCTCCAACAGGACGGGAAGCGGGGGCGGCCGTCGGGCCTCGCCAGGAAGCTCGGCCTCATGGTGGCAGCCCCAACCTCTGCCTGCCAAAGCTTCAAACTTTTGGGGCCAGCGCTGTGGCACAGCGGGTTAGGCCTCCGCCCGCATGCCAGCATCCCGTATGGGTAGCAGTTCGAGTCCCGGCTGCTCCACTTCTGATCCAGCCCTATGCTAATGCAGCTGGGAAAGCAGCAGAAGATGGCCCAGGTGCTTGGACCCCTGCACCCACGTGGGAGACCCGGAAGAAGCTCCTGACGCCTGGCTTTGGTCTGGCCCAGTCCCAGCCATTGTAGCTATTTGGGGAGTGAACCAGCAGATGGAAGACTCTCTCTCTCTCTCTCTCTTTCTCTCTCTCTCTCTTTCTCTCTCTCTCTCTTTCTCTGTAGCATAGCCTTTCAAATAAATAAATAAATCCTTAAAAAAAAAATTCAAACTCCCTTGGACACAGTTGCCAAAAAAATAGTTAAATTTGTGTTTCAGATAAACAGTAATTTTAATACATTGAGCTATCTATATATCTATATTTTTATATATTATATGTTTATAACTAGATTATGTTTATATTCTCAACATATGAATGCAAATATACATAGTGAGATGAATGCAATATACTATGCATTTTTAATCACACGACCACATCCTTCTTGACTCCCCTGGGATCCACACTTTGCCTGGCCGCCCGCACTGTCATGGCCAGACCCTGGCAGCCCGCTGAGCTCGGCCTGGCCCTCCTGGGGGCCAAGCCAGGCCGACCAAGCCAGGCAGCCCGCCTGCCCCAGCCATGGGCTCAGGGCTCCAGCGGGCTGGAGCGGGCTGGAGCAGTGCGGCCCAGCCTTCCTAACCAAGGTGGGTTGCTTGCTTGAGATCCCTGGCTTTCCCGGAGGCCTCTGGGAGTTGAGCTTTCTTGTTCAGGCCCCGCTGACCTGGGGGTCTGCCCGCGGGAGCACGCACGGCCCCATCCAACCCAGGAACCCCGCCAAGGCTCAGCAGTGACGTCTCCTCGCCTGTGGGTGGTCTGGGGCACAGGTCCCAGCCCGACAGCCTGGGATAGGCACAGTGGAGCCAACAGGGAGCAGCGGGGGTGGGAGGGATCAGGGCCGGGCTCGGTGTGTCTGTGAACAGCAGAACAGAAATGAGGAGTCAGCCGATCGGCAGGCGCGCACTGCAGAGCCGCGTGGAGCTCACCCTCCAGGGAACCCGGCCCTCGGTCTGGCCGCCGCTTGGGGCCGCCTTGCCCTCCTGGTGCCTGTGTTTTCCTTTGTCTGATTCCACGTCCTCGCGGATACGGCTGAGGGGCCGGCGTCAGAATGAGGATCCGCGTCCTGGTGGGCAAGGCCACGGGCGCGTGCATGCGCGTGCGTGTAGGCAGGTGGGCGGATGCACAGCCGGGGTGGTGGGGCTCTGTCTGCAGAGGCCCCTCCCTGGGCCCCGTGGAGCCTGCTCACAGGGACTACCAGGCTCCCTAAAGCAGGGCGTCCTCGGTTTTTCTATTCCCTGGTGCGGATTCGTGAGGCTGCACAAACTCGTTAAAGCAAGGCAAGCGATCGCCAAGGGCCACAGGATGCTGACGAGCCCCCCACCCCACCTGCAGTCTCGGCCCTCACCCACGCCCCCTCTCTGCGCCCACGGCCCCACGTCGCGGACCCCCAAGTAGACACGGGACAAAGGCAGCTTGGAACTTGCAGCCCGTCCACCAAAACAGTATTCATTTGACAGGCAGAGAGTGACAGAGATCCTCCATCAACCGCGTCACACCTTAAATGACCACCAGGGCTGGGCCAGGCCGAAGCCAGGAGCCGGGAGCTTCATCTGGGTCTCCCACATGGGTGCTGGGGCCCAAGCACTTGGGCCATCCTCCACTGGTTTCCCAGGGGCGTCAGCAGGGAGCTGGACTCAAAGTGGAGCAGCTGGCGCTATGACAGGGCGGGTACATGAAGGACTAGGCCAGGGCTGTAGCCACGGCCACACCCACACCCGAGCGGAGCCCGAGGCCCTGTGTGGTGGCCGGGGCTTATGAGATGGCAATGAAAGGATTGGGCTCAGGGGAACGCAGCAGAGGCTCGGGGGACCCATGAGGCCATGCACCCCCCGGGCGGCCCGTGACACAGACCCTGCCTCATGTACCTCCCCCCCACAGGACCCCCCCTGCACCTGTGACAGGTGGGCTGGCCAAGCCCTCAACCAGGCCCTTAGTTTCTGCTCCCCGAGCGCTGAGGGCAGTGTGGGGCACGTGGGGAGCTCGTGGGAGGGCTGTCAGCACCTGGGTCCAGAGAGTCCGCGTGGAAACACGCAGGTGTCGCACCTGTTTCTCTGCCGGCAGAGGCACCCGGACACCCGCCCCATTCCGCTGCAGTCCTGGTCGGGGCGAGCAGTGCAGCAGGGGCCAGTGTTTGGCCACGGCTATCCTAGTACCCCAAGACGAGGGTGTTGGTGCCAGTCACTGTGGGGAGGTGACCCCAGGGGTGCAGGTGAGGAGGCTGGGGAGAAGAATGACCCACGCCACTTGGGCGCAGGAGGGGTCGTCCGGGGTCAGGGACCCACTTCTGGTGTGGGTGGGAGGTGAGAGACCCTAGACGGCCCTCGGCATGGCCCCAGCAGCCCTGCCGCCCTTGGCTGCGCACTGCCCTGGGGGAGGGGCCGGTTACACGGCCCCAGCACTTCTGCTCTCCCATGCTGGGTGTGCAAGGCTCTCCCCAGGCCCAGAGAAACCTGACGCAGAAGACGCAAGAAGCCACCAGCACCCAACCCCCAGGGTGGCCCCAGGGATGGTGGCTGCCCAAAGCACCTGCTGCGGCTGCTGTCCGCATCGCCATCATCACTGCCTCCGTCGTGGTCACCGTTACCATTGTCATTGTCACCGTAGCCCTGGATCACGGGAGCCACACGGGGAGGGGCAGGACCTCACACCCACAGGAGACGCCCTGCCACAGGAGCCACGTAGGGGAGGGGCAGGACCTCACACCCTCAGGAGACACCCTGCCACAGGAGCCACGTAGGGGAGGGGCAGCACTTCACCCCCTCAGGAGACGCCCTGCCACAGGAACCACGTAGGGGAGGGGCAGGACCTCCCACCCACGGGAGACGCCCTGCCTGAGTCCTGGGCCCGAGGGCAGTGGCCCTGACTGAAGACACCCAGTCACGTGGCCAGGGACAGCTCCCCTGGGGGGCTCTGTGGTGATCTGGAAGGAGAAGCCGAATTGGAGGAGTGGAGAGCTCACTCCAGGACGCTGTGACAGGCAGAGAAGAGAGGGCTGGCAAGGGCGGGGGGCTCTGGGTCAGATCCCCCGAGGCTGGGTCACAAGGCGGGGGCGTGCCTCGGAGGCTGCCACGACCCACGTTGTTGGACACACTGAGGGACAGAGAGACAGAGAGTCAGTGCTCCCATCTGCTGGTTCACTCGCCAAATGCCCACAGCAAACAGGACCGGGCCGTGGGGAAGCCAGGAGCCAGGAGCACAGTCCAGGCCTCTCCCACGGGCGGCGGGGACTCAATCACTGGGCCGTCACCACTGCCTCCCAGGGTCTGCACCCGCGGGAAGATGGAGCCAGGACGCGGGCGGGGTGCTGGCCCCAGGCCCTCGCTGTGAGACAGGCGGCTCCACCGGCATCTTGACCCCGGGACAAACGCCTGCCCCGTGCTGGGTACTGAGGCCAGAGAGGACCCAGCTGTGGGAAGCTGGCCTGGGGCTTCCCCAGGGCTCGCGGTTCGGCGCTCGCCGTGGCCTCTGCCCTGACCCAGACAATGAGGTGCTCCCCAGGTCAGGGAACGCACGGCAGGGGCAGACACCAACCACCTGCCCACAAGGAGCTTTCCAGCTGTGCCGCTGGTGACCCCCAGGCTCTCTTCCACCTCTCTCCGGAGAAAGGACCCCAGGCTCCCCTGGGGGACCACCCCTCCCTCCATCTGGGGCTCTGAGTTCCGGTGCTCCCAGTGTGACCAGTGGCAGGTGGGGGAGGGCGCAGAGAAACGGGAACGCTCGGGGCTTCCCAGCGAGAAGCGGTGCGCTCTGACGGACTGTTGGAGCACAGCAAGGCGGGGTCAGAGCGGGAGACCGGGAGTGCTGCGGCCACGGCACAGGCAGGAGAGGCTGGGGCCTGGCCCTGGTGGCAGCAGTGCGGGTGGCAGGAAAGATGTGCCCTGTGTCAGTTTTGAGTCAGAGCAGGTGAAGGGTTAGGCCCCGGTTAGAACTGCCCACATCCCACAGCAGAGCGCCTGCGGCAGGTGTTGGCTCCCACTAACGCACACCCCGGAAGCAGCAGGGGGAGGTTTAAGCGTGTGGTGCCCTGCCAGCCGCATGGGAGACCTGGGCCGGGTCCCCAGCTCCCTCCCACCCTTGGCCTGGCTAAGCTCAGCTTTTGTGGGCATTTGGGGAGTGAACCAGCTGATGAGAGTACCCTGTGTCTGTGTGTGTGTGTGTGTGTGCGTGCACGCATCTCAAATGAGAGGGGGAGAGAGAGCGCGCCAGCGCTCACTGGGTTTCCTGACTCTGGGGAGAAGCCCTTTCAGGCGGCCCCGGCTCTGGAGGGCTGCGTCTCCCAGGAGGCCACGGCCCCCTGGCCATCAGTGCCCATGGTCTGCCCGTCAGTCTCACCTCCCCTGGAGTGGAGCCAGGAAAGAGCCGAAGGCGGAGGGAGCACGCGGGGCAGCACGCGGGTGCGCCTGTCCCCGGGAGAGCAGTCGGCGGCTGCGTCTCGTCTCTGCGCCCTGGCCCCAGCAGTCTCTCTGCACGCAGATGCCAGGCTGGTGGCGGCGTCTACACAGGCAGGGGGTCGCAGACAAGTCCCTGGGCGGCCTGCTGCAGACAGCGCGGGAGCTCATTAAACAGGACTATGCTTAATTCTCCTCTTATCAGCTGACAGCTTCCAGTAGATAAAGCTTATATTATTTAAGCTTTCGCACACCCGGCGCGATAAATATCCCCGAATTCCAGTCTTCACGGGAAAAAAATTAAAAATGGATGAAGTCAGAATCTCCAGTAGGTTTCTCGAAACTTGGCCTTTGTGACTGGGTCTAAACATACTCAGCGCCCAGCCTGCACTGCCTGAGAAAGGGCTGGGGTCAAAGGGCGCAGGGACCGCACCGGAGAGAGAAACGCTGGCCCCATCGGGCACAGTGCACCTGCTGGTGGAGACGGCTCTGAAGCAGAGGCCTGCCAGGCTCTGCACGACCGTTCGGGAGGGGAGAGGAGACCTCTGGGTGTAGCCCTGGGCTGTCACTGGCGAGCAGGTCCCCTCCCTTCCGTGAGCCTCATTTCCTCAAATGGAGTTCAAGATCAGGAGCCCCCGCCCCCCCAAAAAAAAATCTCTGAGCAAGCCCCTGTCACTTCCCTGCAGCCCAGGACAAAGAGGCCTGGCGAAGGGCCTGTGTGCACCCCAACTTCCAGGCCCGCCCTGAGATCTAAATGAGGCCCACACCCACCCAGGTGGCTGCAGGAGGGGGCGCTGCCTGGTGGGGGTGGGGCTCTGAGCCGCAGGACAGATGCTGAGAGTGACCCCAGCAGAAATGGGATTGATTGGCAGGACGTCTGGGTGTTCACGGAACTACATGGAGGGCAGGCTCCCAAACAGCGTGGGACAAAATGTGGTCTGACCAGAAGGGAGCCTGTCCAGGGAGGCCAGTGCCTGGCCAGGAGCCCTCAGCTCATGCACAAAACATAGGAGCCCCTCCCCCTACCCGGGCCATCAGTGCTGGGCCACAACCCTTTGGCTCATGTCCTGCCTCCAGCTCAGTCCCCAGGGCCCCCAGGATCAGCCATGGAGGCAACGGCTGGACCAAGGTCTCCAGGGCTGGGCGCAGAGCCCCTTGGCACTGCCCAGCCCCCGCACAGTGCATCCCGAGGTCCCTGGGAGCGTCACCAGATCCTGGCCAGCAGAATGAGGGCCATGCCACAGCAGCATCAGCCGGACCCGCCAGTCCCCTGCCGCTCACGCACTGGGAGTCTCGTGTGGAATCCGTCCGGGAAACGAGAAGGTGCACGGGAGTGGGTGACTGTGGTTGTGAGCGCTCAGGGCCCTCGGGCGGGGGGGCTGCTCCATGCTCTCGGGCCTGCAGGCTGGTGCGGGGACCCCCGCGCCCACACACAGACGCGTGCAGTGACAGGGACAGGCCCCATCAGCGTCAGGGTCTCGGCCGAGACGTGGGCCTGCGGTTTTGCCAAATGTTCCCACTGGGGAAACTAGCACTGTGTGCCAAGAATCTGCGGTATTTGTTACACGCACACTGCAATCTATGATTATCTCAGCAAAAGCAGAAAAGCCTCAGAGACAACAGGAAGACCTCTGAACTTGATCTCTGAACTTGACCTCTGAATGTTCTTTTTTTTAAAAAAAAATATTTATTTATTTGAGAGGCAGAGTCACAGACAGTGAGAGGGAGAGACAGAGATGGGTCTTCCTTCCATTGCTTCACTCCACAAATGGCCGCAATGGCTGGAGCTGCGCCCATCCAAAGCCAGGAGCCAGGAGCTTCTTCCAGGTCTCCCACGTGGGTGCAGGGGCCCAAGGACCTGGGCCATCCCCCTCTGCTTTCCCAGGGGCATTAGCAGGGAGCTGCATTAGAACTAGAGCAGCCAGGACTCGAACCAATGCCCATATGGGATGCTGGCGCCGCAGGCGGAGGATTAACCAAGTGAGCCACGGCGCCGGCCCCTCTAAATGTTCGTTATGCATTCATTAATTTATTCCAAAAATGCAACCACATTTCTTTATTCAAACAATATGAATGAAGCACAACTCTATGCCAGCTCTCTTCCAGGGAGAGCTCCCTCCCCCCTCCCTCTCTTTCTCTCTCTCCTTCTCCCTCCCTCTCCATCTCTCTCCCTGTCCCTCCCTCTCTCTCTCTCTCTCTCTCTCTCCCTCTCCCTCTCTATCCCTCTCTCTCTCTCTCCCTCTCTCCCTCTCCCTCTCCCTCTCCCCCTCCCCCTCCCCCTCCCCCTCCCCCTCCCTCTCCCTCTCCCTCCCCTCCCAGTTACTTGAATCTGACTGTGGGACTAGGCCTCGGGAGGGCTAATACCCGATTCCCATGATGACGAATGCACCGCATCTGAGACACAGGGCCACCTGCAAAGCTGACAAAGGCAGGTGACGGAAGTCACAGAAGAACCCAGCCCGGGAAGACCAGGGCTGGAGAGCGGCAGGGAGCAGAAGCGGCAGCCTGCGCCCTGCAAGGCGGCAGCGCACTCAGCCCTTGCGAGGGGCAGAAGGACCCGGCAGGAGGGGCGCATGGCAGAGAGGCAGGCGGGTGTGGCGGCAGGGCCTGCACAGCCAGAGGGGCCCGGGGGACTTGGTCGCGAATCCCCCGAGGGGTCCCCCAAGTGTTTCAGGCAGGGCTGACTTCCTGCACGTTTAGAAGGTCACTCTGGCTCCGTGTCCCCTCCAGCTCAGGGGCTGTGACTCCAACTGGCATTTGTAGAGCACCTGCTGGGTGTTACCGGATGCAGGACAGGCCAGCCTGTGCCCCGCCTGTCACCTGGGTGGTGACACTGGACACTGGGGACAGTCAGTGCCAATGGTGAGCACGCAGTCAGGGCCAGCAGCCCCGGGAAGAGGATCTGTGCCCCGCCTCCGGGGCTCGAGCTGTCTCTGCCGAGCCCAAGCCCTGCCCGCCCCTGGCTCTGTGACCGCTGCTGCCCCAGGGACAGGCACATGGTGGCATGTGGATTTGCACCCACGCCTATCCGGGTGCCGAGCGGTGTGCAGTGGCCTGGAGGGGCCGCCCGAGAGGCCCTGTGCCGGCGCTTGGAGAGACGGCCCAGAGTCACCGGTTGGCGGCCAGATCAAAAGCAGAACAGACTCCAGACAGCGCCTCGTCTCCGGCGGATTTCTAATTAATTCCTCGCTGGCACATGCAGCGTCTGCACTTTCTCTCCCCCGGCTCTCCCCGCCCCATCCATACTGAAGAGCTGACAGCTTGCCTCGTGCTAAATATAAGTCCTGTTGTGAGCTGTGAGTTCCGTGCGGGCCGGGGGTCCACGTCCTGAGAGCTGTGGGGGGCTCTGCTTCTGCGTCCGCTGGCTGGCGTGGGGCACTCCCTGCCCGCCAGTCTCCCAGTGACCCCCAGCCCCCGGGGGTGGGACACGAGGGGCCAGGCGCTGCTGGTGTCTGTCCCGCAGCCACCCCTCTTCCCCTGGGGACCAGAGCCGACCTCACATCGGACTCTGAGGGTGGCGTCTGGCCCAGAACACCGCGTCCCCCGGCCACAGGGGCTTGTCCACTTCCAAACGCACCTCCATGGGAGGAAAGGGAAGGGAGAATGTTCCAGATTTCCAAAGACCAAGAGATGAGAACTAAATGCAGTGTGCGAAAGGTGTTGGATTCCAGTTTCAGAACAAACCAGCTAGAAGACTGGGAAGTCTGTGCCAAGCGCCAGGCACGGGGGCCCGAGGGAAAGCCGGACCGTAGACTACGAGAGTTGGTGTCCATTTCACTAGGTGATAAAAGGCTGCAGTGGGTATAGAGGCATAACGGCTTTCTCCCATCGCGTTCTAACCAGGCCTGACCTTACTTAGCTTCCCAGATCGGCGTTCAGGGAGTGTGGCCATGGACAGGGGTAACCTCTTAGGAAGGAGTTGCTGAAATAGTTAGGGATGAGCGGTCACGATGCCCAAAGTTTCCTCTTGGGCAGCAAACACAGAGACACAGACGCAGAGACACACAGAGACACACAGACACACAGACACATAGAGACACACAGACACAAAGAGACACACAGACACACAGACACACAGACACACAGACACACATAGACACACACACAGAGACACAGACGCAGTGATACAGACACACAGAGACACACAGACACACAGAGACACACAGACACAGAGACACAGACACAGAGAGACACAGACACAAAGAGATACACAGACACAGAGAGACACAGATACACAGAGACACACAGACACACAGACACACAGAGACACAGAGACACACACAGAGACACAGACATACAGAGACATACGGGGACACAGACACAGACACACAGAGACACAGAGGCACAGACACACAGAGACACACAGACATAGACACACACAGAGACATACATGGACACAGACACACAGAGACATAGAGACACACAGACACACAGACGCACACGCAGATGCACAGGCACGGCTGAGGGCTGGCCTCCAGCAGAGCTGGGTGGTGAGCGTGCAGGTGGTCACAGCACTGCTCTCAGCTCTCTGCACATTCGATCACATTCATAACAGAAAGTCAGCATGAAAATCCAGCCCCGTGCCTTGCACCTTAAGGCTCTGAGCCCACTTCCTCACCCAGCCAGTGGGACAAAGATAACAAAGACTCCCTAAGGCTCTTGGAAGCCTCCCGTGAGACCGTCCTGGTAGAAGTGCTGGTTTCACCTGCCCCAGGAAGTCCCCAACAAAAGCTAACAACCAGCATTATTAGAAGACAGGGTTCTTCCAGCTGCACCAGAAGAACCCGATCAAAGTACTCAGGAAATACAGAAGAGAATCTTCCAGAAGAAAGCCAGTGTTTGCCCTGGTCTCTCCCCGGGCGGGAAGATCATCTCAGGGTGCCAGGCCCCGGAACCTGCTCAGCCCCTTCTCCCAGCCTCGTGGAGACAGGCAGGGAGGTGTTGAGCAGAGGCCACCTCCCTCCCTGTAGCTTTGCTCAGCCCCACCCAAGCCAGCAACAGCTGAAAATAACAACAAGGCTGACAACTGTTTTGACAATATTTATTTAGTTAGAATGTCATTATAATAGAATGCCATGGCCGACACTACTACTCCCATCATGCATCAGACGCCATGACACGTCCAAGATTTCCAACACAGGGCCAGGAAATGGACAGGACTGAAACCCTGCCCAAACTCCACCCTCTATGAAGACCCCATTAAAGCCCAAGCCCCACAGAGCGCTGCTCACCTGTGAGCCCCCTCCCCAGTGTTCTCATGCAAATAAGTCTCGTTCCAACGCTGTCCCTTACCCACGTCTCATTCTCAAATTCTTCTCGCATCAGAGACAAGACCTCGGACGCAGCCCTCAGATGACGACACCTTGACCCAGCAACCCCACTGCGCTAGAAAGAGCGTTTTCCACTTGCACACACCAACATGGGGTCACTCTTCCCTGGCACATCACAGGTTCCATCAGAAGAGACGGAAGCGACTTCTCATACACACACAGTGTTGGGGACAGGCAGACACGGGCCCTCGAATCCGCTCCCGGTGAGCTTTCCAGGAGTGTCAAAATTCTGGAAACACACACTCGGATGGTATCAGAGTTCTTCTGCAAGGAACGAGACCCCCGGTCACTTTTACTGTCTTCTTTATGACTTGTTAAACAGTCCAGTGTTGCAACGAATTGTGCACTATTTTCATATCTAAAGATGATAAAGTGGTTTCCATTCTGAAATAAAGCTTTGAGAAGACCTGACTCTGTCCCCTCTCTACTTCCCTGCTGGACCGCGTCCTGCCCCACAGGCACACTCACACAGGCACTCCCACTTGCACGCTCACCCTCACACCCAGTGCCATGCACCTGTCCACTCCCATCTCACGCAGCCTGGCAAACACTTGCACACTCACCCACACTCACGATGCTCACACACACACCCCCGCTTCACCCACCAACACTCTCTACACACACACACGCCCCCTCACTCGCTTGCTCACTGCCACCCTAACCCTAACCCTAACCCTAACCCTAACCCTAACCCTAACCCAACAACTGTTCTCGCCCCGTCAGCTCTGCCTCGGGCTGTTTATTTGTCTATCAGCTGACCAGGCATCGCCCTGGGAGAGCAGCGTCCTCCTGAGTCTCCTTGAGCTCCAAGTTCGTCCTGGGGCCCAGACGGTGAGCGAGGAGAGGGGCAGCCTGGGTGCACCTGCCGCTGGCCGTCTCTGCTCTGTGCCAGCAGTCACAGCCGCACCCAGGAAGTCGTTGGAGAAAGCACGTTCTCAGGCCTCCCAGACTTTACGGAGTCACAGACTCTGCAGCCTGTGTTTTCAGAAGCCCCGCAGACGATTCTGCTGCCCCCTGACGTTTCTCAACGGCTGCTTTAAGGAACCCCCCCCATGCAGAAAGGAGGTGGGACTGTGACCAGGTGCAGAAAGAAGAGCGGGACAATGCCAGCAGCACGCCTCACTGGCCTCCACTGCCGCTCAGGGCGGGTGCGGGGCCCAAGCTCGGCCCCGGAGGACATGGCATGGGCAGCTCCGTGAGCCCGTGTGGGGACAGCAAGGGCCGTCCACGTCTCCAGAGGCTCAGGGCTTCCGCTCAAGGGGCGGCACCCAGAGTCCCTCCCCCGGCCGTGGGGGGGGGGGGTCCCAGGGCACAAACCCGTGTCCTGCACGGTTCAGGACCTCGGCCCCACGCAGGGGTCTCTAAGCCAGTGCTTCTCGGCTGCAGTGTGTGCCGAGCGGCCGGCGAGGGTCGGGGGCTCCGCAGGTCTGGGTGGGCCTGGGACTCTGCTCCGGGGCGCAGAGGAATGGCTGTCCAGCCAGGGAGGTCTTGTCTTCCCTGGTGGGGGCCTGGAGGAGCCCCCAGCCCCTCCTTGAGGAGGTCCCGGAAGGAGGGTCCGGGTGCCATGGGCGGGGGAGGGGAGGCGTGACTCCACCCCCTTTTCTCCTGCTTGCCAGACCCTGGACAAGAACTTGGGTCTGAAAAGGAGACCAAGGCGGAGAGAAAGCCCCGGGGGGCTGTGGACTGGACGGTGGCTCTCACTCAGCCCCGGCGACAAGGGGAAAACCGCAGGAATGCTGGAAGGGTGCTGCTTGCGGTGGACTCACGGGGCAGTGAGGCAGGACAGGTGCGGGGGCCGGCAGGAGGGAGACCCGAGGCCGGAACCCCGGGACAGCAGACACCCGAGGAGGGCGGGGCTTCGCAGCCAGGGGACTTGTCTGGACTGAGAAACCACTGGGTAGCAGGCTGGCTCCCCAACCTCCTCAGCTCTCTCCTCCCACTTACGATGACTTCAGTCACAAGCGACCGGGAGCCCAAGTTGGAATGGCCCCGCTCGGGAGCAACCCAGCCCTCCCACCCAACGGGCAGCCCAGGACACGGGCTCCAGGTCCCATCCATGGTGGTGTGGTTGGGAGGGACCCCGGGCTTTCCAGTCTGCCTGATGATTCGCCCATCTCAACACATCAGCTTGGCTCTGTCTGCTTCCTCATGGTTCCAAGACGGCTGCTACAGCCTCCAGGTCACATCCAGACGGTGTGTACTACATATAAAGAACACAGGGCTAGCTCTCCCTATGCAGATCTCTTTTTAAAAACTTCCATTTTTTAAATTTATTTGAAGACAGAGAGCTCCCAGCCACTTGCTCGTTTCCTAAATGCCCACAACAGCCGAGGCTGGGCCAGACCACAGTTAGGGGTTAGCGACTCAGTCTGGGTCTCCCACGTGGGTGGCAGGGACCCAGCTACTCCAGGCATCGCCTGCTGCCCCCCACGATGCGCATTAGGAGAAAACGAGACTCAGGAGCGGAGCCAGGACGCAGCCCAGGCGCTCTGAGCGCAACGCGGGCGTCGTGAGAGGCGTCTTTAACTGCGCTGCACCAAAGCCAACCTCCGCCTTGAATCTTTTGGAGAACAGCAAAAATCCAGAACAGCTCCCCTTCACAACCCGCTGGCCACAGCCGGCTCGCTCAGCCCGGGTAAACACAGCCTGGATCCTGCAGGCGAGGGCTGGGAGGGACGCTGGGGCCACTGGGAGTGGAGTGGGTTTAGAACAAAGGCGGGGCTCTGGAGGAGAGCTGGAAAACAGCAGTGGCTGCTGGGATGGTGACCAGGCGACAGCACCCTCCAGACACACAGCAACCAGGCGACAGCACCCTCCAGGCACACAGCAACCAGGCGACAGCACCCTCCAGGCACACAGCAACCAGGCGACAGCACCCTCCAGGAGCACAGCAACTGGGCGACAGCACCCTCCAGGCGCATAGCAACAGGGCGACAGCACCCTCTAGGCACACAGTGACCAGGCGACAACACACTCCAAGCACGAGGCCGGCAGTGGGCTCAGCCTGTGGCTGCCCCGCGCGGAAACGCGGGTCGCGGCCCTGATTCGGAGCCAGACGGCGGAGGCCGACACAGCCCCTGTGTCCCAAGGTGGCTGAGCCCAGACCCAGCAGTGCCTGTGCTTAACCCTCTGGCTTCGGAGAAAACAGAATATCCTTCCCACCTGGAGAAACGCCCCAGGGACCGAGCAGTGGCCCGGGGCCCGCGTCAGCTCTGCTTTGATGGGTCTTGGGCACGGTGCCACCCACCCCCGACCCCGCAGCAGCGTCTGTGGCGAGGCCCCCACTCGAGGCTGCCATGGCAGGCACCGAGTGGCCTGGGGTCCGGCCGAGGGCGTGGTCATTCACCTGCTGGCTCCGTGCCCTGCTGCAGGGCGGGGAGGGGTTCAGCTGCCCGGCACCTGCCTGCCGGTGGACCTGCAGCTAGATTAAGAGCCAGGTGAGCCAGCCAGCGCTGGGCACCATTGCAATCCGCGGACCCCATCCCGGGAGCTGTGGTCTCAGACTTGTGTCCCCCTGGGGTACACGTGCCCCACCAGAGCAGGTGCCACTTCCGGCGTGCACAGCTCTGCCTCTGGGACCGGCACGTCGCCTGGCACGTGTTTAGGACTCGACAGACAAAACCAAGAAGACTGTAACTGCACAGAGCCGAGAGTGAGGGACGTATCGGAGGCCTGGAACGGCCTGCACCGCGGCCACCGGCCACACAGCGTCAACACCAGGGCGGCTCCCACCCGGCCAGGGCCAGACAGATCCTCAGGCTGTGGCCCAGGAGCCGGCTGCAGGCAGACGCGCCGGGCCCTGCCCAGAGCGGGGAAGCGAGCGCCTGACTTTGAAATCACTTTGGCCTTTGAGTTTTAAAGGAGGCTATTTCTGCTAAACTGACCGGAATGCTAACGGCGTGGGAGTGCGATTTGTATTCAGACGGAAGAAAGCGGCTGCCGCTGGAGGAGACGGGAGACCCGAGACGGAGACGGAGCCGCTTAATTAGGTCTGGTCCTTAACGTGGAATAAAGGCACCGCGTGCCAGCAGCCGGGGAGCGACCAGTCTCCGGGGGCTCCCGGGTTTCAGGGCGCCGTGCAGCGAGAAGCTGCTGGCTTAGAGACGATGGCCTGGCGTCCTGGGACGGCAGAGCCTCCCGCCGGCCTGGTGCTCCGTGCTCACGGCTCTGAGTCAGCTAGAACTGCAAGGGAACCAAGAGAGAGGGAGCTGCCAGGGTCTCGTGTGTGTGTGCTTGAGCATGTGTGAGTGTGTGCGCTTGTGTGTGCGTGTGTGGGGGGGGAATGCATATGTGTGCATGTGTGTGTGCATGTGTGTGTGTATGTGTCAGCGTGTGCACGTGTGGGGGGCATGCATAAGTGTGTGTGCGTGTGTGCACATGTGGGGGCACGTGTGTGCCTGTGTGAGTGTGTGCCTGTGTGAGTGTGTGCACACGTGTGGGGGCATGCATGAGCGTGTGTGCACGTGTGTGTGATTGTGTGCATGTGTGTGGGCATGTGTGTGAGTGTGTTTACATGTGTGTGTGCATGTGTAATGTGTGCACATGTGGGGGGCATGCATGAGTGTGTGTGAGTGTGTGCACATGTGTGGGGGCATGTGTGTGAGTTGTGCATGTGTGTGCATGTGTGGGGGGGCATGCATATGTGTGCATGTGTGAGTGTGTTTACGTGTGTGTGCATGTGTGAGTGTGTGCACACGTGTGGGGCATGCATGACTGTGTGTGCACTTGTGTGCATGTGTGTGGGCGTGTGTGTGTGTGCACGTGTGTGTGGGCATGCATGAGCATGTGTGTGAGTGAGCTGTGCACCTGTGTGCCTACACATGTGTAGGACTTTCGGGCCCAGGGTGGGAGAAAGGCAGAACCAATCTTGTTTTCGTTTTATCTGACAAGCAGAGCAACAGAGAGAAAGACAGACGGAGAAGAGAGATTTTTTCCATCCGCTGGTTCACTCCCCAGATGCCCCCAACAGCCAGGGCTGGGCCAGCGGAGCCAGGAGCGGGACTCCCTCCAGGTCTCCCCGTGCCTGGCGGGGACACGAGGGCTTGAACCGTCCGTCAGCTGCTGCCTCCCGGGTGTGCGTTACCAGGAAGCAGGGCTGGGCCAGCGGAGCCGGGACTCGAGCGGGTACCTGCCGTGGGCTGCGGATGTCTCAAGGGAGGCTCAACCTGCTGCGCCGCCACAGCACCCGGCCCACGGGCTGAGAGCCACGCAGCTCCCAGCAGCCACCAACAAGCAGAGCGGGCGACAGGCCAAGTGCCGGCCTCGGCAGAGCGGGTGGGGGCGTGGCGCAGCCCCACCGCGCAAGAGCACACAGCAGTGGAAAAGAACAGCCCCCCTGCACAAGAGTACGGGGGGGGGCATGGTCAGGATGCGTGATTCCATTACACAGAAGGACGCGGTCAGGATGCGTGGTTCCATACACAGAATTCTGAAACAAGGAAACCCGTCTGCGGGCACAGGGGCTGCCTCGGCGGGAGGCACGGCCTGGCGGCTGCAGAACAGTCTTCATACATTTTTTTGTTAAAGTTATTCATTTGAAAGTCAGAATCACACAAAGAGAGGGAAAGATGGGAGGTGGAGAGAGAGAGAGAGAGAGAGTTTTCCATCTAGTGGTTCATTCCCCAGATGGCCAGAAGGGCCAGATCTGGGCCAATCTGAAGCCAGGAGCTTCTTCGGGGTCTCCCACGTGGGTGCAGGGATCCAAGCACTTGGGGCATCCTCCACTGCTGTCCCAGGCCACAGCAGAGAGCTGGATCGGAAGTGGAGCAGCCTGAGCTCAAACCAGTACCCATACGGGATGCTGGTGTCGCAGGCACCACAGTGCAGGCCCCAGTCTTTGTGTCTTGGTCACGCTTGGGGTTAGACAGGCACGCACGCGTGTAGAAATGCCCCACATGGCACGTGTTTGAAGACTCACGCACTGTTGCAACTCAGTTGAGATTCGTGCACCTGTAAAGAAAGTCCCGTGCAGAGAAACGCGGCTGCTAAGGTGTGATTCTCCAGCACCGCCCTCCTGACACACGCAGGCTCGGCGCCCGGTGCCCCCCTGCAAATCTGGCCACCCACACGCAGGGCACGCCACATGCAGGGACACACTGCTGGAGCGACGGGGGCTGTCACCCTTACGGTCACGGGCTGAGTCCTTTGCACGCGTCTCCCGGGTCCCAGCGCCCTGCACCGACTGCCCGCGAGCTTCACCAGGTGGGAGGTGCAGCCCTCCTGGCTCCTGTGATGACCGACAGACTCGCAACTCAGGAAATCCACGGCGACCGTGCCGCCACCCCCACCGCCATGGAGTGCAGGAGAAAGGAATGACTTACGATTCCGAGCCAGCAGACGCAAACGCCGTCCGGCAATGCTGGCTGCTTGCCAGGAGGTTTAAGAACACACAGTTCCCCCAAGCAGGAGCTGATCGGCAGAACAGACTGAAACCGACGTCCCAGCCCCGGGGACGTGGCTCGCCCGCTCTGACCTGCAAGGCCGAGGAAAGCGTGGCTCAGCCCCGGTTCAAACAGGCGAACGCTGAAACCGCCGGCGATGAATAAAACACGAGGATGCTTGGAGAGAGGCAGGAAGCCGCGGCCAGAGGATTCCAGGGCCGCTGGGATGCAGAGGCTGGGAGGAAACGGATCCTGCACAGCCAGGAGCCCAGCTGAGAGGGCTTGGACGGCACATCCGAGACAGGGCCGGCCGGGCGGGGAGGGGCGCCGGGCTGCAGACAGGAGAACGTGGCGCTCACGGCCCTGCTCACTCCGCATCCGCCCACTGGGATCACTGGAGTCGGCGCCCAGCTCCCGGGGGTGCTGGGAAGAAGGAGTGGGGATTCATCACCACGGAGGGTCGCCACCGAGGGTCCCGGGTCCGGCTCCCATCAGCCGGCGGGCAGGGTCCTGGTCAGGAGCAGACTGACGAGCTAGGG
Source organism: Oryctolagus cuniculus (assembly GCF_051225735.1). NCBI lineage: Eukaryota > Metazoa > Chordata > Mammalia > Lagomorpha > Leporidae > Oryctolagus > Oryctolagus cuniculus. Next base: position 4,254,661 of record NC_142877.1, read on the forward strand.
CCCTGCTTGTCACCCACACGCAGGGCACGCCACGGAATTCCTGGAGGTCGGGGCAAAGCGTCACTGCTGGGCCCCTTGTTCGAAAAGCAGGGGGCAGGTGGCGTTGAAAACACAGACGACAAACGCGCTTCCCTCTCGTCCAGGACCTCTCTTGGCTTGCTAGGAGCGGATTTTATTTGCTATTCTCAGTCATCCCACTCAAAGAACGAACTCTGAATCCGGCGTGGATCTTGTCACTCAGCTTTATAGCACGCAGAGTGGGCTTTGAAGAAGCGTGTGAGAGCGTGGAAGGCCGCGTCCCTGGGGACTCGCTGCGTTGCTCATCGTGCTCCGGGCGGCACGTGCTGGCTCTGCACGCGGCTCACGCGGCTCTTTCTGGGTCGCTTCTTGCTGCGCACACAGCCGACCCGCACGGCCTGTCCTGGGCCCGCTGACCGGCAAGGGACACCGTGTCGTCACAGCAGCCTAGGTGCTCGGTAGCTGGGCAGGTGATGAAACGCAGGACGCACCGGGGTCCCTTGGTCATGAGGACGTCACTGCCTTCCCTCTGTGCTTGGAGCAAGTTCAAGTTCAAGTTCAAGCGCGAGGCAACACCTCGCAGGTCTCAGGGCCCCTCTTGTTCAGCCATGGACAGACCTGCTCACCTCACACCTGCCCGACTCACGCTACTCACCAGGTCCCCGGCCTGCTGTGCCGGCGGGCAGGGCGCGGCCGTGCACTCACACGGCAGGCTCACCACACTCCCCACGGCCCCGTGAGTTTCTCTCCAAGAGCAGGAGTTCAGCAATAAAACTGTTGCATGGTTTCCGACGGCCGCAACCTCAGGGCATCAGCCTGGGGACTCGGCCTGGTCCCTGCCGGGCCTCTCAGTCCCCAGCTCACCAGAAGACAGGGCATCCATGCCAGGTGACCTTGCTCGGGGGCACCGTGGTGGCCATTGTGACCCCAATTTACAAACGAGGATCTGAAACCCCACAGGTCAGGTCAAGGTCACAGCCCTGACGGCCAGTGGGGGCTGCAGGACGCCCTCCACTGGGTGGTGGCCCAGACCCTTCCCCCATCCTCAGAGCTGTGGCCTGTCCTGGAAGGCCCTGGTGTGGCTCAACCCCAGATCAGATAACAGACCCCCCACCTGGGGTCAGACCTGGTGTGAATGAGGAGGCCAAGCAGGAAAGAGCCCCCCGCCCAGGGCGACACGGAAGCCACAGATGCTGCAGCTGACGGGCACAGGGGGCAGGTCCTGTGACCCCGGGAGGTAGAAGACCTGTGGAGCCCGGCCCTGCTGGAGCCGCCATGGACAGCGCCGACGGCAGGACCGCAGAGCCCGTGGGCATGGTGGGACTGCTGCAGGAGACAGCTAAGCCCACGGACACCCTAGGGGCGTGGCTCTGCCAGGCTCTCGGGCATGACCAGGAGGCACAGGGCTCGGTGGCCTCCCAGGCAGAGGGAACAGCGCAGGCAGAGTTGGGGGACAGACCCGAGCCTGGGGCCCTCGAGGGAGAGAAGAATGTACAGGCAGGGGGTGCGGGGTCTGAGGGAGGCTCTCCCAAGGTTGGGGAGGATGGGGGGAGGCCTGGCTGCAAAGGGGGTGCCTGAGGCCCAGGTCAAGGGGACACTCCACTCCTCCACACTCCTCCCACCCTGAGACTGCCCACCTCCCACACCTCCCAGCTCCACCCGCCTCCCACCTGCCCCATGCCCCCAGGGTTTGCATCTTATCTTTGGCGTTTACTCTGTGACCTTTCTAAGCCTCAGTTTCCCCATCTGTAAAATGGGCTGTGCTTGTCTCATGGAGCCTTCGGGTAGTGAAATAAGACCCTGTGCACACAGCCCCTGGTTCACATCTTCCACAGGATGCCGGCTCTGGCAACTGCAAAGAGCCCCCCAGACCCCGGGGGCCATGCCGTCCCCACTGGGGAGCCAGCAGAGGTCAGGGGTGCCGGCAGGGCCTGGCACTTGCAGGGCCCAGGTGCAGGTGCCGCTGGCTGGGCGCTGGGATTCTCAGGGGTGTCCTGGGGAGGGGGATGGGACCTGGGCACCCAGCAGGGGGGTCCCCGAGGGGGGGCAGAGCTTCCTGCAGGTGAGGCCCCGGAGCCTGCGCCCGCCCCAAGCTCTCTTCCCGTGAGGATCCTGAACGCCGTCCTGTGGTGCACAGCTGGCTCCAGGCTCCCTGCCCGGAGCTGCCCACCCCCGCCCCTCTCGCACCGACTCCAGGGAGCCGCTGACCCCGTTCTGGTACAGCTCAGTGAGCAGGGAGGAGCCCCTGGTACCGTCTCAGAAAACAGATCCGTTTCTCTCTGGTTCAAGCAAGCTCACAAGGAACCGTTTTGCAGGAACCTCGGGTTTGGTTCCAGAGCCCAGGAAAATGTGAAGCTCTGGGTTTGGTTCCGCCTCGCTCGAGGCCCCTCAATTCTGCGCCTCCCCCACAGAGGCAGGAAACGCGTGCCCTGCAGGTCCCGCCCAGGCCAGCGCCGGCCACCTCGCGCCAGACAGGGCTCTGCCGACCCCGGCCCAACGGCCACACCGGCCATCTGACACCCATCGCCTCTGCCCTGGGAGCTAAAACTGGCCCTGGCGTTTCTGTGCGGTTGGGAGCAGACCGAATGCAATGCAGCTTTTGAGGATTATGGAGACTCCATTGACGCTCAGCTCTCAGCGACCCTAAGCGACGTCTCCCTGGCGCGCAGCCGCGGTGGGCGTGGGGGAGCCTCTGGCCACAAAGCCTCAGGTGCTTCCCCCCACCTCTCACAGGAAGGCGTCCGCGGGCCCCCAGCCCCTCTGCTCCGTCCCAGGCTTCACCAGCCCTGTCACATGGAGTCCCCAGACAGCCACCACATGGGAGGCGCCCTTATCATTCGCCTACGGGGGAAGCCCTCAAGTCTCTAAGAGATGGAGCTACCGAGAGCCAGGATTCGAACTCAGGACTGCTGGGCTCGAAAACCTCCGAGCTTCTTGCACTTGAATGAACCGATTTTGCGGCGGCCGAGAGGTTGACTTTGAACCCTGTAGCCTCTGCGAGCTCCAGCCAGGCGGCTCCCCACTCCAGCCTGGGGCGGCTGACTCACTCTTGAATCATAAAAACAAACAGAGGGTAAGGGTGAGACGCTGTCTGGGCCAGCCTCTCAGGTCGGGCGGGAGGGCCAGCAGCGAGTGGGACAAGGTTCTTAGGGACAGGAAGCAGGGGTCGTGGCCTGGCTGCTCCCCCCTGACCTTGTCCCTGGCACCCAGTGAGTCTCAGCCCCAAGCGGCTTCCCCTCCCCTCGGCTGGGGGGAGGCAGGCACTGCAAGTCTCTTTCCAGGGTGTTCTCTGGCAGTACCCCCCCAACCCCCCCCCCCAGGCCACAGCTGCTCCAGCCTCCTCCTGGCCTCCCCCTCCCTCCCACCGCCACCTCCCGTGGCTGCTGGTTGGAGGAGCAGTGTGGGCCGGGAGATCTGAACACCGTGACCGCATAGGCGTGCCCTGTACCCCACTCAGGGCACACCTGTGCTCGGAGACTATTTGGCTTTTTACCTACTTTATTTGCTAAATCTGGCGACCCTACATCTACCTCCCTCGCTCCCCTCCCCAGCCCCGCCCCCACTGCTGCTGCTCCAGCCCCCACCACCTGCCTTCGTGCCCCACCCACTACAGGGCCTCCTCCAATCCTCTCCCTCGCACCTGGCCCAGCAAATTCCACGCGCCCTCAGACCCAGCACAGGTGTCACTTCCTCCCGCGGCCCCCCAGCTTCCCGTCTTCTGTCCAGGGATGGGGCCCCAGCTCTTCGACCACGTGTCCACCAGGTGAGGGTTGGACCACGCCTGTCCCGTCTGCTGCACAGTGGCTGACGAGTGTCCGGTCAACAAGCGAGCCAGGCCCAGACCCAGAGCCTGAAACCCAGTGGCGGCCCTGCCCGGGCCCCGGCCCCCGCCCCTCCCTGTCTGCAGTGGGCAGGGGCTGCCTGCAGAGCCCTGGAGATGAGGTGGGGACTTCTGCGTCACTCCTGGGAGTTTCGTTTTCCTGGCAGGAAATCAAATGGCTTCCCCAGACCTCACCGTTAGGAGGGGCTGGCCAGGCCGGACGCACTGGCCTGCTCTTGACACTGGAGATCTTCCTGCACCACAAGGAGGCGGGCCTTGCAGCCAGCCCTGCACAGATATGCACATTTTCTTGTCTGTGCACAGGGTCCCCTGCCTGGCGTCTGGCCTGTAGGGAAGCTGAGGCTGCCATGGGGTCGTCTGCCCCGGGGCGCGCAGCTGCAGGCGACAGAACCAGGCTGGCATCCGAGCTGGGAAAGCTGCCTTCTCCTCGCTTCCTCTCTCCAAGAGAGGAGGCAAAAGAACACGCGGAGGACCTGGATGCAGCCCGAGATAATTCCCGGATGCTGGGGGGGGGGGGGGGGGGGCACCGGCACCATGCTTGACCTGGGGCTCCTGGCCCGAGGCCAAGGGCACGGACAGGCCAAGTGCAGGGCGCAAGGCCACAGGACCCCACGGGGAGTGCAGCCCCAGTGACCTGAGGTCAGCAGGAGACTCCTGGGCAGAGCGGAAATCCCCAAACCCTCTGAACTCCCATCCCCGCCTGACAGGGACACCTGGAGGCACTCGGGACAGACCGAGAGCACCCAGGGTCCACAGAGACATCAGCCGAGACTGGACCCCCCCCCCGCCCGGGGCTGAAGCTCAGGTTTGGCCGGGAGATCCGCCTGCCGCACAGGGGACACAGGAAAACCAGGACAGCCACACTCTCCCCGCGGGCCGCTGACCACACCCAGGCGGCTGCAGCCCTGAGGACTTGCTACGGGCCGAGCGGCCGGAGCACACGGGCGGCCAGAGCACACATGCGTCCGTGTCCCGAGTCTGAAACGCATCCGAGAGACCGCGCGCTAACCGGGCGCTCTGAGGAAGCTGCTTGCAGCCCCGACCCACTCACTCGGGTCTCTGTGCTCATTACCAAGTCTCTCCTCCAGCCTCCGAGCCTGTGGCTTCAATGTGCCCGCCAGGGAGGTCCAGGGTGGTGTCCCCTCTGGAAATCCTTCGTCACACGTGAACATCGGGTGCCACAGTCACAAGTCCTGGGACACCGTGGACATCTGCACAGGCGGGGAAGCGAGGGGCGGGCACTATTTTATTTCTTAACCACATCCCGAAGTTGTCTGACATAAACAAGAAATGGAAGAAATTCTCAAGAGAAGGTGAAGTCCAATGGGAGAAGCCTTGCGGTGAACTCAACATGCCGGAACTAGAAGGCAAAAAGATTTTTACAGCAACTATCAAAAGTATTCTAATAAAGTTCAAGTAGATAAACACGTAGTTAATGAAAAACAGAAAATCCCTGCAGAGAATTAGAAACCAATAAAGGTCTACATCAAAATCCTAGGGCCGGCGCCCTGGCTCACTTGGTTAATCCTCCGCCTGCCATGCCGGCATCCCATATGGGCACCGGGTTCTAGTCCCAGTTGCCCCTCTTCCAGTCCAGCTGTCTGCTGTGGCCTGGGAGTGCAGTGGAGGATGGCCCAAGTGCTTGGGCCCTGCACCCCATGGGAGACCAGGAGAAGCACCTGGCTCCTGGCTTCGGATCAGCACAGCGCCGGCCGTGGCAGCCATTTGGGGGGTGAACCAATGGAAGGAAGACCTTTCTCTCTGTCTCTCTGTCTCTTTCACTGTCTAACTCTGCCTGTCTAATAAAAAAAATCTTAGAACTAAAATATTTAGTATCTGAAATAGAAATGCACAGAGCAGAACTTTAACAGCTAAATAAGACAGAGGAAAGAGTGAACTTGAAGCCAGACGCGTAGAAATTATTCCGTACGAAAAACAGAGACAACTCTGAATTCAGAAAAAGTGAACGGAGCCTCGGGAGCCCGTTGAGTATGAGCGTGCCTCGTGTGCGTGCAGATGGACTCCCAGAGGAGGAGAGAGCACAGGGCAAATCCGTGTTCGGAGAAGCAGCGGCCAAAAGGTTTACAAATTTCACTGATGCGAGACGCCCAGTGAGCCCCTGACAACCCCGAGGAATCCAGACCAAGACACAACACAGAGCAGAGTGGGGCTGGGGGGCCTGGGGGGCAAGGGTCCGATTCACAGCGACCTCATTTCAGAAATCACGGCGGCCAGAAGTGTGGGGAACGTCTTCAGAGCAGTGAAAGAAGAAACCCGTCAACCGAGAGCGACGCCCGGTGAGAACGACCCGCAGAGGCAAGGCCAGGGCCCGGCACTGCGGTGCAGGAGGCGAAGCCGCTGCCTGCCACGCCGGCATCCCGCGGGGGTGCCCCCTCGAGTCCCGGCTGCTCCACTGCCGTCCAGCCCCCTGCTCACGTGCCTGGGAAAGCAGCGTGAAGGAACTGTGGCTGCCCGTGTGGTGGAATACCATTTAGCCACGAAGAGGGATGAAGCATCGACCCAGGGGGCAGCAGGAATGCCCTTGGAAGCTGGTGACACAGGAGACCACGTGTGTGGAAACGTCTGGAACAGCTCGGGCGAAAGCAGAGACCCAAAGTCCATGGGTGGCTGCGGACGGGGGCGGAGCGGGGAGAACGGGGGTGACGGACGGCGCAGAAGGTTCCGGCTTGCTCTCGTCTCAACTCCTGATTCCAGCTTCCTGCTCAGGTGCGCCCTGGGAGCCAGCGGCTGGTGGCTCACGTGGCTGGGTCCCTGCCGCCCACGTGGGAGACCGGGTGGAGCTCCCAGCTTTTGACTTCAGCCTGGCCCAGCCCTGGCTGTCGTGGGCGCTGTGAACCAGTGAATGGAAGATTGTGAATGTGTGTGTGAGTGTGTGTGTGAGTGTGAGTGTGTGTGTGCACGCATGTGTGTCTGTGTGCCTGCCTTTCAGATAAACAAAAGAAATACATTTGTAAAATATAAAACAAAGGCAGCCAACAGGGCCCAGAGGCAGCTGATGCTGTCTCTCACGGGGCCGGGGACACGGCAGAATGACCGAAACCCCAGAGAATCTTCCAGAGGGCTCTTCCCTCACGTGTGGGTGCTGGGCTCGGCGGGGCAGCGAGGCAGGGGCCTCCGCGGGAGCTCTCGTGTGGCTTGGGCTTCCTGGGGGCGCAGGCTCTGTGGCCAGGGAAACCCCAGTGTGGTCGGCTCCCTCGCTCCCGTCTTCCTCTCTTGGCTGTCGCCGTCCACAGCCCAGGGCGGGGAGGGAGAGCCTAGGTGTCTGGGGAAGCGAGTCGAAGCACCGGGAGATGTGCCCGCAACCCGCTCACCGTGCCGAGGATGGTGAATGCCCGTGGCCCGGCTGTGCGTGGGATACTATGCACCCGTCAAAAGGAGGGCCGCTGCCTGAGGCACCAACAAAGGGTGATGGTGGGACCGGCAGTGTTAGGTGGGACCAGCCCAGGAGCCACGGCGGCACACAGGAGAAGGGGGGGCGTGGGGGGCCCGCAGGCCTGTGTGGCACCACTGCCCCTGGAGGGACACACGGGGAGTGCGCAGCAGACCCCCCGCTGGGAAGGAAGTGGTGCCTGCTTGTCATTTTCACTCAACACCTTTCTTGCAGGCTTCTTAATTAATTTATTTATTTGAAAGTCAGAGTTACAGGAGAGAGAGGGAGAGACAGAAAGTGAGGAGGAGTCTTCCATCTGCTGGTTCACTCCCCAATTGGCCACAATGGCCAGAACTGCGCAATTCTGAAGTCAGGGGCCAGGAGCTTCCTCTAGGTCTCCCACGCGGGTGCAGGGGCCCAAGGACTTGGGCATCTTCTACTGCTTTCCCAGGCCACAGCAGAGAGCTGGATCGGAAGTGGAGCAGCCGGGTCTCGAACCAGCGCCCATATGGGATGCTGGCACTACAGGCCAGGTTGTTAACTTGTTGTGCCACAGTGCTGGCCCCGATTCATTTTATTTATCTGAAAGGTAGAGGGACAGAGAGAGAGGGAGTCAGAGAGAGACATCTTCCATCTGTTGGGCCACTCCCCAGATGTCTGCAATGGCCGGGGTTGGGCCAGGCTGAAGCCAGGGCCCGGAGCTCCATCCTGGTCTTGCACATGGGCCGTCGTCCACTCCCTTCCCGGGCGTAGGCACAGGCACAGGGGTGGGATGGGAAGTGGAGCAGCCAGGACCGGAACCAGCGCTCGGGTGTGGGACGCCAGTGTCTCAAGCAGTGGCTTGACCTGCTACATCACAATGCCAGCCCCTGGGAGATCGTCTCTCCCTGGGTCAGTGGAGGCCGGGCCCCGGAGCAGCTCCCCCTTCTTGGTCTCGCCGGCCTCTGTGCCAAGGGGCGAAGTCCTGGTGGGCCCTGCTCTCCTCCCTGCACCCACTGCCCACAAACACCAAACTGGGTGCCCACCTTTCCTCCCCCCCCATCATCTCTTTCCTTCTTAGCAATGATACATTTATTGTTAATAAGTATACAAATAAATAATAAGTATGTATTTACTTATTTGAGAGGCAGAGAGACAGAGGGAGAGAAATTAGCAGACAGAGGAGACAGAGACGGAAGCAGCCCGCGTCCGCTGGGTCACTCCCCAAATGCCTGAAATAGCTGGGGCTGAGCCAGGACAAAGCCAGCAGCAGGGAACCGAACCCGGGTCTCCCACGGGGGTGGCAGGGACCCCGGGCGCGCAGTCACAGGCAGCTGGAACCAGGAACAGAGCAGAGACTCAAACCCAGGCCCCTGCTACGAGGCGTGGGTGCTGCAACCAGCGGCTCAGCCACCAGAACAACGGCCAGCTCCCGTAAGAGCTGAAAGAAATAAAGAATCTCCAGTTTGGGCGGGAACTGCTGACGCAACTTTGTCTTCACTTGGAGGGCCTGCTCCACCTACGGCCCCGCGCACGGTAAGAAAACGGATGCACAGAAAGGCGCCTCGCCCAGGGTCACAGAGCTGGGGTCTTGAACCACTCGGGCCGGCCCCTCCGCCCCACCCCCACCGTCTCCGCGGCTGCCTTTCCTTGCAAAGCGCCCGGCGCCCCCGGCCCTCGCCTCCTCCCTCCCTCCCACCGCTGGGCTGGCATTGAGGAAGGTCAACTTCCTTCCACAGAAAGCGCATTCCAGCCTGCGCAGGTCCCAAAGGCAGCCTCTTCCCAACCCTTTAGAATTTATTGATCTAATTAAAACTCTCGCAGCAGCCAGCACATGGGCGAGTTCATATTTAACCATACACAGGGCCACCCCAAGCTGCCAGCCGGGGCAGGGCAGCTCCATCCCAGAGCCCCCACCACGCCCTGCTCCCCTCCCCCTGTGACCCCCTGCGGCTCCCAGGCGGGGGCAGGGCACAGAGGAGCAGCGGGCACCCCGGGCACCCCGGCCCAGCCAGCTGCGTTTCCGGCCAGTGAACCTGCTGCTCAAAGCCTCCTTGTTAATTAACTGCAGCTCTCAGGCGGCCAGAGCACGTGGGCCAACTTCTGCCTGACTTCACCGCCAGGCCCGGGCGCATCCCAGTTTGCTTTCTAAGAATAGAAGCAGGAGATGCGGGGAAGGAGGAGGCCGGAATCTAAAAATGAATTTGCAGCCCAGAGCAAAACAGCACAGCCCAGGAGATGGGAGAGACAGAGGCGCACACGCTCACGGGCGTGCCTGCGTGCACACACGCGCACACCCCGCCGAGCCTGGCGGCCTGCCCAACTGTCTGGCAGACACGGGGGTGGCGGGTGGCGCTGCTCATGCCAGGAGCAGGCAGCTGGGGACACCCGCCCCGGGGGAGTCTGGTCTTCCGCAGTAGACAGAGGTGACACTGGGCTGGGGTCTGGGGGGAGCCCAAAGTCTCAGGAATTCAGCTGACAAAATGTCTGGGCTGGGGAACGGGCGAGTCCAGCCTCACCCCCACCAGGAAGAGGAGGGTGCAAAGTGGAGCACACTCCTGACGGAGGGGACCCTAGGAAGAGGACCGGCTGCCCTGCGTGGAGACCTTGCTCTGCCCGGCCCCGGCCTGACTCCCGTTTGACCCCCATTCACAGCCACATGTGCTCCCAGCATCCCTTGGACGAGGACGCTGTGGCTTGCAGAGTCGTTGTGTGCCCGATGTCCTATCACGTGCTCAGGAAATGACGTGCCAGGATCTGACCCCGGCGGGCACCTGCACAGCCCAAAGGCTGCGTCTCGAAGCAGCTCCTTCTCCCTGGAAGCCAGCGGGCCCCTGGTTCCGTGGCCTGCGCCACGGGGCAGATGTGCAGGTAGGGTGGGATTGCGCAGGGTCCCGGGACCCAGCTTCGGACAAGGAACTGCGCGCTGAGAAAGTCCTTCCCTTCTGATCGCGCCCGTGCTGCGGGGGGAGTCCGCGTCCACACCTCCCCACGCCACGGAGCCCAGAGAGCAGGTGCCTAGCCCTCGACACGCCTCCCCGCCCTCTGCGTTCCTCGTCCCGTCCGTTTCTGCAAAGTGGCCCAGATCCTGCTTCGGAGACAGTGATGCAGAGGGCACAGCTGGGGTCATGCGGCTTCTCAGGTGGACGCCGGGGCTGGGTGCGGAGCTGTCTGTGGGTGATGGACGCCCAGCTGGGATGGGCTTGAGAATCAGCTGGCGTGACCCGGATGTGGAAGGAACAGGTCGCTGTGAGCTGGAACGTTTTGACGCTCATGGGTATTATAAATAATTTAAATATAAGTCTTTAATTTGTAGATAACTTCTTATATGATATCGCAATATACTTAATATCTTATATACTCTGGATAATACACACATATGCAGCACATATTTTGCATAGCTTGTATTATATTATTCAGTACGCATTTAAAACTTTCTGGGGGCCGGCGCTGTGGCTTAGTGGGTAAAGCCACCCCCTGCAGTGCCAGCATCCCACATGGGTGCCAGTGCTAGTTCCGGCTGCTCTACTTCCGATCCAGCTCTCTGCTGTGGCCTGGGAAAGCAGCAGAAGATGCCCAAGTCCTGGGCCCCTGCACCCACGTGGGGGGTCCGGAAGAAGCTCCTGGCTCCTGGCTTCAGAACTACGCAGCCCCGGTTATTGTGGCCAATTGGGGAGTGAACCAGTGGATGGAAGACCTCTCTCTCTCTCTCTCTCTCTCTTTCTCTCCCCCCCCCCCGGTAACTTTGCTTTTCAAATAAATAAATCTTTTTCAAAAAAAAACTTTCTGAAATAAAAACTTTTTAAATGACACACACAAAAAAAAGTCAGGGGCAGGCACTTGGCCTAGCACTAAGACAGCTTCAAGGCCCCCGCATCCCACCCCCGCGTGCTGGGGCTGCTTCCCGGCGCCAGCCGCCTGCTGATGCAACCCTGCAGGGGATGCAGCGGCGCTGGCTCCAGGGCGTGGGCTCCTGCGCCCGCGTGGGAGACTGGGAGGGGGTCTCGGCTCCCAGCTTCAGCCTGGCCCAGTCCCAGATGTTGGGGGCAGGCAGGGGTGCTCGCTGTCTCTGTCTTTGTGTCTCTCTCAAACAAACACATAGTGTGAAAAATACTTCCAGCAAACTGTCTTAGAGGAAAAGGTTAACTACGTAACAGCCTACGTGGGCCCCTGAGTTGCGAGGGAGACGGCAAAGGGGGTGCGTCCCACACTTCCAAGGGCACTTCCTCCTTCCTGGAAAGCAAGGGCAGCGCACACACAGACACACGCAGACACAGACACACACACACACATAGACGCACACAGACACAGAGACACACAAAGATACACACACACATAGACACACAGAGACACACACATATACACACACAGACACACGCAGACACAGACACACACAGACACACGCAGACACACACACACACATAGACACACACAGACACAGACACACACATATACATACACAGAGACACAAACACACAGAGACACACAGACATAGAGACACACACATAGATACACAGACACACACATAGATATACATACACATAGACACACAAACACACAGAGACAAAGACACACACATAGATGCATCCAGAGACACACACAGACATACGTACACACAAACACACAGACACAAACACACACGCATAGATGCACACAGACACACATACACATAGACATACACACACACACACAGGCACACGCACCTGCAGGCCTCTGGCCCAGTGGGGGCCGTGGGAAGGCGGGCTCTGACCTGCTCCGTTTAGCCCCGGGGGAGCAGGGCTGGCAGGGGCTGACCTGCACGGCAGGCAGGCAGCACACCCAGCCCAGGCATCAGGCCCACGCTCCGCACTGTCCGACGTTTACTGCTGGGTGGACCGAGAGCCGCCCCGCCCCCCCTTGGTGGCATTCTCGGGGCCGCGAAGCCTGGAATCTTCTTTCCGAAGAGAGCTCGGGCGTACAGCACACACAGCCCGCTCTGCCCAGGAGGCTCCGGCCAGCCGGCCAGCGCTGCTTCTCCCATCCCCCGGGCAAAGAGAAGCGACCAGGCCTCCCGGGAGCGGTTTATGATCGGCGGGAATATTACCACGGCACTTAAGAGGTTATTAACACCTTTTATGAACCTCATTGTTGGGAAGCCTGCTAGACTCAACCCTTGCAGCACCATTAAACCGGCATTAGCAGCAACCCCGCGACGCGCGCCCGGGAACGCCAGCTTCCGGCAACGCGCAGGGAGGCGGTGACTTGGAAAATCCCGGCAGAGCAGGCGACACTCAGCCCCCTGCCAACGCGGGTAAACGCGGCTCTGCAGATCCCAAACAACAGGGGGTGCCTTCCCACCAGGAGGCCCAGAGTCTTCCCCCCCAACCCCGCTTGCCAGCCCTCCGCCCCTTGTTAACTCAGCACCTGCCCAGCGGGCTGTAGGAACACCCCCAGCAGGCGGGAGACCCGTCTAGACAGGGCTGTCCAAAGCCAAGCTTCACCTTTCTCATGCTTCCCAAATGATACGCACATCGTAAAGTGCTCCCCTTCCTCCTCCATGCTCCATAGCCCAAGAAGCCTGGGTTCAAATCCCTGTTCTGCTCCGCAAAAGCTGTGTGACCTTGGACAAGTGACGTCACCTCTCTGTGCCTTCATTGTGTTACCAGTCTCAAGGGTATCGCTCTGGTAAAATCAAGCAAGAGAATCTGCACTGTCAGCACAGGGTCTGCCTCCCAGTGGTGTTGGGTCTGGTTCGGCCGCTCGTGCGTCCCACAGGTGACACCGTGGGTGGCCTGGAGAGGAGCTGGTCAGACGCTGGTGCACCCGGTGGCACAGCCCTAGCGCTCACGCTGTTCTCCCCAAAGCCGTTGCCGCTGCCTCGGGGGGAGCCCCCCACCCTGCCTGATGCAGGCCGGGGCTCTAATACAGGCTCTGTGGGCCGCCCAGTCCCTGTCACTCAGCCCCATGGCTGAGCGGGAAAGCAGCGGGGCAATGTAAGCAGACGGGCGTGTCTGTGTGTACCAGGCGGCACTGGGGCGCAGCCGTGAGCGCGCAGCTCGGGACGCCCGAGCCCCGTAGCGCAGGGCCTGCGTCCAAGCCCCCTCCGTCCCAGTCCAGCTCCCCGCTGATGCACACCTGGGAGGCGGCAGGGCGGGTGACGGCTCCAGTGCTTGGACCCCTGCCGTCCATGTGGGAGGCACAGGTGGGGTCTCTGGCTCCCGGCCGGGACCTGGCTCAGATCTGGGTGTTGTGGGCATTTGGGGAGTGAACCAGCAGATGCAAGTCCTGTCTCTGTCGCTCTGCCTTTCAAATTAAAAAAGGCAAAACAAAATAAAACCCCAAATGTTTAAGAAAACAAAACAAAACTTCATGTACAAACAACGGCAGTGGGCCAGACTCCGCCTCCTGCTTGCTCACGGAGCCCCGCCCTGGTGGCCAGGTCCTGGGGTGCCCCGGCCACTGGCACTTTTCTTTGTGCTGCCCTCTCTCCCTGGGCCTGTGGCCCGAGCTCTGCTCTTCCAACAGCGCCTCCAGGTCTCTCACTCAGCTCTCCGGGCACTGGTACCGGGAGACGCCGTCCCGGGCCGGTGATGGCACAGGTGTCCCGGATGTACGAAAAGCAAGTTGGGTGCAAGTGACGAAGCGCACGCGTGTGGGAAGCGAAGGCTGAAGGGGAGGCAGTCGGTCGGCGGCGCCTGCTCTGTGTTCTGGGGCCGGGGCAGGGGTTACTCCAGAGGTGCGCCCTCTCCCAGGTCGTTGGACAGGCGGTGGGGAAGAGCGAGCGGAGTCTTATTTCGTGAGTGGCAGACACCAGCCCTCACTGAGAGCTCTGGCTAAGGGGCCCATAATGGACTCCTAAGAACCCACAGGGCAGGGACCGGCCCCACGGGACAGCCGGCAGCGTCCCGTCTCCGCCTGATTGGTTGTCGTTTAAGCTGGCTGCCAGACGCGAGCATCAGGACGCGGCACCTAAAACCAGGGTTTCGGCTTCTGAATATTCGGCCGGGCCGGCAGGTGCAAGAGGACCCACGCGGCCTCTCCCCGCCTGCCCCGGGAGCTCTGCTCGCGCGTCCCTGCGCCGCGCACGAGGGCAAGCTGCTCGCTGTTCTCTGCCTCAGTTTCCCCAGCAGTGGTGTGGAGGTTCCAGGGGCACACCTTTCTCCCTTCCCCCAGCTACTCCTGAGCAGGCCCCTGGCAGCTCCCAGACGCACGACGCCCGTGTCGGCCCCGGGGCCCTGCACGTCCAGAATGCTTCCCGCACCCGCGACTTTCTAAAGGGCACCCCTCTCATCTAGCCTTTGTGGCCTCAGTTCAGGGGTCTCAACCCCTCCCAGACCTGCAGACCAAAAGCAGACCCAGCCCCGGCCTCTGCCCTCTCCTCAGAGCTGCTTTTCTCCCCCACAGCACCGTGAACTTGACTTTTCTTACGTATTATTCATCGCCTGTCTCCTCGCAAACCCCAATGGACCCTCTCTCAGCCACTCGGCAGCTGCCCATCTGTGACGAAGCAGAGCCAGGATTTGAACCTGGGTCTCTCTGCCTCCACCAACTCTCCCCTCTCCATCCCAGTCCCCTCCGGCACTGCGGCCGAGAAGCCGGGATCTAGAGCCACACTGGAGGCCCGAGTCCCCTCCTCCACATCTTGACGTTGACCTCGTGTGTCCTGATCTGTCAGTGGACTAGAACTCCTGACTCACTGGCTTGTGTCAGGCTCCGGTGAGTCAGCGCCGGGCTCGGATGGGGGCCTTGTGCCAGGGGAGCACACGGGGAGCCATCACTTTGTCCTCATGAGCTCTGCTCCCCAGCAGGGACCAAGCCGAGGCTGTGGCTTCCTGGAGGGACCGGTGGACCCCGGCACGCCCCGCTCACACCTCCCAGCAGGTGCGGAGGCACAGTCACTCCCATTCCAGAGAGGAAGAGCCAAGGCACAGGAAGGCTGATGGTTGTGTCCCGAATAAAACCGCTGGCCGGGGCTGGCGTCATGGCGCTGTGAGTTAGAACAGCTGGATTCCCTGTGAGCGCCGGCTGGAGCCCCAGCTGCTCCACTTCTGATCCAGTTCTCTGCTAATGTGCCCGGGGAAGCGGTAGAAGTAAGGACCTGGGCCTCCGCACCCCCATGGGAGACCCACATGGAGCTCCAGGCTCCCGGCTTCCACCTGGCCTGACCCTGGCTGTTGCGGTCATTTGGGGGAGTGAACCAGCAGATGGATGATCTCTCCCTCTTTCTGGACCTCTGCCTTTCAAATACATAAATACAGCTTTATCAAAAAACAACTGGCAACAAGAGCCCCAGATTCACCCCAAAGCGCCTGATTCTAGAACCCCTCATGAGAATCCTTAGGAAGACATTGTTAGATGCAGCAGATCCACCTGCTGGAGCGGATCCGCAGGCGAGCTGGCCCCCACCGCGCTGTCTGCCCAGCCTTGCCCAGGCAGAAGCAGCGGCAAGGTCCACGCTCGGGGATGGCGCCAACGGCACGTGCCGTGCCCGCGCGCAGAAGCTGTGCAGCGTGGAAGCCGGTGCCCCACCTGTGTTCAGTAAAACGGAAAGCTGTGATCGCTGAGCGTGGAAAGGCAATTCCCGAGCCACATCTGTCCTGTGACTCTGCTGTTGCTTAGTATATATTTAAACACACGCGTGCGCACACACATAGTCCCATGTGTGCAAATACACATAGAAATGAGACGGCAGGAAAACTCGTTCAAGTGTTGGAAGGCGCGTTTCTGGGCTGTGGGAGTCTGGCTCCTCTCCACTTGCGTGCTTGCAATGTTCCGTTTTCTCTATTTTTTGCCGTGAGCATGTATTGCCTTTACGATCGGGGGCGGCACAGATGTAGAAAACAATTTAGCTGTTTTCGTCTGGAAAAAGTGGGCAACTGAATTTCTGCACTCAAGTTAAATCCTGGACCCCCAGAGAGTACAGCCCGTCCACGGCCACACCACCCTGAACGCGCCCGATCTCGTCTGGGAGTACAGCCCCTCTTTGTTCCACAGTTTTGCTGCTTTCACCCAACCGTTCCCCTTGCAAGGCTCCCGGCAGGGCTGGGGGGGGTGGCCAGCCAGGGAGGCAGGGCGGGGGAGGAGAGCGCAGGGAGAGAGCCGAGGAGTGGGTGAGAAGGACAGGCCACGTTGCAGGGCTCTAACATGGCAAGCAAGACTTGCTTCCAGCTGGCCATGGCTGGCAAGACGCTGCAGCCCCAGCCCCGAGGAGCCTGGCTGTCCACAAGGCCCCCAGGACCGCGCAGGGCGCGGGCAGCTGTGAGAAGCTCCGACTGCCATAGTGGTCCCTTTCCAAACCACAGCCCCGTCGCCTGCTGCGTCCAGAAAGAGGACGCAGCAGCTGTAACAGCAGACCTGCGTGTGGCCCCAGGTCCTGGGGCCGCGGGCTCAGGAGCGCCGGATTGCGGGGAGCCAGCCAGGGGCCGCCGACGTCAGAAGGCTGGGCCGGGGCTGGAGGATCTGCCTCCAGGATGCCCCACTGCACGGCTGCGGGCAGCGGCTCCCTTCCTGGGCGCAGGCGGCTGCCACCCTCCTGTTCTGCGGCACGCGGGCCTCTCCATGGGCTGCTCCTGGCGTCTGGCAAGAGGAAGGAGGCAGAGGCTGCGCTGCCCTCGTGCCAGGTTGCAGAAGAGGCTCCATCATCCCCCGTTTTGTACTCAGAGGAAGTGAGCAGCCAAGTCCCACCCACGCCCAGGGCAGGGGTGAAGCTCCACCTGTCAAGGGAATTGTCTCAAAGAGCCTCTGGGTTCCTTCCAATTCATCTCCTGGGGGCAGGGGGTGTCCTAACAAGCGTCAGTGCCCCCAATCCCCGCTGCAAACCCTCACAGCCCAGCAGCCTCAGGGGGCTTCTCAGAAATGCAGAGTCTCGGGCCCCACCCACACCTGCTGAGTCAGGATCTTAACCTGAACTTGAACAGGAGGCCCAGGTGGCTCCTGTGTTCTAGAAGGAGTTGGACATCAGCAGCTAAGAGCTACACAGGTGGGTTCCCGAGACGGACACGGCTGGACTCTGAGCCGCCGGACATGTCGGACGCCGCAAGGAACCTGGCTCCTAGGAGGAGCTTAGCAAATGTTGCTTTAAAAATAAATAACTATTTGGGACCAGCCATTGAAGCACAAGGGGTGAATCCACCACCTGTGACGCTGGCGTCCATCATGAGCACTGGTGTGGCCCTGGCCGCTTTGCTTCTGATCTGACTCCCTGTTAAGGTGCCTGGGAGAGCAGTGGAAGATGGCCCAGGTACCTGGGCTCCTGCACCCACGTGGGAGACCCGGATGGAATTCCAGACCCCTGGCTTCAGCCTGGCCCAAGGCATCGCGGCCACTTGAGGAGTGACCGCGGACGGGAGATTCTCTCTCTCTCTCTCTCTCTCTCTCCTCTCTTTCTCTCCTGTGTATATGTGTGTATGTGTGTGTCTCCCTCTCTGTAACTCTGCCTTTCAAATAAATAATTTTAACAAAAAGAGAACTTTATTATTTTTTAAATGTATTTAAAAGGCAGAAAGAGAGAGAGAGACTGCTGAGAGAGTTCTCAGCTGCTGGCTCACTCCCCAAGCGTCCAGGGGCCTGGAACTCCACCCACCCGGGAGGCAGGGACCCGACGCCCTGGGCCGGCCCCGCTGCCGCCCCGCGCATTCGCTTGCAGGCAGATGGGGGCCGTGGGGTCCACAGGGACAGCAGGCGGCCCAGCCAAGTCTTGACTGCTGCGCCAAACGCCCGCCCAGCAAGCGGTCAGCTCTCCTGCCCACCTTCGCGGATACCAAAAATAAAGCCGAGCCTGGAACGTGTCCATTTCTGTCCTTAGGAGAAGTCGCCCAGCGCGCTCGGCCGAGCTTGTAGCTGGCAGGGACTGCTGGCTTCTGCAGGTGCAGACAAGCTGCCCAGGCTGTGACAGCGGCCACCGAGGTGTGGCCGAGGTCCTCCCCAGCAGGGCCTCTGTCGTCACGTGGGACCCACAAACCCCCTCAGGAGACAGGCACACTGGGGAAACAGACTCGGGCAAAACGAAGAGGCAGGACACAGCTCTGTGCAGGCAGACTGCCGGGGGGCCCGGGGTCCCACTGCCTGGGGGTCACTCTCTGCACAACCCCCGCCCCTTGAACGTGAGCCAGACTGCTGGCCGCCCCGGTTGCAGGTCCCCATCGGCTAGGAGACTCCCGTCGGCTTTGAAAGAGCAGCTCGCCAAATCCTGCAGCCAGAAGAGCGAAGCTGAGCGTGGAGTCAGAAGCTCGTTCCGTTCCGGTGCCCACTGCAGTCGGCCGAGCCCCAGCCCCAGCCCGCTGAGACCCCAGGGACTTAGCGATCAAGGCTAAGCCACGCCTGGACCCCCGCAAGCCAGGCAGTAAGAAGTGTGGGCTGCTTTAGGGGGCAGAGTGCATGGTAATGCGTCACTCAGCGAGAGACGGCTGAGGCTCTGTGCACCCGATGGCGTGGCCAGATCCCGCACGCAGACATGCCGGATGCCCAGGGCAGACTGGATTTGTTAAACAGCGAGTGAGTTTTAGTGGATGCCCCATGCAACACTTGGCACGTACGTGGACGCGCACAGCTTTCAGTGCTGATCTGAAAGTCACGGTGACCGCGCTGTCCTGCTGGCCCCGATGGAAACGGTGCCCCAGGAGGTTGGAGAATGGAGCCCACGCTCGCCTCTCCCTGTGAGCAAACCCAGGGAGCTCTGGGAACGGCCGCCCTGGGTCAGTCCGGGGAGGATGAAAGCCAACGCCCTCATATGCCCTCTTTCATAAACCCTGCTTGCCAGCCCAGGGCTGCTCCAGATCCAAGTTCCCCTGCACTTTGGGTCTCCAGGGCCAGAGCATACCCAGCGCCCCCAGGATTGCCCCCAAGCAATAGCGCAGAGCAGGAGGCACCCCACCCGCCCAGGAGGGGACCACAGGAGGGGCCAGAGAGCCCGCTGGCTCCTGTCAGGGTTCAGGACAGAAGCTCCCTGGAGGAAGGGGTGGTAAAGGGAGACCTGCAGGAGGCGGAGGGCTGGCTGGGGTGTGTACAAGGTGGACTTCCCAGCAGGGGCCGCCACAGGTGCCAATCAAACATCTGTATCAGACCCTGTGAGACCCCGCCCACCACAGGTCAGTGGGGACAGAGACCGAGGGGAGATCTGAAGCCACGCGGATCCCAAGGGTTTGCACCCCAGACTGTGATGCTGGCAGCCCGGGAGTTTGTTCCAAAGGCCACAGGAAGGAGGTTGTGGGATGTTTCCATGCAGGTGCCACCTGACTTCGCGGTCAGAAGGTTTGGGAGTGGAGTGGAGGCGGCATTTGCGCAGTGCCAAAGACGCCGGTTTGGACGTCTGCACCCCGCATCAGAGTGTCTGGGAGGCTCCGGCCTGATTCTAGCTTCCTGCCGATGTGCCCCCCGGGGAAGGCAGCGGTGATGGTTCAAATCCTGGGTCTCTGCTACTCGCGGGAGACCCACGTGGAGGTCTCAGCTCCTGGCTTTGGCCTGGCCCAGCCCAGACTGCTGCAATTTAGGAAGTGAACCAATGGATGGAAGATCTCTGTCTCTGCCTCTCTCTGCCTTTCAAATAAATACAATTAATTGCTTTTTTGAAGTAGAAGGAGCAGGAACCAAGTCTGGCATAGCGATGCCAGCATCCTTTATGGACACCAGTTTGAGTCTCGGCTGCTCCACTTCCAGTCCAGCTCTCTGCTGTGGCATGGTAAAGCAGTAGAAGATGAGCCAGGTCCTTGGGCCCCTGCACCCACGTGGGAGACCTGGAAGCGCACCTGGCTTTGGCCTGGCCCAGCTCCAGACTTTGCGGCCCTTTAGGGAGTGAACCAGCAGATAGAAGATCTCTCTCTCTCATCCTCCCTCCCTCCTTTCTCTCTGTATCTCTGCATTTCAAATAAGTAAATTAATTAAAAAAAAAAAAAAAAGTAGGAGCAGAACCAGAGAGAGGAGCCCCGGGGACAGGACAGGCTGGTTGCTGATGCCCAGGCTGCCCAGGGGAGGAGGACGCTGAATTCAGCTGCCCACAGGACTCTCAAACAGACTCAGCCAGGAGGGAGTGGGCACCCGGGACCAGCTTAGAGACACTGTCAACCAGACTGGCCCAGGCCACAGGAGGCACCTGGCTCGCCAGCACCCATCTGGTAAGGGCCCCCATGCTCAGCCCACGTGGTTCTAGAGAGCCAATCACGGGGCTCCATTGCCACAGCCTCGGTGATTGGTTCAGGGATGAGCACGTGACACGAGCCAGGCCAATGAGCATCCACCCTGGGACTTCTCCTCTTTGTACCAGGGTGTGTGTGTGTGCGCGCGTGTGTGTGTGTGTGTGTGTACCCGCGTACACGGGCGTGCGCATTTGTTCACTGCGGCAGGACAGGGCCCGGCGTGGCCTTGGCGGGCGCAGCCTCTGCTCGCCCCTTTTCCACAGGAGGTTGGCGGGTCCTGCGATCAGGAGGAGCCGTCCTGGGCAGCCTGGGCTCTGCCCGCCTTTCTTCGGGCTTGGGAAGTCCTGCAGCACCGTGTCCAGCAAGCCGTGGGCACCCGCGCGATGAAGCCCAGGGCTGGCAGTGACCCACTCGGACCAGACTCGCCTGCAGGGACCTGCTGGCAACGGAGCCGGCGGTGCGGGGCTCCTGCTTGGCCTCACCTGTGCCGAACTCTCTCCCCACACTCGTGCCTCCCGTGGGCTTCCTGCTGCCTTGGAGAAGAGCACCTCCGTGTGCCTTCACGGCTTGCTCTCTCTCGCTCTCCCCCCACCTTCTCTCCCCCTCTCTCTCCCCCTCCCTCTCTCCCTCTCTCTCTCTCCCTCTCCCCCCTCTCTCTCCCCCTCTCTCTCCCCCTTCTCTCCCCCTCTCTCTCCCCCTCTCTCTCCCCCTCTCTCTCCCCCTCTCTCCCTCTCTCCCTCTCCCTCTCTCTCTCTCTCCCCCTTCTCTCCCTCTCCCCCCTCCCCCCTCTCTTCCCCCTCCCCCCTCTTCCCCCCTCCCCCCCCCCCGGCTTCTGAAGCAGTGTTCGACACATGACAGGCCCTCACCATTTGTTCAACTAAGGAGTGAGTCATGATGGCCGCTCCCAAGCACAGCTGAGATTCTGCGCCAACCCTACTCTCCGCCATGTGACCCTGGGTGACCATGCCTCAGTCTTTACATCGGAGCTATGGGTGTGCAGCCCTGGGCTGTCCTGGGTAATGCAGGACACAGAAAGGGAGATCTGGGACACAGTTGACAGGGGCAGAGTTTGGGCAGCTGAAGGGGGAGTCCTCGGCCCAGCACTGGCCACCTGCCCCTGGACATCTTCCCCGGGAAGGCACTGGGAGCATCACCAGCTGCAATGCCCCGGGGAAGCCTGGGGCTCAAGTCCAGCTCTGCTCCCAATCCAGCTTCCTGCTAACGGGCCACCCCGGGAGGCAGCAGGCGAGGGGTCACATACTTGGGTCCCTGCCACCCACACGGGAGACGGGGATGGCGTCCAAACTCAGGAGAGCCACTCCTGTGCAGAGCCGCGCACTTGGTCTGTGTGTTAGAAGACAACGAGGGCCGCCTGCAGTGGCGGTAGTGGCAGAGGGGCACCGGGGCTTGTTCTGGAGCGCTGGCCCCGTCTGTGTCACTGCGGATGCTGCTTGCGTGGGAGTCACTGAGAATCACTCACGATTCCTGCACTCTCTGCGTGCTGTGCCCCAGCAGATAATCTCGTCCTGCAAAAAGAAGTCGTCTGCCAGCAGGTACGTGAATAAGCAAGACGCGGTCTCTCCATAGCCCGGATGCTACTGAGAGACAAAAAGCAACAACCTGATTCAGGTGCACACAACGTACCCCATCTGGAAACAACTGTGCTGAGGAGGGAAGCCCGGCCCAAGATGCGCATTCTGTGTGAGCCCATTGACAGGAGGCTCCAGGGACGGCAAAGCCACCGGCAGCCGTGCAGGCAGCTTGGTCGCCAGTGGGAGGCGGGGCAGGAGCGGGCCGTTACCGGGGGCAGACCACGGGGCGGGGGGCCAGCGGATCTGCAGCCTCTCCCCGGGGGTGGGCTCACGGCGGCGGGGATCACGATTTGCCCAGTTGTCCACTTGAGACTGCGATTTGTGCTTTGCCAGCAATGCCCCAGGAAGGCCACTGTGGAAGCCCAGGATTTGCTCATGGACGGGATGGGGAGTGAGGGGAAGGGGGGAGAAGGATCCGAGGGCCCCAGACGCCCGGGCCCAGGTCCAGGAGAGGTGGAGGCTTCGGGCCCTGCTTCCCCGTGGAGACTGGAGGCACAGCCAGGGCCAGGGCCACGCTCTGTGTCTGTGGCGCCGAGGACAGAGCTGGGCGCGGGACAGTGAGCACTGGCTGCCCTGCGCAGGTGCTTCTGCGCGAACCTCTGTGCACGCTGCAGGGCCCTGAGCGCCCCTGCCCATCCCAGGCTGCTTATGTGGGTGCTCCTGGGCCCAGGGGTCACCCCCAGGAGGCACAGGGCAGAGGACAGAGGGAGGCCGAGACAAGAGCAAGGAGACCGAAAAGAGGCCCCGAGGCCCCCAAGGCGTGTTGCAGGGAGGATTCAGCTGGCGACTGCGGGGCGCTCCCCCCCCACCTGCCACGTGAGGGCCTGGAGCTTTGGGAGGGTCACACCCGTCTCACAGGCGAGGCCGGCAGCCGGCTCCGGGCTCCTGGGAGGCTGTGCCGGGAGTCACGCCAGACAGACGCGGCAGACAGAGCACCTGAGCCCAGTGCTGCGAGGGAAGGCCGTCCCAGGCAGAGCACGGGGTACCAGGCACCGCCCTGCGCCGCCGGCAATGCCGACCCCAGCAGACACGTGGTGATGTCGGGCGGTTTTGGTTGTCACACCGGAAGGGTGACTGCCACCGGTGCCTGCAGGGAGAGGCCGGGGATGCACTGAATTTTAGGACGGCCCCCAGGACAGAGGTTCCCTGCCCCCAAGGCCGAGACTGCTGGCCCGGCTGGAGCCAGCGCTGGTGCCAGGGATCGTGGGTCTGCGCGGGGGCCGGGAGGGGCAGGCGAGGGCCTGGACCAGAGCGTGCGTCAGCTGGGAGCTGTGGAGAGCTCTACTGCACATAGACATGTACACACACAACATGCGTGGACAGACACACACAACACAGACACACATTACACATACACAACGCACATAGACATGTACACACACTACACACGGTTACACACACAGAAACACACACATGTATTACACATGCACACACATACACACCACACCCCATGCATACATACACTGACACACAACCCACATACAAAAACGCACACTGGCACATGCACACCACACACACAACACACACATTGACACAGAGCACATTACACATACACACAGGCACCTGTACATACATACTAATGCACACAACATGCACAGAGACACATGCAACAACACAACACATGCACAAGCCGCAGACACACGGCACACGCATAACACGCGGCACCACCCGGGGAAGGCGTGGGGCGCAGCGGCCCGCGCAGGTGTGTCCACGGGCTGCGTCTGTCAGGACAGCGTGTAAGACGACACGCAGGGATCTAAAAATAATGAAATAAATAGCCGGAGAGGCCGGAATTAGCCGGCTGGTGGTTTCAGCGTGGAGACTGGTACAGCTTGCTCCACGCGTCCTGGTTTCCTTGGATACGTTGGCCACACATTAGCTGTCTCAGGCCAAAAATCAGAGACCAGTGAAAAAGAGCCACAGGACGTCGGCATTTTAAACACTGGACGCCCTGGGCCTGGGACGCGCGGCCCTGCTTTCTCTCCCCCTCCCCTGGACAGGGCAGTGGCTCAGCATGGACCCCAGAGCCCGATGGTCCGGATTCGAATCCTGCCCTGGTAGTAACCAGGCACTGAGAGAGTACCGCAGCTTCAGCCGCGGTGCTTTCCCAGTTCAGCAAGGTGAGACACTGCCTGCCTCGTGGTGGTGGTGGGGGTTCCGAGCCAGGCCCCCGGGGTTCCAGCATGGCACCAAGGTCAAGGCCCAGCCTCACCCCAGCGTTTACAAATGGAAGCAACGCTCTTCACGGGCAGGGGCGGGGGCAGGGGTCTGCAGCCCCTGGTCTAGGGGAGCCACGTTCAGCTTCCCTGCGCATGTGCTCCGTGCCTGGCGCTGTGCACCACACCGAGTCCAGAGGACGCAGCCGCTGGACTTCCACAGCAGTGCACGGTGGGGTCGCACGGCCGCTCTCTGTGCCCATCCAACACCTGGCTGCACCTGCCCATCCAAGACAGAATGCAAGCGAGAGCCCCGTTTTTGTGAATGGCGGCCGACGCTCCCTCCCCCTCAGCAAGGTTCCCATGCATCCCCCCTGCCCGGCAGGGCCCGGGAGGGACACACGGGGCAGCCCGGGTGGACCCCTTGCTGCGGCCACTGCTCTGGGTGTTGGGCTGCTCCCAGGTCCCTACCTCGTGAGATCATTTTTGTTTTTCCACCCATTTTACAGAGGAGCGACTGAGCCCAGAGGAGCAAAGGCGATGATCAACACACGGGAGCTGCGGTCAGACCCAGGGCTGAGCCTGCCACTCCGACTGCGGGAGCCACGGGCTCACCCCGCCCGGTGCCGATCACCGTGCTCCCTCTGTCCTTCTTTACCTCCAGAGATGGGACTGCGCGCGGACGCCAGCTCCTGCGAAGTGTTTCCTGCTGCCCCGGGGCCTCTCCGCTGCCTGCCGCCACACGCATCGCCCGAGTCTCCCACCACAGAGGCACCTGCTTTCCCCTCCCTCTTGTGCTTAAAGATTGATCTATTTATTTGAAAGAGAGAGGGAGGGAGAGGCAGAGAGAGAGAGGTCTTCCATCCGCTGGTTCACTCCCCAGTTGGCTGCAACGGCCAGAGCTGCGCTGATCTGAAGCCAGGAGCCAGGAGCTTCCTCCAGGTCTCCATGCGGGTGTCAGGGCCTCAGCACTTGGGCCATCTCCTGCTGCTTTCCCAGGTGCATTAGCAGGGAGCTGGATCGGAAGTGGAGCAGCCAGGACTGGGACCTGTGCCCATGTGGGATGCCGGTGTCGCAGGTGGTGGCTTTACCAGCTACGCCACAGCGCCAGCCCCCGCTTTTCCCTCCCTCTTAACGCCTCTTCTCTGGGGTTGTGTTGGAGGTTTGCAGACTGCCCTCAGGTGAGCCGGAGCCTGGGGCTGCAGGAGCACAAAGCTGGCGTCTACTGTGGCCAGGCACTGGTCCTTCGTCCTCACCTCTCCGCCACTTCTCCGCGGTCTCCCATGTTCCCGACGAAGTGAAGAAAGGCAGAGCGGGTCCTCTTGTGTTCGCCCTTCGTCTCCCATTGACCCTTGACACGGGACTGGGGACCACGCCTTTCATACATCTCTGGGCCTCTGGGGGACACCAGACATGCAAGGCGGTCCCTGGGCAAAATCGCTTCTCATCTACAAAACGGGGATCGAAGCGACCGTTGCCCGGGGGCTCAGCGAGCCAACCAGTGCATGACTCACCCGTGTGCAGCCCGGTTGTGCTGCCTGCAGGAAGCCACCGCAAGGTGAGAGCAAAGCACGTGGGCTCGGCTCAGGGCTCGGCTCAGGGCCGGGCTCAGGTGGCCGCCGGGGCCGGGGTGGCGGTGCAGCGGGTTAAGCCACCTCCTGCAACGCCAGCATCCTATCTGGGCGCCGGTTCGAGTCCCAGCTGCTCTGTTTCTGACTCAGCAGCAGCAGATGGCCCAGGTGCTTGGACCCCTGCCCCACCTGGGAGACTCGGGTGATTCCTGGGCTCCTGGCCTTGGCCTGGCCCAGCCCCTGCCATTGCAGCCCTCTGGGGAGTGAACCAGCAGATGGAAGGTCTCTCTCTCTCTCTCTCTCTGTAACTCTGCCTTTCAAATAAATAAATTAACTTTAAGGAGAAAAAGCAGACGGGCTTCCATGGCTGGGGCCATGAGCGCTGCTGGTGCCGTGTTCTCGCCATCGCTTCTGCCCCATCAGTCTCCCTCCACCCCGGCTGGGTCTTCTGACCCCAAATCCAAGTCTGTCCGCTGCCAGCTAAGGGCACACATCAGCTTCGACACCCAGCAGGCTGGACCCAACCCTGGCTCCACCGAGCAGGCCAGCGACTCACCTGCGGGCATCAGATTCCGGGTCTGTAAAATGGAGGCGGGGACGAGACCCAGCTCACAGGGTACTTACTGTAAGCACTAAAGACCCAAGCGCACAGTGGGAGGTCGGTCTGAGGCTCTATGGCTATTGCCGCCGGCCTGTCTACCTGCAAACCCCACGCTCGGTCCACCATGTGGCATCATCTCCACGGCCACCAGCTGCCCTCCCTGCCCTCCCCCCACCATGTCCACCCCCAGGCTGGAGTGACAGGCTGTCCTCAGCCATGATCACAGGGGCGTGGACTGGCCACGTGACCTGACTTGACGTGGGGCCGTTTCTGCGGGGTCCACGGGGGCTTCCTCCCAGCAAGCAGAGGCTGCCTGGACCTGCCCTCGCAGTGCCCACCAGGCCGCCAGTCACCACACCCAGGAGCAGCCGGCTGTGCGCTTGCTCCTGGACGGTCAAGTCCCACATCCACCGGCCGGCTATCCCCTGCCGGAGAGGCCCACACAACCCTGCGAGCCGGGACAGGCAGCTCTGGTCACTGCGAACCCTGGGACATCACCCCAGGGTCGAACAAATGGTGCTGCAAACAGGGGAGACAACCCCACTGCCACTCCTCCCCCGACTCCCAGCGGCCGGCCGGCCGGCCGGCCGGCCCCTGCGTGTGGGAGGGAGCCTGTGTTCCCTTGACCTCTGTACCTCCCGGCCTGCTAGGCTTCCAGTTCATGAGGCAGAGACAACCAACGGGAAAGCAGCACACACACACACACACACACACACACACACGGAGCACAGGTGCTTGCCGGTGGCCGGAGGGAAGGAGACAGGACGTAAGCTTAGCAGGTGGGGATGGGCTTCCGAGGGGAGGCGCCATTTGTGCTGAGCTCCGAATGATGAGAAACCAGCCCAGGCAGGCAGTGGGAGCAGCACGAGCCAAGGTCCTGGGGTGGGAGGAGGTGGGCCATGGTTCAGGGCTGTACGACTGCGAGTGACAAGCAAGAAAGCAGTAGGGGGGAATCAGCCAGCCTGATGCCCGGGGCAAAGGGTGAGGACAGAAATGTGCCGGGGGGCGTTCGGGCCTTGCAGCTGCCTCCCGAGGGCTGGGTCTTCCCCTGGTGCACATGGAGGCGTTTGCAGACTCAACCTGCGTCGCCCCGGGCGTGTTCCTCATGGGACAAAGGTGATCAGCCTGGTCAGGCTGTGGCTGCGCAGACAGGCTCAGCGGGCAGCTCAGCCGTGGGTGGGCACGCGCTGTCAGCTTCTGTTCTCCTGACAACGGTGCCCCCAGAGGAGGAACAAAGCAAGGCCGGGGCTTGGGACCCTGGCGTGCGTGTGCCACGGGTCAGGGGCTGTCGGCTCTGAGCAGACCCCCACCATCAGGGGCTGCACGGCACTGCTGGAACAAGGCTCCCACAGTGACCCCGGGTTCCAGGAGCAGAGGGCAGGGGCAGGGGCCGGTGTTGTGGTGCAGCTGGTAAAGCCGCTGCCTGCGGTTGTTCCACTTCCAGTCCAATTCCCTGGCTGCTGCGGCCATCTGGGGAGTGAGCCAGCAGGTGGAAGGTGTCTGCTCTCTCTCTTGCACGCGCGCGCTCTCTCTCTCTCTCTCTCTCTGCCTCCCTCTCTCTCTGTCTCTTCCTCTCTCGCTGTAACTCTGTCCATTTCAAATAAATAAATCTTTAAGAAGGAGCAAAGTGCTACTGATGGGCCCCGAACCCAGTGACAGCTCCATGGAGGCTGCTGGAAGACAGAGAGCCCGTGAGGGTGAAGGCAGGGGCTGGGTGATGCATCCACGGCCAGGAAACGCCAAGGAAAGGGGCCAGCGCTATGGCGTAGCCGGTAAAGCTGCCGCCTGCAGTGCCAGCATCCCATATGGGCACCAGTTCGAGATGTGGCTGCTCCACTTCCAATCCAGCTCTCTGCTGTGGCCTGGGAAAGCAGTGGAAGATGTCCCAAGTCCACTCACATGGAGCGTGGTGTCCACCCGCGCCCAGGGCTGTCTCTGCTCATAGCTGACGTCAGTCACTCAGGTGAAGCCCAAGAACCCACACAAGAGACCCCAACCAAGAGGAAACGGTGCTGGCGGGCGGAGGCCTGGGGTCTCCCGAGCGCTCCACAGGGGTCTGTATGCAGCAGCTCACCCAGGTCTCAGCGCTCTGCTGAGGGGGCCCAGACCCCACTGACCGCGGCTGCACGATCTGACGGCACGCTCACCCTCTGACCCGGCACTCCCGTGCCTAGCAAAGACCCCGGAGAAATGAGAGCAAGTGCACATCGTGGCCGACCCAAGGCAGCCAGCGGGCGAATCCCAGGCCGTCAGTGAGAGAATCAGCCGCTCTCACCCAAGGCTCGCTCCCGAGACCCAGCAGGAAGTGCCCAAGTCAGACTCAAAGCAGGCAGCCAGGCTGGGCGCCCCCTTCCTGACACTGCCCCAGCCCCCACCCCACGCCACCCCAGCAGGGCTGCACAACGTGCCTGGCCTGTCTGCCCCGTCCCCTCTCTCACTTTCCAGGATCCCAGGCCTGGTTTATGGAACGCTTCTTAGAAAGGAAAGGCTGGGTATGGGATAGACACTGAGACAGGGCGGTGGTTGAGAGCAGGGGCCCTGGGAGCAGCCAGAGCGGGTGTGGAGAAGCCCCGCCCCTCCCAGCCCCGGGGCCTCAGCCAAGCTGCCTGGTCTCCGTACAGGTGTTGTGGGACCGGGCTTAGCCTGTTTTTGTGATCACGGAAGGAGATAAGACTTGTAATTCTGTGACAGTTAAATCAGGTGAGACGGGTGACACGCCCAGACAGCACCAACACCTGGTGCACAGTAGGCAGTTCCTGGGTGCCAGGTGTCACTCTTGCGGTTCCTCAAACACCTCCTGAACGGAGAACTGGTCACAGCCATTCAGCAGGTGCACACTGAATTAGTGAACTGTGCGGCAGACTCTGCCCAGGCACGCGGGGGCTGCCCCCGGGGAGCTCACATCCTCCAAGAAAGACTACAAGGACCACCAGGACCAGCGCAGTGGGGGTCCGTGTGTCCCCCTCCACTGCAGGCCCCGTTTGGACACAGACGATGCCCAGCACAGATCTGTCTCATGCATGGATCCTGGTACGACAGGCTCAGCAAGGCTAAGTCGCTTGCCCAAGAGCCCAGCAGGTGGTGGAGGAATCGCACCCACGCACACCCAGAAACGGAGCCCCAAAGCCACAGCCCCCGCCAAGCCCTGCGCCTTTAAGCGGCCCTGGCCCCCCGCGCCCCGCCCCCTCGCCACCACGTGGATTTAAAACCCACGCGGCCGCCGGGCTCCTGCCCCTCTTCTGCCATTGGCCGAGGCCGCCAGCACTTGCATCCAATCAAACTGGCTTCTCCCGGCATCCGAACTTGGGGTTGGTGTCTCCGCGGTGTCATTTCGGGCTGCCTGTGACGTCAGCCTGTCTGGCACCCCCGCCTCCCGGGTGTCTTGACTCTCCTTAAAGGAGCTGCGCGGAGGCTTGGTGAGTTTCCAGCCTCATCGCCGCCGCGCGCAGGGCGACACCGCAGAAGTGCGTGGCGTCGCACGGAGGTGATCACCGTGGACGTCTGGCACCGTTATTTCAGTCTCTTTTCTAATAACCGTGCACAAAATTGGGGCCAGTTCGGTAGCTTTTTTTTTTTTTAATTTATAAAGGACTTTTAAAATAGCATCAGATAATCTTTTGAGGAGTTACATCATCTGCAGCCATCAGGTATTCTTTCCTTAACTTCACTGCACTTTTGCTTTTACAAATGAAGATGGAGTCAACATTTTTGTCCTTAAATCTTCCCATAGTTCTCTGATTATCTCCTTAAACTGTGTCATAGAAATGGAACTGCTGCCTGAGAACACACATACTTTTTTTTAAGGCTTATTTATTTGAAAGGCAGAGTTTCAGAGAGGCAGAGAGAGAGAGAGAGAGAGAGAGAGAGAGAGAGAGAGAAAGAGAGAGGTCTTCCATTCGCCAGTTCATTCCCCAGTTGGCTGGAGCTGCGCCGATCTGAAGCCAGGAGCCAGGAGCTTCTTCCAGGTCTCCCACGCGGGTGCAGGGGCCCAAGGACTTGGGCCACCTTCCATTGCTCTCCCAGGCCATAGCTGAGAGCTGGACCGGAAGTGGAGCAGCCACATCTTGAACTGGCGCCCATATGGGATGCCGGCACTGCCGACGGCAGCTTTACCCGCTGCGCCACAGCGCGGCCTCTGAACACAGACTTCTGAGGGCCGAATCCACGCTGCTTCCGTTCCTTCAGCGGCTGTGCGGGGAGTACACGCCGTGCACTCCCCAGGAGCTGCTGGGAGCCGGGGATGCGGCTGACAAGAACACAGACCGAGACGGTGCCGCCCTCACCATCTTCTGGACACCCTCCGGGCCTCAAGCCTGGGGACAGCTGCGCCCAGACAGGGGCTCCAGGGGCAGGAAAGGGGTGTGTGGAGGAAGGGGAGAGCGCCTTCCCCGGCCACCCCTTGTGGGGACTCCCGAGGGCAGCCGGGACCCATTCCCCTGGACACACTGGGGCCGGGCCAGACAGCACCCGCTGCACAGTGCAGGTGACAAACTCGTGAAGCAGTGACGAGAGACGTTCTCCAAAGGGCAGAAGCGGGACCTGGGGCTCGCCTGTGTCTGGAACCGGGTCGCAGCCCCCGGAGCACGGAGCGCACGGTGATGCGCTCAGCCCCTGGTCTCAGGAGCCTGTGCCCCACCAGCGTTCAGTGCCCGACGGGAGCCCCCCACGCCGTGCTCCCCGGGCCCAGTAAGCAGGTGCCTTCCTGATGGGCCTTTCAAAGGTCGGGAAGCTGAGGCCGCAGACGAGGTCACGTAACTGGAAGCTGTGATAGACACGTGTGACCTCACGGCTGCTGGCGTGCAGGGCCCAGGTCTGACGGATGAGAGAGCTCCCCCACTGCCAAGGGCAAACTCCCGGGCGCAGAGCCTGGCGCCTCTCTGTGCCCGGGGAGCTGCCCGGCGCCCGCTCGGCCCAGACTCCCGTGTCTTCTCATTACTCGGCCTCGCGCGCTCTCCCTGAGCCCTCCACCTGCCCCTCCCCAGACCCAGCAACAAGCTGGCCCTGCCCAGTGCTTTACGCCCCGCCCACCAGTGTCCCCACCCCCTGCCTCCCGGGCCTTATTCACGGCTCCCAGGCGGAAGGCCTGGTTTCTCCTCCAGGAAGTTGGCGTGAATGACAGTTATTTCGAGAAGTGTTTCAGACATGAGTTCAACACCTGGAATCTTCCAGACCCCTTTCAGGCGAGAGTAGCCATAACCACTTCAGGGAGCACAGGCCCTGGGGGTCCTGGGCCAGGAGTCAGGGCGGGCCCCCAGCTGGCACTGCCTTCACTGGGAGTCTCGGTTCTCCCTGTGTAGCTGTCTGCCAGGACACGAGAGCGGTACGCCTGTCCCCTCTCCCTCCACGCCCCTGCACCTCCCTGCCGGGGCCCCAGAGAGCAGACAGGTTCCCCGCCAGAGACAGAAGGCCCCAGGAGAGCTGCCAGCGGGGGGTCCTGGGAGGGGCTTGTTGTTGGGGACCCCAACCACGTGAGGTCCTGTACCAACAACTGAAACACACAGGACACAGCCAAGGAAACACACCACACACGCACACACGCAGCATATGAGTGTGCAGAGACACTCCACAAACGCGCCATCCAGACCACACGCACACACACGCACACACGCACACACGCAGCATATGAGTGTGCAGAGACACTCCACAAATGCGCCATCCAGTCCACACGCACACACGCACACACACGCACACACGCAGCATGAGTGTGCAGATACACTCCACAAATGCACCATCCAGATCACACGCACGCACACACACGCACACACACATGCGCACATGCACACACGCGTGCACACACGCACACACGCAGCATATGAGTGTGCAGATACGCTCCACAAACGCACCATCGAGACCACACGCACACACATGCACACACACGCATACACACAGCATATGTGTGCAGATACACTCCACAAACGCGCCATCCAGACCACACGCACACACACGCACACATGCACACACGTGTGCACACACGCACACAGCACTCACGCGTGCACACACACCATGCATCTTTCTGGCTCCTGGCACTGGTTAGGAGCCTATACTTGGAGGGGGAGGGGGACAGCGGGAGGAAAGATGTTAGTGAGCAGCGGGGGTCCCCAAAGGCGCCACCCACAGGTTCATGCCTGTAGGGGCCACCCAAGCGCCTCCTGCCCAGCCCCCACTGCGCCAGACCCCGTCTGAGGCTGCAGCCTCTTGGAGCTGAAAGTCCGTCCAATGCTGCTTGTGCGAACTGAGCCCCCGACACCCCCCTCCTGCTGCCAAGTGCCCCCCCACCCCCGCTCATGGTGGAGGGCCAGGTGCAGCGAGGTGAGGCGCTGGCCAAGGTCAGCCACGGGGGTTCTGCAGCAGGCGCCTGCGGGAGGTGCTCTCCACCCCCTGCAGCTGCTCTGTGTCTCTGGAGGGCACTGGAGGATTCCGGGGCTGCAGTCGCCTGAGGCCCCTAGGGCTGAGCAGGGTGGCTGCGCAGAGGCGGGGGCGGGGGTCAGGGGGTGCAGAATCCACTTGCTGAAGCCACAGCTCAGGGGCTTTGGGGCCCGAACACCTGCATTCACATCCTGGCTCCGTCTCAGGATCCCCGGCCTCAGTATTCCCCTCTGACAAATGGGAATGATTTTAGTTCGTCTGCCCAGGCTGCTGTGGGAGGGCCCGGCTCACTGAGGAGCCTGACGCATATTTGTTGAGTGACTAAACGGAAGAATGTGAAGTTGGTAGAGCCCGGAGATCCCCAACAGCCCCGAGCTCTTCTTAGCGTCTCAAAAGTAAAGAAGATGCTGACCTGGTTAAGTCGGCGGCCGAGAACCACAGGAAGGACTTGGGGGAGAAAGTGACTCAGCTGGCAGAAGGTGCCCGGGTGGTGATGTCACTCGAAGCAGCTCCGGCCCACTTCTGAAAGGCGGTTCTGTCTGCCATGGCCTGGGGTAGGGGAGGTGAGGGGCAGGGCTGGCCCCAGGAAGGCCTCCCTGCCTTGTCCCACGGCCACACTCAAAGCAGGCCCTTTGTTGGCTCAGCCAGGCGATTTCCACAGCGCCCGGCCACCCCAGGCCGCCGGGCACGGTCGGGACACTGCCAGCCACCTCGGCCTTGGCCAAGCCCACGCTGGCTCCCACGGGCTCCCAGCTGGCAGCCGGGGCGGTCTGGCATCTGAGCAGGACTGTCTACAGTCTGGGCCCCTTGTCAGGGCCCCTTGTTCAAAAACTGTTAGCTATTATGAATTTGCGGATGGCGAAAGAGGGCATTACACTAAGCAAGGGGGCTCTTAGGGGAGCCTGGGGTTCGTGGGGGGTGGTCTCCCCCCAGCTGCCAGCCTTGCCCCCTGGCTGTTTGCTCCCTCGGCTGGGAAGCCTTCCTGCTGGCTTGGGAAGGACCTTTTCCCTCTAAGCAACCTCGGCAGTGGCTTCGACCCAGGGCAGGGGCGGGCGGCGGCGCACGCTGTCTGGAGTCCCCGAAAGGCCTGTGGCTTGGGGACACACAGCCGTTTCGTGGTCCTGTGGCCATGTGTGGGCTGGGAAATTTCTCCCCGATTCCAGACTTCCTGGGATGACGGGGATTTCTTTGTTCTTCTTCCAGCAGCTTGGCTGGCCTTGACACCTGCTGCCTCCCCACCTGGGACTTCTTCCTCCCCACCTGGGACTTCTTCCTCCCTGGTCTGGTTGCCACCTTCCCAAAGAGGTCACCAGCCCAGGTCACTCCCAGACCCTCTCTTTGTGCTGTTCCAGCTCTGTCCTCTGAAACGGTCCCGGGGCCGTCTGTTGACCCAGGAGGTCTGTCTTGCCTTGGAGAAAATGAGCCCCAGGAGGTCAGGGACTTGGCCCTGGCCTTCAGTGGGTGCTCAGTAAGCACAAGTTGAATGAGCTGCCGCTTCCTCCAGGAAGGCATCCCCGATCTCTCCCTGCCCGGGGCCTGGGGGTCATCCTCACTGTATCTAAAAAGCCCTCACTGAGCCCTGGAGAGCACACAAGTCCTTGGCTCCACCTGTCCTCCACGATGGCACGTGGCTGCCCGAGAGCAGCTGGAATGCGGGAAGGAAGCTTCTTCCCTGGCTTGTGGTCTTCCTCCTCCTCCCCCACGCCCCGCAGGGACAGCTGTCACCCTCTGCCCTGGCCCACTCACCCTGAACAGAATTTGGAGTTGTGAGTGATTTGCATACGCGGAGCCTGACCCTGGACACAGCACAGTGCCCGGGCACGCAGGTTCGCCGGATTTAGCAAATGAAAATACGGACATCTGATTAAATTTGAATTTCAGATAAGCAATAGATCAGTGTTTAGTGCAAGTGTGTCCCAAGCACTGCCTGGGGTATACTTACACCACACACGTTCACGCGTCCCATAGTTTATCTGGCAGCCCTCGGCACACAGAGGGCCTCCTGTGGGTGCAGGCCTGGTCAGGCCACGCCTCTCCCAAGGCCACCTTGTCATGTCCTGCTGCCCACGTTCGCCGGGCCCTGTCTGAGAGCAGAAGTCCATCCCTGTAAAAGGGCCATGGAGCGACGGCAGCTCCTCCCCTCCTGGGATTGCCAGGACGGCAAAAACCTGCATGCGCAGTTCTCTGCTCTCACATCCTAGGCACCAACCTCCTGCTGCACGCCCCAGCGGCACCGCAGAGGCACCGTGAGACCCCCCCCCCCCAAGCTGTGCAGAAGCAGAGAGAGGCAAAGGCACTTGGCCAGCTCACACAGCTGTGCGCCACTCACTTTGGAGGGCCCACTGCTGACCACTGAGCCTGCAGCCCTCCAGCTTGGGGACAGGTTGGGAGACCACAGAGCCGATCCCAGGTGACGCCGTCAGCACAGCACGGTCGTTGGAGCACTCAATCAACAGTGGCCTTCCTGTTGACCCAGACGGATCGATGGGAGGGTCTGGGCGGCAAGCCGGGTTCTTTCTCCTCAATCCACTGGATTAACTGCTTCTTTCTGCCCTTGGCTTTCCACCTGGGGTGTGTAAACGTTGCCTCATTCCCAAGACAATCAATGTGTGATTCTCCCTGCCGGACGGGCCAGGTCTCCCCAGTGAGGCTCCCCCCAGCCCCAGGGCTGTGCACTGCGCCCCTGAATTCCAGCTCTGGGCTGGAAGCTTAGTGAAAGTTTGTTGATTGAAGGCAGGAAGGGCGGCTGAAAGGAGGGGACCCTGGGCGACCCCCGCCCCCACCCCTAGGGCAGTGCCCAGGAATCCACCCCCCCCACCACGCCTTTCTTCCAGGTAGCAGCCAGCGCTGCTCGGGGAACACCTGGTGTGAGGACCTGGGGCAGCAGTGCCCGCCTCCCCCTCCTCGGGGAGCTGATGCCCTGACCCCGGGCTGGCCGGGGCTCTACGCCGCAGCGTCTCTGGCACCGCTGGACCTCTCTCCGGCCCATCCTTGGGTCCCACCAGCCATCCCTGAGCTCGGCAAGTCTCCCGTGTGTGTGTGTGTGTGTGTGTGTGTGTATGCATGTGTGTGTGCACGTGCGTGTGCGGCTCTGCAGGATCAACACTCTGGGCTCCACCTCCACTGCCCAAATTCCTTACTTGTCCTCCTCCTTGCAATCTATTTAAAATAAAATAAAACAACAGTAACGTCCAGAAGTTTTTTCTGCTTTGAAAAGAAAAAAAAAAAAAGCAAAGCAGTGCCTGCTCATTACCAAAACTCCGGGCACTGCAGGAAAACGTGGATACTTCAGCGCGCGTGCGTGGGAGGGGGAAGGCCAGGTACCCCGCGGGCCCTGTCCTCCTGCCCTGTTCGAGTGCTGGGGCTTACAGCCGGCGCTCCGTAAGTGCTGGTGAAGCCAGGTTCCCGGAGCGGATACACCGATTTCTGGAGACGCTGGCGTGGCGCCCGGGAGGACAGCCTCTTATGTAATATTTTAATATCTTTTTTTTTTTTTTACCCCATGAGAGTGTGTTCTCGTAGCACTTGGGTAATTAAAAGTTAATGAAATAAAATTACACCCCCGCCTTCCCCCTTCTGAACTCGGGAGCCGCGCCCCCCAGCCGGCGGCCCCCGGGGCAGCAGACAATGGGTGTGGATTCGCCCGGGGCCCGCCGGCTGGGGCCGGACAATGCACCCGTCCGGGACACGCATTTACATGACAACGCTCCCGGGCGTGTCTACGCGAGCTCCCGGCTTCCCAAGTCCGCCTCCGCGGGAGCGGGTAAAAGTGCGTTGGGAGGGGGCGCCGCGGAGCCGAAGGCGGAGAGAGCCTCTTGCGGAATTCGGCAATGGGTGACTGAGCTGGGAGCGCCCCCTCCCTTCTCCAAGGTCCCGCCCCCGGGCCCCCCGGGACATCGCGCTCCTTGAGAGACAGGGTGCCCCCCCCCCCGACAACCCGGGCTCGGGCCCCCGGCGGTGGCAGCGTGGGCAGGGAGTGCCGGCCACTGCCCGGCGGGTGCGGGCCGGGGTGAGCGCGCCGACTCCCCGGACGAGGGTGCGCAGCGCCCCTCCTCCGCGGCGCGCGTCCCGGGTCTACGCGGGCCGCCGGCTCTGGCCCTTTAAGAGGCCGCCCCGTTTCCCGTCACCCCGCCCCCCGGCCCGGGCAGGGGGTGCGGGGGAACCTCGGCGGGGATTGGCGCAGCGCGCGCCCCCTCCCCGGCCCCCGCGCGGTGGGAACCGGCAGCCCCGTCTAGCGCTGACGTCAGACCGTCTGCCTGCCTCGGACCGCGGTCTCGGAGCGAAACCCGATCTCCTTGGACTTGAATGAGGAGGCGGCGGCGGCGGCGGCGCTCGGCTGGGGGAAGCCAGCGGCGGAGGCTCAGCCCCGGCGGCAGCGCGCGCCCCGGCTGCGGGCCCATTTCCCGGACGCCACACGCGGGCACCGCCGCCGCTGCTGGGGCTGCCGAGGGGCGGCCGGGGGGCGCAGAGCCGCGCGGCCCCGCGCGCTGAGCCCCGAGGCGCCCCGGGAACTTGGCGGCGCCCCGAGCCCGGCGAGCCGGGGCGCGCCTCCCCCGCCGCGCGCCTCCTGCATGCAGGGCCCGCGCCCCGGGCGCCGGCCGGAGCGCCCCCCGGCCGCCCCCGCGCCCCCAGAGCCGCGCGCCGCCGCGCCGCGCCGTCCATGCACCGCTTGATGGGGGCCAACAGCACCGCCGCCGCCGCCGCGGGGCAGCCCAATGTCTCCTGCACGTGCAACTGCAGGCGCTCTTTGTTCCAGAGCATGGAGATCAGTGAGTGACCCGCGCCCCTCCCCGGAGGCCCCGTCCGACGCGGACCCCATGTCCCGGCGCAGCCGCGGGCAGGGGCCCGGGCCGCGCGCCCTGCGCCCCGGCTGCGCCCGCCGCGCCCCGGGCGCGCCCTCCCGGCTCGCGGCGGCTGGCGGCCGGCCCGGCTTTGTCCCGCGGCGCTTGGAGCTTGGCGCGGCCCCCGCTGCCCGCGCCCCGCCCGCCGGGCTCGGACCCGGGGCCCCGCGGCTGCGCCCGGCGCGGGAGGGCCTGGGCGTCTGGAGCCGGGAAGTTACAGTTTTATTTCCCTGAGGGGCCGTCACGAAGGAGCAATTAGGCCGGCGCGGTATCAACTTGGGGCGGGGGGAGGGTGGCCGGCTGGGAGACTCTGTCTGGCCCGCGAGGTGTCGGCCCCGCGCGTGTGTCTGGGGAGTGTGGCGCTGTGTCTCGTTCTCTGGGAGTGGATTTCCGTGCGTCTGCGGAGTGTGCGTGCCTGCGTGTCTCTGTCTGGCTCTCGGCGTGTCGCCCCGGGTGTCTGCGGGGCTGTGCGGTCCGTCCCCCGAGGATGCCGGCGTCCGAGTCCCGCACTCGGCGCGTCTGCCCCGGGGTCTGGGCTCCGGGAGCGGTGTCCAGGGATCTGACTCGGGGGCTCAGCGCTGGTGCGGCTGGCCCAGCGTGGGTCCTGCGTGTGTGTGTGTGTCATGGTGCCAGCGAGTCCCCGACGCACCTATAAATAGCGCCTGTCTGGACGGCCTGGCTGGGTCTGGCTGGGACCGTGCTTGGAGAGGAGTCCAAGTTTGGGGCTGTTTGTGGTTGGGACTGCCTTGCCCCACGGTGGGGCAGCTGGACCCAGGGTGGAGAGTGGGTGTTTGAAGCTCATGGCCGGCGCCCAAGCCCTGCACAGGCAGAAGTTGAGACAAGTGACCCCTGCTTCCTTCTGCACCGGGCCCGTCCTGGTGGGTGTTTGCGTGGATGGGGAAGGGAACCCTCTCCCAGACTGGCCCGCCTGTCTGGGGGGACCTTTGCCTTTCTCAGCTCTAGCGTCGTGTCCTTGTCGGCAGTCGCCCAAGGGGAAGAGGCCGTGGCTCTCAGTCGCCCTGCCTGCCTTTCCTCCAGCCACGTCTGGGTGACTCATGAGCCAGTTTCCGCAGGCGGCTGCCATGGTTTGTGGCCCCCGAGCCCTTACAGTGAGGTGACCAGC
Organism: Oryctolagus cuniculus; assembly: GCF_051225735.1. NCBI lineage: Eukaryota > Metazoa > Chordata > Mammalia > Lagomorpha > Leporidae > Oryctolagus > Oryctolagus cuniculus. Next base: position 4,293,249 of record NC_142877.1, read on the forward strand.
CCCGCCAGCCCAGGCTTCGGTGGTGGGGGGTCCCCAGTCCCTACACCCCACTGCTTCCCCACCTCCCCCACCCTCCTCCCTCAGCTGCCCAGAGCCAGGTGGGGAGGCGCCCGGAGAGCCCAGGGCCAGGGTTTGCAGAATTGACTTGCATTAAACAGGATTGCTTCCCAAAGGCCCCTGGTGATGAAACGCGCGAGGATGTCATCGGAATATGTCGGCACTTGTTCCGGGGCAGGCTGGGGGACGCTGCCCCAGGGGCCTCCCTCCCAGAGGACCCACTGGGTCCCATCCCCTTCCTTCCAAGGGCTAGGCAAGACTTTTTAAACATTTACACCTCGCAGTTTTTTTTTTTTTTTTTTAACTTCTTTCCCTGCTTGAGCTGATCAGCCCTCACGCTTTGGCTGACACCGAGGCATCTGCTCCACCGATGCAGCTGAGATGTGGAGGTGAGCACCTGGCTCCAGCCCGGCTTGGTTTGGCCCCGTGCACTTGGCCTGCTGCGTTCCCTACCTGCGGGAGGAAGCAGCCTGGAGCAAGCTGCCGGGGCTGAAAGCATGGGTACAATGTCACAGTTTGTTGCAAGTGTTAATCAGATTTCCTTGAAAGAGACTGAGATGAGGGAGCCCTAAGGCCACGTGTTTCCTGAGTGGATATGTAGGAAGGAAGGCAGGAAGGGAATGGGCTGACCACCTGCTGGGAGCCCTTGGCCACTGCAGCGCTGGGCTGGGATGGAGTGGGCCGCAGGGCGGTGTGGGCACCAGGACGACTCTCCTGGCAGAAGACTGACCTTGTTAGTTAGGGCCCTAACCACCCCTCACCCCCCACCCCCCACCCCCACCCCCGCCTACATTGCCACATCTGAACATGGAGACCAGAGAAGTCTGCTCTCCAGAGGCCCGGCTGCTGGGTGTGGCTCTCCGCCCACGGATGCCTGGGTCTCCCCTGTGTGGTCTTCATTGGCCCCAACTTCAGACCTTGGTGAACTTGGGGTTCACACCCTTGGCTTTAGAGACGGGGAAAGTGGGTGCTGGGAAGCTTTGCCCACAGCCCCCAGCTCTGCCCAGACCCGGCGTGGGCTGTGTCTCAGGGACTGCACACGCTGCCTTTTGTTTTTGGAGTTTGGGCCGCAGAACAGGTCCACCTCGAACTTGGGTTCTGGAGAAGCTCATTGGCATCGCTTGTATCTGGGAGGGTGGGGCTGGGTCTGCCCCCAGGAAGCCAGATGGGATGGCCTTGACTCAAGCAAGACCCTCCTGGGGCGGCATCTTCTGTGAGAGTCAGGGGTGAGGGTGCCGCCTGGGAGGAACTCCCTCTTCCCCAGACACAGTGGAAGCGTGCGTGGTTCTTGTCGACAGCTGGGGCCTTGGGGTGGAAAGCCCTTGACCCGAGCGACTCCTCCTGACGTCCGTCTTTGCTGGCCCTTTTGACCCCTGCGGCTCTGAGCTTAGCCCGTCTCTCAGAACTTACCCCGTCTCTCTCCTCCGACTTTCGCCTGAAGCCAAGGGGAGCGCCGGTTTGTGGCTGCGGTGGCATCTACAGGGGACAGGGTCCTGGGCCTCCCCTCCTCACCAGCCTGTTCCTAGCAAATATTCCAAATATTGGAAACTCCCAGGGCTCCCAGTTTTCCATGGGTGTGTCCTGCTGTTCGGCAGCTGTCTGGGCCCCAGGATTCGGCAGGGCTTGGAGCTGGGACCGAGCCACATCTCTGGCCTCTACCCCCGATGCTGGTACCTGGCTTCCATTACCTGGCTCCCAGCTGTGTCTCCCCTAGATATCTCCAGATGCAGCCGAATGCCCCCACTGAGCACCGCAGGGCTTTGGGGTCGGGGTGGGGGGAGGGGGAAGTGGGGCACCCCCAGGAGATCCTCACTTCCCTTCAGAAGTCAATCTCTTTAAAGGTTTGGGGGTGTTCACGCTTGGAGTTGCACCTGCCACCTCGTCTTCTCGACCTTACCTGAGCTGTCATGTGCTGTGAAGGAAAGATGGAGGTGCCCCCTCCCCCCGTCGAGACGAAGCCCTGGCTTTTATCTTGGGTGCGCATTTATAGGGAGAGACTCTGGCGTCAGGGAAAGCTGATATTTTGGGGTTCGGGTTAAAACACCGACACTAGGTACTGGCTCTTCTCTGCTGTGGGCTGTCCGGGCTGGGACTTTTCCCCCTGCAGGGTTAGTGACCATCTGGGCTTTAGGTTGCTGCAATCAGACGTTGTTGAACTTGGTTCAACTCAGACCTTGGCGTTTGGCGGCTGCAGTCTGAGACCAGACACTTGGCAGGAGCTTGCTGGGAGAACTGGGTTAAGCGCAGCGTGACCGGGGTCAGGGGTGAGTCGAGACGAACACCCAAGTGATCGTTCCTGCAGGCACGTGTGCTTGTGCTGGTCCATGCACACACACACGCACGCATGCACACGCAGCTCCCGCCCCTTCTGCCTGTTGTCCTCCCTACATTGTGCAGACGATGCAGGGCAAGCACTGTGTGCAGTGTCTTGCTTCCGGAAGCCCCCACAGCCTCCACACTGCAAGGGGCAGCTGCCTCCAAGTAGCCCCTGAGTCTCTGGCCCAGGGGTGCCCTGGCACCTGCTCCCCACCTCCACCCAGGCTTTGCTTTGTCCATTGTCTAAAAGTGTGAGAACTCTTGGCAGACGGGTGCTGGTGGCAGGGCCCCAGGCCGAGGGGCCGAGTGGCGCTGTCTCCTCAGGTGTGGTCGACACAGGGGCACCCCAGCCTCTGGGGTGAGTGATGGAGGCTGCGCACCTGCCAGCCTCAGGTTCCCGTGTGGGGCACGTGCTGAGGGGGAGATCACGGCGTGCCCCCCCCCCCCGTCTTGCTCTTTCGAAGGTGTTGTGTAACGCAGGCGGGGCTGGGGCGTGTTCCGGGAGCCGTGTGTGCGGGCGCCCGCCCTCCGTGTGCCCTGCGGTTGGCAGCCGGGCGCGCTGGGGGCTTCCTGGGCTGGCAAAGCCTCTGGTCTCATCAGGGAGCCGACCAAAGGGCGTCCCAGCACCACACGGGCCCCGTGTGGCCAGCTCTGCCGTACTCCAAGGAGCTTGGACGGCCAGATGTTGATGGAAAGAAAGCTCCTGGCTTCTCTGTGCTGGCACGTGTCCCCACAAGTCACCTGCCCTGCCGTGGCCGAGGGCCAGAGGCGCGGAGGCTGTGTGCCTACGGTGGAAGGTAGGTCCGACTCTGCCCGGTCCCCCAGTGTCGCATCTGGCACCGTGCCCGGTGAGGATGCCTTTGCCTAAACAGCGTTTCCCCACTGGGGCCTGGCTGGGAATGCCGGCACCAACAGGGCCTTCCGGGGATTGTGACCTTGAATGCGGAGGTAACTGAATATTTGGGTCACATTCCCCGTCTGTGCCAGGCCCACTGCGGGCCGAGCTGGCAAAAGCCTGGCGTGCCCGCCCCGGCCCAGTCGGCTCTCAGGCCTGCCAGCATGGGCGTACGGAGGCTGGGGACGGGGTGAGAGGCACAGAGCTTGGGCCACGGAGCCGGCATCACCCTGGCTGCAGGCACCCGCCGTGTGAGCGAAAGCCCAGAAACCGGGCTGGTTTGAGCCTCCCGGTTATGAACACGAGCTTCAGTTTTTACCGAGTGAGTGTGGGGGTTGGGCCAAACCCCTGCCCCTCCCTGAAGCCCCGACAGCCTCACTGCGTGACGCTGCCAAGCCGCACCTGCCGCCCCGGGGACCGGCAGAGGTGTGTGTCGCCGAGCTGAGAGGGACCTCAGGATCGGCAGAGCCTCCAGCACTCCCGGCCGGGCCTGGGGCATCCCTGGGCCGTCTCTTCCCTTCCCCGGGGACTGGTAGACTTTCGCTTCCGCTGCTTCTCCTGGTTGGATGTGGAGTGGTTCTTACGTGCCAGGCGCTAGTGACACATTCTTCCCAATCTTGAAAACAACTCAGAGAGCTCATGCAGTCACCAATGTGCAGATGCAAAATAAGGGATCAGAGAGGGTAAGGCACCCGCTCTGGGTCACACAGCTGGGAATGATGCTTCGTGGGGATTCGCACCCAAGCTCCTGATCCCACGGCCCCACGGGGACCCCTGAGCTCCCAAGTCGCTCGCTCCTGTAAGAAGGCTGATGGTCAGGGAGCTGTCCCAGCAAGCGGTGGTCGGCTCCCTTTTGCTCTGATCTCCTGGGAAGTGCCCCGTGCCTCGGCCCCAGCTCCTTGTGCAGCCCCCGCGCCCGCACCAGCAGCTGTGGGGGCAGGAGCCGCAGAGTGGCCGGGGTGTGCAGGAGAGACTGGTCAGAGTGCCCTTGGTGCTTGGGCACTCAGCAGCGGTCGTCACCCGTGGGCCTCAGGGGATAGCAGACAGGCCCCGGCCGCCTGGAGTGGCCTCTGGTGCCAGCAGGTGCACAGAAAGCCCGAGTTCATTTCAGAGCGGGCAGCAGAGAGGACACTCACGGAGCTTCATACAGGAACCCCCCCCCAGGCCACTCATCCTGGGGGTGCTCTGGGACCCCCCACCACAGCTTTCTCCTGTCCCGCCTGTCTGATTATCCAATAGTGGTGTCCTCAGAGGTTGGGGACGTCTTTTGTTTGCTGTGCCCCCCAGCGGAGCAGGCAGGTGGTATGTGTTGGAGGAAGGCAGGAAGTGGGCTGGCAGGTTTCTAGAAGGTTCCAGGCAGGCTGGGACGCTGTCAAGAAATTGTCAAGAAGGCTTTGCACACGTTCATTCTGAAGCAAGCTCAGAATCCCCTCCCCCCACGCCGAGGCTCCGCCTGCCCCCCGTGAACTGGACCCGCAGGACAGCGCGCCGGCCCGGGGGTGACGAGACGGTCGCCTGCGCTGTGAGCACGCGGCTGCATGGAAGATGACCCGTCATGGCCCTAGGAGGACGCGCTGTGCTGGGCACAGCCTCCTCCCCACCCTCTGGAGACGTCAGAGCCCCACAAAGCGGCAGGTGCAGGTGGCCGTGCAGGTGCGCCTCGTCCTGCTCCAGCCCCACCTGCGTGGCGGGTGGTGGCGGGGTCAGGGCCTCTCAGCCATCGCCTTCATCTTCCGAGGGCGCCCAGATGACAAAAGCGCCTTGCCAGGCCTGCCCCGCGCCCCAGAAGGAGAGCGTCTAGGGCGGTTCCCCGCACGCGCCTGTGTTTGGTTAGTCTTGAGCCGCCTGGCAGCTCGGGTGGGGCCTTCTCAGACGTGATGGTGAGCCGTTCGGTCACCGTCCCACCTTCCTGGTGGGCAGGCGAGCTCTGGGGTGTGTTTGCTGTGCACTGGGCTGGGGGCGGAGGAACAAGGGTGGCTTTGAGCCCACACCTTCCGTAAGCTGGTGAAGGTGTCAGAAACACAGGGAGGAACGGCGCTGTGGCGGAGTGGGCTGAGCCTGCCCTGCGGCACCGGCATCCCACATGGGCGCGGTTCTGGCCTGGCTGCTCCTCCTCCGATCCAGCTCTCTGCCAGTGGCCTGGGAAAGCAGAGGGAGAGGCCCAGGTGCGTGGTCCTAGAAGAAGCTCCTGGCTCCTGGCTTCGGCCTGGCCCAGCCCCAGCTGTTGTAGTCATTTGGAAAGTGAACCAGTGGATAGAAGGCTCGCTCGCTCGCTCTCTCTCTCTCCCCGTAACTCTGTCCCTCAAGTAAATAAATAAAATTTTTTAAAGAGAGCCAAAAGAAACAAAAGACCAGAATTATTAAAAAAATAGAAACACGGGAAACCTGTGGTCCCATTCTTTCCCCTTCACGTAGATTTTTAACTCCGATCATCTTTGATCGTATCCGTGGGTTTGGGAAACGGCTTTCCTGGCAGAAGGGGGCTTCAGTTATTTGGTAACAATTTTAAAAGACCCCTTAGCTCTGCGTTGTGAGCTCTGGGTGAGGCCCGACCCTGAGAGCCAGGGGCTCCCGCAGGCTGGATGGAGACAGCCACGCCTCAGCCGTCTTGTGGGCTCAAGATGTTTCCCTGCCTTCCAAGTTCTGGGAATTGTCCCACGTCCTCTGGTCCCTGAAGGGGCGGCTGTGTCGGCTCTGGTGTGCGCTGAGAAGTGGAGGCTGAGCCGCTGGGCGGTGGGAGTGAGTGCGCGTAGGCGTCCCTGTTCCTGAGCGGCTGGGGGCAGCGGTGGTTGTTGTAGGGGCGGGGGCGTGGGTGGTTGTGGCGGGGCGGGGGCGGGGGTGGTTGTAGGGGCGGCGGCGGGGGTGGTTGTTGCAGGGGTGGGGGCGGGGGTGGTTGTTGTAGGGGTGGTTGTAGGGGCGGGGGCGTGGGTGGTTGTTGCAGGGGCGGGGGCGGTTGTTGCAGGGGTGGTTGTGGGGGCGGGGGCGGGGGTGGTTGTGGCGGGCGGGGGTGGTTGTTGCAGGGGCGGGCACGCGGTGGGTCGCTGGCACCGCCACCCTTCGCTGTCACTGACGGGGTCTCCCTGGTCCCCAGTGTGCAGGTCGCGTAGGTACCAGGGATGGCAGCGTCCCGGTTGGTCGGTACGGTCTCCACGAGGTGGTGTTTCCTCCCCCAGCCTTGGGAGCGTGGCGGGGAGGGGGGCGAATGTGGCAGCTGTGGGTTTGTCAGGGTGTCAGAGGCTCAGAACGTGGAGTCCCCCTCTGCGTCCACGGGATCCGATCTGCTGACCCAAGACAGTCCGAGGGGAAAACCCACCCTGTCCTGAGTCCCTAGGGGCGTCTCCCCGGTGGTCATTCCCAAGATAACACGCAGCACAAGTATCCACGCAGCATTCATGTCGTCTTAGGGCTTGCAAGTCAGAGAGGAGTGATTTGAAGTGGCTGGGAGGGGGTGCGGTGCGGAGGTTCTGTGCCGTTGACGCCGGACTTGAGCATCTGCCGGTTTCGGTGTCTGCAAGGACCCCATCCATCACTGAGGGGCGACTGCTTTTACGTTTAGATCCCCGCCTTGTTACATCCGTGCAGTACAGCACATGGATGTTATTTACCGTCTGCATGTGTGTGTTACGTGTGAATTCCACCCCCAAGGCTGGACGGCGTCTTTCCCAGTTTTGAGTTCCCACGGGCTGATGAAATCAGGATTCCAGGCCCTGTGCAGGTTCCCAGAGCACTGCTGGGGACGCCGCTTGCCTTGCGGGCTCGGTGCGGGCCACCGGCCTCCGGCAGGGCAGCAGGCTTTGTGGCGCAGGGAGTCGCCGTGCTAACGCAGCCCTGCCGTGAGCAAGTTCTCTCCCCGATCTTACTGGCCCGGGTTCGAGACGCCGCCCTGACGTGAGGGAAGACCTTCCTGAGCACCTGGGTGGTGGCCGATAGCCGGTGGCAAGTGGGACGAGCCTGGGAGCCTGAGCCAGGCCTGGGGTCAGTTTTGTACCCTTCTCTGTCCCGGGGGCTGAGCGTCCCTGACGTGGGGGTCACTCACAGGCTTTGTGGAAGCTGCACAGGTGGTCGTCTGCCCCCGCAACGTGGTCCAGCCCAGGCCCTGCAGTGTGATTCATCCCGAGGCGGCACCTCCATCAGCGTTCGTGTGTGGCCACAACAGTTGTAAAGCGGCTTTGATCCGAGTCTGGTGGAAGTCCGTTCAGAGGAGCAGGGGCTCGGCTGATGCCGGCTGCTGCCCTTAAGAAGTGAGAAAGTTAGTGCTGAGACTGGCTGGGCCCCAGGTACCTGCGCTCCCTTCTTCACACCCCCTCAGGGGTCCCCAGGGCTGCGGTGACCCTGCAGAAGGGGCGGTTGGCCCAAGGCTCCCAAGCCTCCGGTCTGCAGAGCCACCTCCCTGGGCTGATGGGCCGTAGCTGGCCACGGCTCTAATTGCCTCGCTAAAAACAATTTAGTCGGTGATAATTCTGTAAACCTATGAATCAACTTTGCGCAAACACCCTGAGTAATTTCTTTGTTCTCCTCTCTACTTTGTAACTGGTGTCTGTGAAAGCCACAGGGCCGGGCTCCCGGAAGGCGTGATTCATTTATGGTGTCTGCGCCGCCTCGTTATCATTCAGTCATTTCAGAACGCCGGCGCGGGGAGCCGGGTGATTCATGCCGGGCTCGGCTTGCCAGCCGCTGGGGTCACGGCCGCAGGAGGAAACGATTTTTCCAACCTATTTATGGTGTGGGAGACAGAGGTGGAAGTAGTGAGGTGGCAGAGAGGTATCGGTTACATGGGCACCAGCCCCTGCTGGCACGCCACCCCGCCTGCAGCTGACTGTTAGGACGGATCACAGCAGAACCCACTCGTGTCCCAGGAGGGTCTGGCCCTGGTCCCTGCGCCGCTGCCGTGCGGGGCGGCCCCCATCCAAACCTGCCCACGTCATAGCCCCCCATGCAGAAGACGCTGCCTTTTTTTTTTTTTTTTTCTTATTTGACAGATAGAGTTAGACAGTGAGAGAGAGACACACAGAGAAAGGTCTTCCATGAGTTCACTCCCCAAATGGCCACTACGCCGATCCAAAACCATGAGCCAGTTGTTTCTCCTGGTTTCCCATGCGGGTGCAGGGGCCCAAGCATCTGGGCCATCCTCCACTGCCCTCCTGGGCCACAGCAGAGAGCTGGAATGGAAGAGGAGCAGCCGGGACTAGAACCGGCACCCATATAGGATGCCGGCGCTGAGGGCGGAGGATTAACCTAGTGAGCCACAGCGCCGGCCCCGCTGCCTTTTTTTTAAGAATACCTGGTGGGTGCACTGTGGAACCTTTGGAATGTCCACGCTTGCGTGTAAGGGGATCGCCGGCCCGGTCATGCCTCCAGCAGCGACAGTTACTGGCTGTGTGCGTGTAATTGACAGGTGTTGGTGTTGTTCGGAGCTTCCGCATGTTTTATTAGTTGCTTTGGGCCCTAAATAAAACGGCCATCATCCTCCCACCTGGGGCAGCTGCAGCCGCCGGCCTGCGTGCCCGAGGTGTCATTACGGGTCCTGCTTCCAGCCGTGGGCGCACAGCTAGGCTCGGCCTGTGGGCGCGTGACCGGGCAGTCACGGTGGTTCAGTTGAGCGCGTCTGCCCCGCGGAGCCCACGCTGCTGGACCCCGCGCCTGGGGAGGCCCTGGCTCAGGGATTTCCAGCCCCAGGCCAGGAGCAGAGCGTGGTCCGGCTGGTGAGGAAGTTCGCTGGAGGAGAACGTCGCTGGTGACTCCTGAGTTAGAGCAGAACCCAGCTGGGGACTTTCGAGGGACGTGGAGTGCGTGACGTTCAACCCAGCACTTCTGTTCTTGCCCGTGACAGGCATCACTAATCGATTGCAGTGTCTGTGCTTGCTGGGCTCAGAGCCCGGCCCCCGTGGTACTTGCTCCGGACGCCTGCTCCCTGTCAAGTCTCCCAGTGCTCTTCAGTGATCATCTCTGGGCTGCAGACGAACCTTCCAAGGAGAACCGGAAGTTGTGTGTGCAGAGACTTTGCTGGGCGGGAGAGAGCAGGGCTGCACAGGTGTGGAGGGAGGCTGCTCCCACACAGGGTCCTCAGGACCACCTCCCCATCTGTTCCTTCTGTCACCGTGGCATCCCGCTGGGCTGCTTGCCAAGCCCCCCGGCCGGCAGAGGTCTCCACCCTCGGGGAGGCAGCCAAGTGCAGTGCAGCAGCAGGGATCTCCCAAGGTGCTGGCTGGACCCCCCCTCGTGGCCGGTGCCCCACTTGTCTTTAAACAAAACCAGGGTCACAGCTCCGCCGTGTGTGCGCGACAGCCTCTTCCCCCAGGCGCCGTGAGCTCCACCTGCAGCTCGGGGGGCAGCGGACCGTCTCCCCGGGCTCAGGAGGAACCAGCGGGGGAGGCAGCCAGGATTTAGGGACTGAGCCCAGTGCCCGCGGGTTTCCCTCCTTGATCGCTTTTCTCACCTCTGCGGCGTCGTGGCGTTTTGATCTTCAGCCGTCCCCACTGACAGCAACAGATGCTTGTCCCGTTAATCCTCGTGGCTGTGTCGCTCACGTGTCAGGGGCGGGGCTGAGCCGCTTGGCACCGAGCAGCCAGGGCTTGATCGTGGGCTGCGGGGCTGGGCCCACCTTCCCTGAGCCTCAGAAACACCTGTCACTCGGGTTGAAGGCCGTGGCCGTCCCCCTCCCCGGCCACACACACCCCTCCTGCAGGGGTCATCGGGCAGCGGTGACCCTGACCATGGGGCTGGGGGCAGGACGGGTCCGGGGTTCCTGTGCTGGTCCCGGGGGCAGGGGCTTCGCGGAGACGCAGGGACCGGGCCCTGACCAGTGCAGTTAGGAAGACAGGGGTGTTGTGACGGCTGGCTCACGCCGTCTCCTTCCTCGCTTCATGATTTTCCTCTCTGTAAGGGGGCCTCTTCAGAGCCAGGAAGACGCCGCCCAGCCCCCACGGGAGCTGCAGGTGTGGTCTCCGTTCCCGGGAGCCCGCCTGCCCACCTGCTCTGTGCTGACTGAGGTGTCCTTTCCCGGCAGGCTGGGGGTGACTTCCAGGGACGCTGCAGCAGCTGCCCAGGTCCAGCCAAGAGATCGCCGACTCCCGAGAAAGCCCCGCCCCTCCCTTCCTGCCTGCACCTGCCACCGCCCCTCCCCGCCCCCGTGGACTCTGTCCTAGCGTGGACCGGGTCAGTGGGCTCGTGCTGTGTGTGCCCTGTTCCTCTCCAGTCTCAGGACTTGGGGCCCTGACCGAGTTGGCATTTTCAGCGGGGCAGGTCTGAGAGCCCGGAGCAGCGTCTGAGGCTGGGGCGCCGGGCAGCGCCGCGGGGAGGACGTTCGGTAACTGGAGCGGAGCCTCAGGAATGGGTGCGGATTCCTGGGCGTCTGGCCCAGCGCCCGCAGTGCCGGAGCCCGCGGCAGGTCCCAGCCCAGAGCCGCTGCCTGCCCGCTCACCTGGCCTGCCTCGCTCCACGGGCGAGGAGGATGTGGCTGACCCAGACAGGTATGAATCATGTCTTGGGATGGTTACTCAGAGACGGTGACCGGCCAGCCGGGACCTTGGCACGGGGCCAGGCAGTGAGGGCCGGCATTGTCTGCTTGCGGTGAGTGGGCCTGGCGGCCTGCAGGCCCTGGCCCCTCAACAGTCGCAGGGTCTGCAGGAGAGCCCCCCCCCCCGGTGGGGTGCAAGCTCAGCATCCTGGCTTTGTACCTCGCAGGCCTCAGTTTGTCATCTGTAGAATGGGCGTGCTAACGAGCAGCTCTGTTCTGGGGGTTGTTGTGAGGAAAACACGTTCCTATTCTTGTTGTCTGCCTGCCCGCCGGGTGCACCAGGCCCTGTGCGACATGCAGCCCCTGTGCGAGCTGCTAAACCCATTTTACAGATGGAGAGACCGGGTCTCAGGGCCCACGACGGATCAGTGGCTGAGCTGGATATAAAACCTGTTGAACGCCCCTGGGCCATCACCACCTTGCCCCCGTGAGTCCCAGGACACCTGCAGACCCAGAGCAGACCGTGAGCCGTGAGAAAATTGCAGGTAGCCGTGTAAAGGTTGTGTCTTTGCGCTGATGTGTGTTACAATAAGCACATTACTGATTTTATGAGTGTTATTGTTTAAGGCGAGCCCAAGTAATAAAAGGAATCAATTGGGTATTCATTTCATTCCTTCCGCAGGGCGTTCGGAGGGGGTGAGGGTCAGGGAGGCTGAGCGTGGTGCCGGGCGCCGTGTCAGTCCCTGGGGCCCTTGGGGTCTTCAGGGAGTGATCGCAGCATGGAGGCACTCGGCCCTCTGGTCTTCTAAGGTCACCTGACCTGACCTGGCTGAAGGTCCCGGGAGATTAAGGTCACGGGGTCAAGCTGCTGTGGGGGGTGGGGCGGCGGGCAGGTGTGGGGGTGAGGGACCTGCCATCCTCGAAGGAGCTCCTGGTGGGTGACATCAGCGTCAGTGGCAGGACAACCCTGGGGATGGAGAAGCCAGCCCTGTGCTGGGTGCACCGGGGGGGAGGGGTGCATCCCCCCCCCACTGGGCCTCACGGTCCCCTCCCTGCACTCGGCACCGAGCTGTGTGTCCACAGCCGGCCTTGGCTCTGACGTCCTCGTCTCTGCCTTAACCAAGATCTCTGCGTTCTGTCTTGGACACCGAGAAGCGTTTGCTGTGTAGGGCCGTGAACTTGGCTCGCGCTCCAGGGGCCTGGTTAGCTCTGGGGGGAGGGGAGACTGCAGGGTCGCGGCTGGTGCCTCCCTCCCACTGGGGGACAGCATTGGCGGGAAGTGCATGGGGCAGCCCGGCTTGGGGTTGGCGGCCCTTCCTCCACCAGCACTCGGGACTGGCAGAGTCCAGAGGGGGTCAGGGAGGCCGGGCCCCGGGCGGGGGGCACCACGCTCTCCCCTGCCCCGGCGCGTCCTGGGCCTGCCTCCTCCCTGACTACCAGTCTAGGTATTTTTATTGCCGCGGCGGCTGGAATGTGGGCGCTCCTGGCCTGGGAGTGGGGGGGGGGGCGGGCCGCTGGGTGGGAGCCCTGAGGCCCACAGGATGTGGGTGGCCCGCGGGCATCCTTGCCGCTGCCTGGGCGTTTGTCTGGCTTTTGCTGAGATTCTGTGTTTGACTCTGCCCCGTTCATCCCAGTTCAGTTTTGGCTTTGGTTTTGCCCACTTCCGGGGAGACCCTGACGCAAGCCAGATTGAGGGAGAGCCTGGCAAAGGCTCCTAACTGGGCAGCCCCGCTGTGAGCGCCCTGGGCCATGCAGTCAGCAGCCCCATTGCACAGATGTGGACATCGAGGATCTGGGCAGGGGAGGGGCAGAGCACCTGGCCACTTTGATTGGGGCGTGGGGCCGTGTGCTTGGTCGGGGGGCAGCTGTGGCCCTTTTAGGGTCTGAGCAGCCTGGAGGGTCAGCGGCTGGGATAGGTGGTGGCCTGGGCTCTGCGGGGGAGGGGAGAGAGTGCCAGGAGGCCTAAGACCCGCCAGGCTCCAGACTTGGGGCTCTGCCTTGCCGCTCCTCCCTGGGGACTGGCCAGGAGCAGGTGAGGCCCCAGGCCCAGGAGGGCTCAGCTCCTGCAGGGGCCCTTCCGCAGATGCCGCCGCGCCAGCACCATTGCGCTTTTCCCAGCTGGTGGCCTTGGCCTTGAGGAATTCCTCCCGGGGCCACGGGTGCCCCTGCTCATCCCTCGCTAGCCACAGGCCTCCCAGGGTACTGGGCCTCAGCGACCAGGCGACCAGGAGCTCGGGGGCCTCTGCTCCTCCACCCTGGCTGCCCTGTGCACCTGCCCCTGCACCCTGCCTCCGTTGGGTCCGCCAACGCACCAATCTGACCAGAGGGCCTCGGGCCGAGACGTAAGGAGGGGTGGGCACTGGGCTTGGGAAAGCTGGCTTCAGAGGACACAGCCTTCCCTTCCACCTGCCCTGCGAGTGGGCAGCCCCAGCCTCTAGCCGTGCACCTGCTTAGCATGGTGGAGGCAGCGCCCCACGGAGTAGACGGCCAAGCTCCCGGAGCTGCTCGGCCGACAGTGTCTGAATGGAGCCCCGTGGCCCGTGCCAGTCTGGGGCAGGCTGCCAGCCGGAATCGAAGGCTGGGGCACCGCGCTCCGCCGGGGCTGAGCCGGAGAAACCCCTGCAGGGATAGGCAGCCAAGCCACACTCCCCGGCCTCTGCCCGCTGGGGGATGTGCATGGTGGGAGGGCAGGGGTGCAGGCGGGGACCCCAAAGCCGTGGTGACCAGACCTGCTGGTGCTGCCCGCGAGCTGGAGCTGGCCAAAGAGAGATGTGGAGTCTGTAGTCTGTGTGGCTCTGTCCCGGGCCTGTACCTCAGTGAGCCTCAGTTGCTGTGTCAGTAAAATGGGAACATGAATGGTCATCGTGCGTCCTCAGGGGGCGCCGAGTGGTCGCCTGTGCTCGCTGTTCAGCTCTTCCTGTCAGGACCCAAAGTTCTCAGCCGTCCCTTGGGGACATGGTTTTGGTGGTTACAGCTGAAGCCCTGGTGGGGGGCTGCTGCCGCTGGCACCCAGTGGGTGAAGCTGGGGTGTTGCCGTCCACTTCTCAGAGCAGTGTCCATGCCCAGGTTGAGGTTGGGGACCCCGGCTTAACGTGGGCAGGCCCCCGAGACCCCCTCCGTCAGCCTGATCCCCCCACACAGTCATCCCGGTGCAGCTCCACAGAAACCTGGGCAGGGAGGGGGCGGGAGGAACGTCCAGGTGCCCCCTCCCCTGCTGAATTCCGAGCCAGCAGGGCGTGGGCTGGGGCCCTGGCAGCGGTGGTGGGGTGGTGCTCCGTGGTGGGAGTTGGGCGGGTGGCCCTCGCCCGTGCCTTCCTGCTGTGTGGCGTGCCCGTCGCTCTCCCTCTCTGTCCCCTCTCAGCTCTGGGGTACCTGTGGGTCCAGCCTTGGGTGGGGGGGGCGGTGGCAGCTCAGGAAGATTGCAGGCCACGGCCGCGGGCTGGGTGAAGACAGGAGGTTAGAGCCAGGGGTGCGGGGACAGCCTGATGCCCAGGGCCCGGAGGGCCTGGGAGCTGGTGACTCTGGGGTTCTGGGGAGCCCTGGCAGCGTTTGGAGCCGGGGAGGTGGCAGAGTCCACTTGGCACCATGCAGGATGGGTTGGGGGCAGGGAGAGCCGTGATTGGGGGAGGGAGTTCCTGGTGAGCTCCAGGACATGGCGATGGAGGCTGAGGTCTCGTGGCCTTGTGATCACGGGGAGGGGGAGATGGAGACACAGAGCCTTGGGTGGGTGCACGCAGGGGGTGTCCCGGAGTCTGATGGGGGAACTCCACACCCAGGGTCGGAGCGTGTCCCGGACAGGAACCCAGGGAGCTGAGGCAGCCGCTGCCATGTCGGGAGGAGGGGGCATCGGGAGCCCCTCTGGGTTTCAGAGCTGGGCCGTGAGTCTGGCACCTGCTGCTTTGCTTGCTCCCAGGCGTCCCTGGTCTTTTTTTTTTTAATGTTGAATTTTTTATTTTTAGAAAGATTTTATTTATTTAAAAGGCAGAGTAACAGAGAGAGAGAGAATTCTATCTGCTGATTCACTCCCCAAGTGGCCGCAAAGACCAGGGCTGGGCCGGGCCGCAGAAGCCCAAGTACTTGGGCCTTATTCCTCTGCTTTCCCAGGTGCATTAACAGGAATCTGATCGGAAGTGGAGCAGCCGGGATTCGAACTGGTGCCCATATGGGATGCGGGTGCTGCAGGTGGTAGCTTTACCCGCTATGTCACAGCGCCTGCTGATATCCTTGGTCTTGACCCACTGGGTTCCTTGTGCCTCCTCTAAATGTTTTCTCATTTCCTTTTTTTAAATATTTATTAATTTTTTAGAAAGGCAGAGTTACAGTGAGGCAGAGGCAGAGAGAGAGAGGTCTTCCATCCGTTGGCTCACTCCCCAAATGGCTGCAACGGCTGGAGCTGTGCTGATCCAGAGCTAGGAGCTTCTTTCGGGTCTCCCACATGGGTGCTGGGGCCCAAGGACTTGGGCCATCTTCCAGTTTTCCCAGGCCGTAGCAGAGGGCTGGATTGACAGTGGAGCAGCTGGGTTTTGAACTGGCGCCCACATGGGATGCTGGCACCGTAAGCAACAGCTTTGCCCTCTGTGCCACAGCGCCAGCCCCTCTCATTCCCCTTAAAGTCAGAAGACCCCCCACCATGGCTATATTTGGGGAAGAATTGGCAAAAAAGTTTGATTTGCCTGATGGGGTGCTGGGGAGAGGAAGCTCTCGAGGCCAAGGCTAGGCTCCTGCAGAGAGAGCGTGGTAATTGATTAGTAATGTCTGCTGTGGTTCCAAGCCTCAGGAGTGGTGGTAGGTGTGTGCAGGGGAGTGGAAAGTGCAAGAAATAACAGGGCCCTTCCTCGTCCCGGCTGGGTCACCTTGGCCAGGTCACGTCCCTTCTGGCCTTGTCTGTCAAGCGGCAGAGCTGGGTCAGCGCCTCCTACGCTGTGACTTCCTGTTGCTGGAGGACCTCAGCCCTGGTCAGCGCTGCCCCTGGCCGGGGAGACCATCTGGGAAGAAGGAAATGACTCCAGCAAACCCTCGACAAAAGGGAGCACTGTTCCAAGGCCTGCACTCGGATCCGGAGTCGCCGGAGTCTTCCGGAACCTGTACATCCGCGTCGGGGTGGGGTGGGGGACCGGAGGCTTCGTCCACGGGCAGCAGAGACTGCGGGCTGTTGGTGCTGGAGGAACCCGGTGAGGAGCAGCCTTCCGGAGGTGATCATCGGGGATGAGAGAGTGGAAGCCGGAGCCCAGGCCGGGACCCTCACCCCACTCTGTGTGTGTGTGTGGGGGGGTGGTGTTGAAAGAGCCGATGCCTGCCCCAGAGCGGGCACTTGTAATCCTCACGTCTTTCAGGACGGGGGCCGGGACCCCGTGTCACAGAGGCGGAGACAGGTTCAGAGACCGTGTCGGAGCTGGGTGTGTCTGCCGTTGGCTGTGAGGTTGGAGAGGGAGGTAGCAAGGCGGGCAGACAAGACTCAGGAAGAAGCAGCCGCCTCTGACCTCAGGGCCGGCCTAAGGAAGGGCCGGGTGGCTGTACCCGGACCGAGAGGGTGGCGTAGGTTGGTGGAGTAAATGACCTCTCTCTGGGCACCTGCTGGGCTCACGCCTCGCCCTACAAGCTGACAGTCTCCTGATTAGGAGACCTGGCCCTGTCCGGCCACCCCGGATTGGTGGAAACACTCCCTGGCTTAGAGGGTGCAGGTGTCTCCCCGAGGGAGCCCCAGGGGCACACCCTGTAGCCAGGTTGGAAGTGACTCCGGGTTCCTCCCCTGCCTTGTCGGCTGCTCTGGGTCCCCAGGTAGCCCCTAGCCCAGTGGCTGCTCCCGGGCTTAGAAACAGCGTCGCAGTCAGCTTCGTAGGGGAGGGAATTCCCAGCGCTCCACCGCTGCGCCGGGCCCCTGCCCGCCCCCGCCCGCCGGCCGACCCTGAAGCGGCACAACTTAGCACTTTCATTTAAGTGCATCTGACAAATCGCCTCAGACGGGGAAGGCAATGCCGCATCCTTAAATGGCCACTCTCTGCGTGCTGTAAAGTCCTTTGTTATCGGTGTCTAGACAGCGCGCCAGCGGAATGCTGGGCCTGCCGAGCCGAGAGAGACCCGACGGGGCCAGATTCATCTCCCCGCGTAGTTGAAGCGGGATTTCAGAACCCGCGCTCATGCGCTCATAAGCTGTGCCGGCCTCCCCGGGCCACAACGACCTGTCTTGTTTTTCGCATTTTTTGCCTGTGGGGCTGTGAGCGGGAGGCGACGGCCGGGCGGGTGCCCTGGCATGGGAGTGACTGCGGCCGGCGCTTTGTCCTCTTGATGACCGTCTAGACGTCCTCCCCGGCGGCCGCACCGCCCCAGACCGCTCCTCGCTCCCCGAGCCTCCTGCTGGCCTGTGCCCACCCTGTGCCGTCGTCAGGGAAGCAGAGGGGGGACACAGAGACCCGGCCCTTCTCCGCAACTTGACTTCTTTTTGCATTTTTGGGGTTTGCTTTTGTTCTGGGGGAGTTTTTTGGTTAGCATGCATAGACTAATACAGTAAAACCTCCAGTGGTTGGCTTTTGTTTTAGACAGGCGGAGAGAGAGAGAGAGAGAGGGAACCCCATCCCGTGGTTTGCCCACAACGGCCAGGGCTGGAAGAGGTGGCAAGCTGGGAGCGAGGATCTCATCCAGGTCTCCCACGTGGGTGGCGGGAAGCCAACTGCTGCTGGGCCAGCACCGCGGCCTCCCTGGGCGGGCGTTAGCAGGACGCTGGCGTCGGGAGCCGGAGCTGGGAGCGGAAGCCAGGCGCTCCGACGTGGGCCCAGGGCATCCTAACCAGCAGGCCAGTTGCCCGCCCTGGGGTTGGCTTTTCGAGGATCAAACTGTCAGCGCTGCTCGGTGGCTCCGAGGCTGCAGTTCTGAGGAACAGATACATTAATTGCCATAGCAACTAGGTCATTGTTGCCTGAGTGAAAGGGGAACGGGGTGGGGGGATTGGAGGGTCTCCAAGCCCCCCACCCCGGAGCAGAATGCATTGTCCTGCGGTGACCGCACAAGTGGGCCCAGTGGTGATGGAGGGGAGTCCCACCGCCCCGCCCAGGAGGGACCTGGGAACTTGAGTGACAGCCGAGGTGTATGTACGGGGGATGGGGAGGGCAGAGACCCTGCGAGAGGGCTTCCGGAAGGCGAGCTGGCCTTGCGCTGCCCCCACCCAGCCAGGTCCTCACCACCCTCCCCCCCTTTAAAAAAAAGCAGAAGCGCCCTCAGCCACCGCTGTCTGCAGTCTGCCTTGGGCTCCACTTACGGGGCACACTGGTGGGGGGTGGGCTCCAGACCAGGTAGCTCCTGGGGTTTCCAACCTGCAGCTCAGGGAGCCGGGGGAGTCCCCTTCCCCCAGGGTGGGGGCTGCGCACTGCACCTGCTCAGCTGCCGCTCCGTCGTCCAGGTTCCCGGCGCCGGCTGCACCTTGCACTGCGGAGCCCGGGGACTCAGAAGTGCTGGGGTCTACGCCTTGCTGGTGGGTGTCGTTCTTTGAAACGCAAAGTAGCATATTTTGAGGGGAAGACAAGTTTTGTGTGGTGCAGCCCAGTGGGCTGCCACCCCAGAGCAGGGATGTGCCTTAACAGGGGCCCGTCGGCTAGAAGCCTTGGCTCCCTGGGCTGGCAGATGTGTGTGTCCTGGGGTGATTAAAGGCAGTGTTGTGCTGGCGTGGAGAACCCAGGGACACTGCGATCGTGGGTGGGTGCGCGCGCCCTTGGCCGAGTGTGGGGTCCTGGGGATGTTGTGAGTCCATCCCGTGCCTCCTGGTCGTCTCTTTGTGGGGAGCAGTGGTTCCTCGCGTCCCCCTTCGGGGAGCGCTGGGGCGCGCTCGCAGAGAGCGGAGCCCAAGGCTGTGCCCCGAGGAATGTCTGGTTTCCACGGCTCCGGTCGGGAGGCACGCCTGGACGTTTTTCTTCTTTTCTGGAGAGCTGGAGGAGCAGGAGTTTGCGCCGGTCTTGGTGCGCTGCCTTATTTAGGAGGCGAATTGCCGTTCATTTGTCAGGCAAAACAGATGCAGCGGGAGACAACATCTATTTCCATAATTCCAGACAGACCTGGCGCGCCGCCTGCCTTCGTGGGGCCTGCTCATGCAGAAAGCCCGACTCCCGGCACTGTTCAGCAGAAATATTTATAGCTCGCCCATTGAACTTGCCTTCCCCCAGGAAGCGCTGGTGGCTGCTGGCACTGGGGACACAGACTTGAGACCGAGAGTGGGAGCTGTCGCAGCCGCTCGGTGGGTACAGAGGTGCCTCGCGCCTGCCGGTCTCGCTGTCTTCCCGCTGGGGGGCTGTGAGCTTAAGGCTTGCACTGCTGGACTGTCGGAGGCTGGATTAGGGGGACAGTCCTCTAGGAAAGCAGTAGGTGGCCGTGACGCTCCAGGTAGTCCCAGGATGCTGGACCCCAGTCAGCAGGGACCCCATTTTATGGATGAGAACACTGAGGCTCAGAGAGCGGAGGTGGAGCTGGACTCCCGCTGAGCCCTGTTCATAGGGCCGAGCCCTCAGTCCAGACCGAGGCCTTTGCTAGTGTGGCCCTGGACGAGAGGACATGGTGATGTCGCCTCGCCCGAGGGGGGTGGGCCTGGTGCTCCAGGGAACTGGCTTTGCCTGTTCCTTTCCGCGGTGGCTGTGCCCCTACCGTGTGAGCTGGGGGGGACCCTGGAGAAGGGGCAGGCCTGCACCTGCCGCAGGGAGCCACTGGGAGGCAGGTGGTGAGCTGAGGGGAAGCAGGAGTGGGTGGGACCAGGCCTAGGCTGCTTGCCGGGGGGCTGTCTGGAAAGTACCCTTTGAGACTTGAAGGGTGGGCAGAATCGGCAGCGGCAGAGCTGGGGTGTGGGTGGGGGGTGCTCCCAGCTGGCTGCCTCCCCTGGGGCTCCCCAGGCTCCCAGTGAGAGGCTGAAGTGGGCAGCGGCTCCTGGTCCCCCTGCCAGCTGCCCCCACCGGGGGGTTGGGTGCAGGGGGTGTGGAGACTCTGTCACTGTTCACGCTTGTGTGTGAGCCTACAATTATCCTAAGATGAAAAGGGTTTTTTTTCCCCTCAAACACTAAAAATAGATCTTCCGTATGATCTAGCTATGCTGCTCCCGCGTAACTAAAAAAGCTCAGTAACAAAAACACGAGATAATCCAATTAAAGATGTTTTTTCTTAAGTAAAAGGTCTGGTGGAGTGGGGGGCTCCTTTCTCCTTGCTGGGACCCCTGCAAAGGGGCCACGAGCCACCCCCAGGAAGGGAAGACCCCGAGGGCTGGCTGGGGGAGGGGGGAGCTCCTGGAGGCCAGGCTGCAGGTGGGGTTTCTGGTTCCCTCCTCTGCCCCGGAGAAGACAGGGACCGGACTGGGATGCCTGCCTCACATCCCTGCTGGCACTCAGAGCAGACATCACCAATCCATCACAGCACGCTCTGCTGCTGGCCCAGACACAGCCCTAGATCCCTTCTCAGCACGCAGCTCTCGGCAGCACTCCTGGTGTGTGAGACAGACGTGCTGGGGTGGCATCCAAGTGGGAGGACGGAGCTCCCAGGCCCGGGAGAACGGCCCGAGCGCAGCTCTGCTCCGGAGCCTGGAGTCTCCTGTGTGCTGGGGCGCAGGCCCTCGGTGGGAAAGGCGGAAGCTGCACACCGTGGCGTTTCCTGCGCTGCCCTTGGCCTGCTTTTCTCTCTCCTGCACTTCTTCTTGCTCACTGATTTTTTTCCGACGTGTGTCTGCGGGCCTGGCCCTGGCATTGCCAAGTTCACCGTCTCAGGCGTCTTTTTGGGGCAGGGCTGCTGTTACGACTCCTTACGCCGGGAGCCGGTCCCTCGCTTGCTTGCTGTCTGCGTGTGGTGCGCCGTCAGGATCGATGTTCACCGAGCAGCTTCCACGTCTCCAGGCACCGCGCTCTGGGCACTAACTGGTCTCGTGGACCTGGTGCTGTGGACCCTGGGCTGGGTCACTCTTTTCTCTGGGGGGCTTGTTTGCCCATTGCGTGACTCAGCCATGTCCCCTCTAACCACTGGATGCCAGCACCCCCCCCAACTGTTGCCAGGTGTCGGGTGCCAGGTGAAATCCCCCCAGTGAGAAGCAGCCGTAGCCGGGCCAGACTGGTTGACGCTCTTGCCTCCGTCTCTTCTCTGTCACACATGGGGTGTCGGGGAATCTGGGAGCCGTGAGTGATCTGGTGTGCTTCTTCCTCTCAGCACAGCCTGGCGGGGCTGTCGCAGCTGTGGCTGTCCCCACGGTGTGTCTAATGGGCCCCCAGCACAGCCTGGCGGGGCTGTCCCAGCTGTAGCTGTCCCCACGGTGTCTGATGGGCCCCCAGCACAGCCTGGTGGGGCTGTCGCGTCTGTAGCTGTCCCCACGGTGTCTAATGGGCCCCCAGCACAGCCTGGCGGGGCTGTCATGGCTGTAGCTGTCCCCACGGTGTCTGATGGGCCCCCAGCACAGCCTGGTGGGGCCGTTGCGGCAGTAGCTGTCCCCACGGTGTCTGATGGGCCCCCAGCACAGCCTGGTGGGGCTGTCGCGTCTGTAGCTGTCCCCACGGTGTCTGATGGGCCCCCAGCACAGCCTGGCGGGGCTGTCGCGGCTGTAGCTCCCCACGGTGTCTGATGGGCCCCAGCCGTAATTTCCATCCCGGTTCCCTGGGGCTTGCAGCGTGAGCCAGGCTCCTGCCTCCTGTTCACCGCACCTTGCAGATGAGCGAGCTCACGGCCAGCTCAGCCTGGCTCAGCCTGACCAGGGCTCCCTGTGCCCAGGAGACTGGAAGGCAGAGGCTCCCGCTCTCCCCAGCTTTGCTCTGTGACGTGGACTTCCTCCCCCTCTCCTGTCCGTCCCTTCTGCCCTAGACCCAGCCCCTGGTTCTTCCCAGGTCTGTCCTTGGGTCTTCCGCAGTCCCCGTGCCTCCGTGATCTGAGCCACTCAATATGCCTGGGGGGCCGCCCCTTTCCACCGTAACCAGTTTCAAGATCAGGCTCCGGCACTTGCTTCCACAGCTGGGCTTCAACAAAGGGTTTATTTGGTGTTTGGATTAATGCCTCTGCCCCCCCCTCCCCCGCCCTTCTAAGGAGCGAAAGCCTGGGAGAGGCGCAGCCCACAGCAGTGCTGGTGTAAGGTGACACCTGGGGACTCGCCCTGTGTGTGATTTTATCTGAAAGACAGAGAGGCAGGAAAACAGACGGAGAGATCTATCCACTGGTTCACTCCCCAGATGTCTACAGGAGCCGGGGCTGGGGCAGGCTCTGCTGTGGGGGGCAGGGACTTGGGCCATCACCTGCCGCCTCCCAGGGTGCACATGAGGAGGAAGCCGGGTCAGAAGCAGAGGAGCCGGGACCCATGCCGGGCACCCGAGTGGTGGCTTCGCCCCACGCCCATCCTCCGGGAAGTCTCTGCAGCTTTTCGGGGCTCTGAGCCCAGGCCCCGGGTGTCTGCTTGTCCTGGAGTGGGACAGAGGCTCCCCCCTCAGGGTGCGTGCGTCTGCTGTTCACGCCCTCTGCCCAGCCTTCCTCTTCTTAGCCTAGCGCCACCTGCAGCGAGAGGTGGTCCCCGGCCACGCAGTCTGGGGCGGTCTCTCTCCCAGGGGCTCAGTGCACTGGACCCCTTCCAGCTGGGTCCAGGTGTCCTGAGGCGGCGGGGGACCCTGCGCCCCCAGCGCACTGCCTGGCTCGGAGCAGCCCGCACGTCCTGATGGCAGGCCGGAAGTGGCCGCTGGCAGAGGAGTTTGTAGTGGTGCTTGACCTTGGGAACCCCGAGCCTTCACCTGGGGGCTGTGGCCCTGGTTTGATGCGTTGTGTGGGGACCCCCCCCCCTGCGTACAGTGCTACTTGACCTTGGCCACGCCTCTGCACTCGATGCTCTGGGCTGGGCTGCTTGCCAGTTGCTGGATACGGCAGGCTGTGCCTCCTGCCCTGGCTCTTGTCCACTGGCAGGAAGAGGTTGGTGGTTCTTTGCTCGGGCTGTGGGGACCACAGCAGGAGCCGAGGCTTCCACAGCCCGGAAAGGCTTCCGTCCCCGGTTCTCAGTGTTAAATACGTGTCAATAATGCTTGTCTTAGGGCTGGCGCTGTGGCCTAGTGGGTAAAGCCGCCGCCTGCAGTCCCCCATCCCATATGGCCGCTAGCTCAAGTGTCTGCTCCACTTCGACCAGCTCTCTGCTGTGGCCTGGGAGAGCAGTAGAAGATGCCCTACTCCCTGGGCCCTGCATCCGAGCGGGAGACCTGGAAGAAGCTCCTGGCTCCTGGCTTCCAGTCAGCCCAGTTCTGGCCGTTGTGGCCATCTGAGGAGTGAACCAGCGGATGGAAGACCTCTCTCTCTCTCTCTCTCTCTCTCTCTCCCTCTGCCCCTCTGTAACTCTGCCTTTAAGAAAGAGAAACAATATAAATGTTTAGAATTTCTTCTTTAAACCTGGGAGGCAGACCTGGAAGTTGAAGGGTGACAGCCATGAGATGGCCTCATGTGGTTGGCTGCGGCACCAGATGGCAGGTGCCATGAGCAGGAGCTGGGGGGGCCTGGAGATGGGAAGTGGCTTCTGAGTTGGCCCCTGCCCTCCCCGGGGCCAGGGGAGGTGCCCAGGTCCGGTCCCAAGGGTCGCTAAAGGCTGCTGGTGTGGGCTGATACTTTGTGGTCCAGGTGAGGCTGAGGGACCCGGCCTCCCAGGGTGTGCCAGACTCCCAGAGTGTGCCGTTTCTTTCTTCTTCTTTTTTTTTTTTTTAATTTTTTTATTTATTTGACAGGTAGGGTTAGACAGTGAGATAGAGAGACAGAGAGAAAGGTCTTCCTTCTGTTGGTTTACTCCCAAAATGGCCGCCACAGCTGGCACGCTGCGCTGATCCGAAGCCAGGAGCCAGGTGCTTCCTCCTGGTCTCCCATGGGGTGCAGGGGCCCAAGCACTTGGGCCATCCTCCACTGCACTCCCTGGCCACAGCAGAGAGCTGGACTGGAAGAGGAGCAACCAGGACTAGAACTGGCACCCATATGGGATGCCGGTGCCGCAGGCGGAGGATTAACCAAGTGTGCCACGACACCGGGCCCCCCGTTTCTTTCTAACAACTTTTCCTTTGAGGTAGTTGCCCTCAGTGTGCGCTTGTGAGAAATGACAGAGCGCGATCCGAACACCTGCTCCGGCTTCCCCTGAGGTGACGACGTCTTACGTGAGCCCAGTGCCACAGCCGGGTCCATCCCTGGGGCCCTGGGGCCCGTCCCCCGACCTGGCACCCTGTGGGTGTGTGCGGGGGTTAGCTCAGGGCCCACACATGCGGGGGTTAGCTCAGGGCCCCCATGTGTGCGGGGATCAGCTCAGGGCCCACGTGTGCGGGGGTCAGCTCAGGGCCCACGTGTGTGCAGGGGTTAGCTCAGGGCCCACGTGTGCAGGGATTAGCTCACGGCCCGCGTGTGCGGGGGTTAGCTCAGGGCCCACGTGTGCGGGGGTTAGCTCAGGGCCCACGTGTGTGCAGGGGTTAGCTCAGGGCCCACGTGTGCGGGGGTCAGCTCAGGGCCCACGTGTGTGCAGGGGTTAGCTCAGGGCCCACGTGTGCAGGGATTAGCTCACGGCCCGCGTGTGCGGGGGTTAGCTCAGGGCCCACGTGTGCGGGGGTTAGCTCAGGGCCCACGTGTGTGCAGGGGTTAGCTCAGGGCCCACGTGTGCGGGGGTCAGCTCAGGGCCCACGTGTGTGCAGGGGTTAGCTCAAGGCCCACGTGTGCAGGGATTAGCTCACGGCCCGCGTGTGCGGGGGGTAGCTCAGGGCCCACGTGCTCGGGGGTTAGCTCAGGGCCCATGTGTGTGCAGGGGTTAGCTCAGGGCCCACACATGCGGGGGTTAGCTCAGGGCCCCCATGTGTGCGGGGATCAGCTCAGGGCCCACGTGTGTGGGGGTTAGCTCAGGGCCCACGTGTGTGCGGGGGTTAGCTCAGGGCCCACGTGTGCGGGGGTTAGCTCAGGGCCCACGTGTGTGCAGGGGTTAGCTCAGGGACCACGCGTGCGGGGGTTAGCTCAGGGCCCACGTGTGTGCAGGGGTTAGCTCAGGGCCCACGTGTGCGGGGGTTAGCTCAGGGCCCACGTGTGTGCAGGGGTTAGCTCAGGGCCCACGTGTGCAGGGGTTAGCTCAGGGCCCACGTGTGCAGGGGTTAGCTCAGGGACCACGCGTGCGGGGGTTAGCTCAGGGCCCACGTGTGTGCGGGGGTCAGCTCAGGGCCCACGTGTGCGGGGGTTAGCTCAGGGCCCACGTGTGTGCAGGGGTTAGCTCAGGGCCCATGTGTGTGCAGGGGTTAGCTCAGGGCCCACGTGTGTGCAGGGGTTAGCTCAGGGCCCACGTGTGTGCGGGGGTTAGCTCAGGGCCCGCGTGTGTGCAGGGGTTAGCTCAGGGCCCGCGCGTGCGGGGGTTAGCTCAGGGCCCACGTTTTGTCATTTCAGGAGTGACGCGTCAGTGGAGCCGCATTGTCTTTATTTGTTTTTTTAAGATGTATTTATTTGAAAGGCAGAGTTAGAGAGGAGAGAGAGAGAGAGAGAGTGAGCAGGCAGGTGACAGAGAGAGGTCTTCCGTCCACTGGTTCACCCCCCAAATGCTGCAAGCAAGTGGAAGTCAGGAGCCAGGAGCTTCCCCCAGGTCTCTGACGTGGTGCAGGGCCCCAAGCACTTGGGCCGTCTTCCCGTTTTCCCAGACACATTAGCAAAGAGCCAGATAGGAAGTGGAGCAGCCGGGACTCGAACTGGCGCCCATGTGGGATGCAGGCGGCGGCTTTACCTGCACCACAGCGCAGCCCTCTCATGTTCACAGTGAAATGGGACCAACGGTAATCAGGCAAGCATGTGAATCCGGAAGTCTCTCCCAGGAGCTCACGTGGCTTGGCTGGTCTTCAGTGGGGCAGGGCCTCACCCCCTCCACAGACAAGCAGGCAGAGGCACAGAGCTGATCCCACCACCAAACTGTGACAGCTGGGACAGTCCGAGCCCCTGACCCTCTGCTGCTCCGTGTGTTCCTGTGGCCCTGATGGTTCACCGGCAGGTGGCAAAGGAGAATGCATTCGGGATGAGGGACCTAGGAGAAACCAAACTGTGTGTGCAAAGGCCCTGGGGTGGGAAGAGAGAAGCAGCATAGCTAAAGCGCAGTGAACAAGACAGGAGATGGGCGGTGGGACAGTGAGGTCAGCTGGGCCTCTTGCGGCTTTAATCTGAGCGTGACGAGGAGGCACTGATTCGATGGGTGAGGTTTTTTATCTGCTCTGCTGGGTGGGTGCAGAATACTGGGGGGGGGGGCCTGCAGTGGCAGAGCAGGGAGGCTAGAGTGACATGCAGGACCGCTTGTTCTTTTTTTTTCTTTTTTTTTTTTTTTTAAGATTTATTTATTTGAAAGTCAGAATTACAGAGAGGGTAGAGAGAGAGAAAAGTCGTCCATTCGATGGTTCACTCCCCAGTTGGCCGCAACAGCCGGAACTGCACCGATCTGAAGCCAGGAGCCAGGAGCTTCTTCCAGGTCTGCCACGTGGGTGCAGGGGCCCAAGGACTTGGGCCATCCTCTACTGCTTTCCCAGGCCATAGCAGAGAGCTGGATCGGAAGTGGAGCAGCCGGGACTTGAACCGGCGCCCATATGGGATGCCGGTGCTTCAGGCCAGGGCGTTAACCCGCTGTGCCACAGCGCCGGCCCTGAGACCACTTGTTCTTGAGGGGTCTCTCCCGGGCTCCCCGAGTTTGGGCCGTGGCGCAGGGGGCAGCAGTAGAGGGTGCAGTCAGGCGGGTCCGCCTCTGAGCAGCTGTCCCCTGGCTCTGCCTTCCAGGGCAGGAGAGGCAACGCCCCTGAGCTCTGTCCTGTGATGGATTTTTCTGCTTTCTCCATTTTTCTCGCATTTTCTCTTTCTGCCGATTCTCCCGTAAATTGAATTTACCTGCTTAGTATCCGTCACTCCAGATCATTAGCCAGTGTCCGGCTGATGTCCTTGTTACATCCATCAGGGCCGCCTGCTGTGTGATCTAACGGTGGTCACCACTTAGGGTGCGCTTGCTGTATACCAGCTGCTGTTTGGGGAGTGGGACCTTCCTGCCTGCTCAGTCAGGCCTTCCGCAGCCCCACGGGGGTCAAACCGAGGCAGACCTGTGCCACGCAGTGAGGACTCCAAGGCAGAATTCGAATCCAGAGCCGGACCGGCGTCCCACACTCCGCTCTGTCCCCGTCGCTGTCCTTGGGGGCAGGTGACACCCAGGCCTAGGGCAGCTTCACCCTTGGAGTGCAGGCAGAGAGAGGCCGCGGTGCCTGCGTCTGGAAGCGTCTCTCTCTGGGATCTGCGTTCCTTGTTGCCTGAAAGAGGAAATGGAGGAGGCCATACAGACAGAGCTGCTGCCATGGGCTCGGCAGGTGCACACCCGGGACAGGCCCCTGTGCGAGACGGGCACCCCGCCTCCCCGTGAAGGAGGACACTCAGAGGATGCAGAGTGGGCAGGTGGTCCTCCCCGCTTCCCCTACCCCTCGGTGCCAGGTCGCCCTCCCTGCCAGACTCCTCCCGGGCCCAGCCGTCCATCAGTGGCCTCGTCGGTGGGACCAGCCTGTGCGCTGGAACCTTCCTCCAGAACGCGGTCAGATAAACGTGCAGCAAGGAGGCTGTGTGGCCTGGGGTCCCCTCGGCACTCAAGTCCCGCAGAGCTGGGTGAGCCCGGCTGCAGGTGGCGCGGGGGAGGGGCCCCGAGGTGACAGAAGTAACTTCTGCTTTGTGAAGCTGGGACGTGCACGGCCTCGGGGGTTGCTGCTGGCTGGGGGTCCGGGCTGTGCTTGCGGGGGCTTTGTGTGACGAGGGGGAGCCGTGGTGGTGACAGCAGCTCCCGCGTCCCTGGTCACGAGAGCCTGGCCCTGCCCTCTCGGGCGTATCTTTGTGCCTCTCTGCGTGTCCGATTCCCTGCCCCTAACACAGGGCGATCAGCAGGCCGGGACTGTTCCTGGGCGCTGCTGGCAAAGTTACATGAGACGCCAGAAACCCCCTCGGACGGGCGCAGGACTCGCGAGGGCCCCTGCACCTGTCACACGTGTCCTGTTGGAGACAGCTGTGGGAGAGGCCAGGTGATTGATCAGATGTCCACACTGGTCTCCAGAAATAAGTCCAGGTTGCTGGGGGCTCAGGTTCGAATCCCTCTGTTCCCCGGGAGACAGCGCACAGTCCCAACAGGAAGGGCCGTGGCCGCTCCGGGAATCCCAGCTCCCGGGGCCTGGCCTTGGTCGCCCGACACCTCCAGCAGGTGCAGGGCCTGGCGTGAAGCAGGTGCCCGCTGAACAGGTGTTGCTCAGACAGGTGCATCGGACTGCAGAGTCCCTCGCGACAGATTCAGCCGTGGAAAATAAACTTAGACTCCCTGCCGCCCACCCGGGCATCCACGCGTGGAGCTGGAAGGCACCTGGGCTGCTGTGGGTCCATCTCCCAGTGCAGGGCTCCTGCATCCACTGCCCACAGCCAGGTCCCCCCCCCCCCGTCAGCCTCGTCCGTCTGCACGAGGGGTATTGTTCACTTGCGCTGCGGTAATGAAATACACGGACTCCACGGCCCCAAGAATGAACACTTGGGCGTTTGAGGTCAAGTTTGAGATCAAGATGCCTGCGGTTGTGTGCTCTGGTGAGGGTTTGCCTGGGTGACCGCCTCCGGGTGACCGCCTCCGGTCTGCACCCTCCCGGGGTCTCTCCTCGGAGCACATGTGTGCATCGCTTCTGTGAAGGACACGAATGGTCTTGGATTAAATACACAAACAATAGACAGACACCCAGAAAGTCTTAAAGGAGCCCCCCCCTTTCCGAGGTGGCCGTCCAGGGCAGTGTGGTGCAGGTTCCCTGTCGGGTTGGCTGTGAGATTGGGCCCACGGTCCACACCGCCCAGTTCACTCTTTCTGCCCAGCCGTGATTGCCAGCACCTGTGCCCCGTCAGCGTGGTGGCCCGGGGCTTCTCAGCCAGGGGACACTGGGCAGTGGCGGGGCCTTTGTGGCTGTCACAGTGGAGAGGATGTGGAGCTCCTAGCGTCCGGTGGGAGGAACCCGAGGACGTCACCGTGCGTCCTGCTCTGCCCAGGGCGGCCCCCGACACACGCCCTCCAGCTCCGAGCGCCCTCCGTGCTGAGACTGGCCGGGCCCGCCACGGTCGGAGGTACTTGTGTCCCACGCTGTGCTGGGCCAGCGTTCGCTGGGTGGCAGTAGATGCCCTCTGAGAAGGCGGTGGCACCTTCACCGCAGACAGACGCATTCCCGCTGTGTCCCCACCCTCAGTCCACAAGACGTGGCCCTCAGCGGGGGCAGCCCTCTCCCCACCCTCAGTCCACAAGACGTGGCCCTCCGACGTGGCCCTCGGCGGGGCCAGCCCCCCGCCGTGAGTTCCCTCCATTTGCCAATACCTCTGGAGCGGTGATTGATACTTTGCTGACAGCGGGTGTTTAAAGATGTTCAATGTTGGTGATAATAGGGGAAAAAATCTCATTAGTCTTTTCCATTTGGATAATAGCTAGGAAGATAAAAGGCGCGGCTTTGTCTTTTCTTGTAGAAGGAACGTTTAAGCATGAGGTTCCAGAATGATCGCAGGGCCCTGGGCTCTCACTCCACCTCCTGTCCCCCA